>NC_135243.1:13894378-14254178 GCF_947623445.1 Clavelina lepadiformis | reverse complement strand
ATAATAAAAGTATAACAGTTAACCAATAAAAGGTTTGTCTGTTATCGTTAAAAGAACTTAACTAAAACATTTGCACTATACATTAGTTATATAGGTCCTAAAAAGTGCCTTGTGAACTATACGGTGCCAAATGTTTAATTCAAATTGCAAAAAGTTCTAACGGGTCTCAAAATGTTTATTAGAGTCTAATAAGTAAATAAGAAAAGTATAACAGTTAACCTATAAAACGTTTGTCTGTTATCATTAAAAGAACTTAACTAAAATATTTGCACTATACATTAGTTATATAGGTCCTAAAGAGTGCCTTGTGAACTATATGGTGGCAAATGTTTAATTCAAATTGCAAAAAATTTTAACGGGTCTCAAAATGTTTATTAGAGTCTAATAATTAAATAATAAAAGTATAACAGTTAACCAATAAAATGTTTGTCTGTTATCGTTAAAAGAACTTAACTAAAACATTTGCACTATACATTAGCTATATAGGTCCTAAAAAGTGCCTTGTGAACTATATGGTGCAAAATGTTTAATTCACATTGCAAAAAGCTCTAACGGGTCTCAAAATGTTTATTAGAATCTAATAAGTAAATAATGAAAGTATAACATTTGCACTATACATTAGTTATATAGATCCAAAATAGTGCCTTGTGAACTATATGGTGCCAAATGTTTAATTCAAATTGCAAAAAGTTCTAACGGGTCTCAAAATGTTTATTAGAGTCTAATAAGTAAATAATAAAAGTATAACAGTTAACCAATAAAATTTTTGTCTGTTATCGTTAAAAGAACTTAACTAAAACATTTGCACTATACATTAGTTATATAGGTCCTAAAGAGTGCCTTGTGAACTATATGGTGGCAAATGTTGAATTCAAATTGCAAAAAGTTTTAACTGGTCTCAAAATGTTTATTAGAATCTAATAAGTAAATAATAAAAGTATAACAGTTAACCAACAAAAGGTTTGTTTGTTATCGTTAAAAAATTTAACTAAAACATTTGCACTATACATTAGCTATATAGGTCCAAAATAGTGCCTTGTGAACTATATGGTGCCAAAAGATTAATTCACATTGCAAAAAGCTCTAACGGGTCTCAAAATGTTTATTAGAGTCTAATAAGTAAATAATAAAAGTATAACAGTTAACCAAAAAAAGGTTTGTCTGTTATCGTTAAAAGAACTTAACTAAAACATTTGCACTATACATTAGTTATATAGGTCCTAGAAAGTGCACTGTGAACTATATGGTGGCAAATGTTTAATTTACATTGAAAAAAGTTCTATAGGGTCTCAAAATGTTTTTTAGATATAATAAGTAAATGATAAAAGTATAAAAGTTAACAAATAAAAGGTTTGTCCGTTATCGTTAAAAGAACATAACTAAAACATTTGCACTATACATTAGTTATATAGGTCCTAAAAAGTGCCCTGTGAACTATATGGTGCCAAATTTTTAATTCAAATTGCAAAAAGTTCTAACGGGTCTCAAAATGTTTATTAGAAGCTAATAAGTAAATAATAAAAGTATAACAGTTAACCAATAAAAGGTTTGTCTGTTATCGTTAAAAGAACTTAAGTAAAACATTTGCACTATACATTAGTTATATAGGTCCTAAAAAGTGCCTTGTGAACTATAAGGTGCAAAATGTTTAATTCACATTGCAAAAAGTTCTAACGGGTCTCAAAATGTTTATTAGAGTCTAATAAGTAAATAAAAAAAGTATAATAGTTAACCAATAAAAGGTTTGTTTGTTATCGTTAAAAGAACTTAACTAAAACATTTGCACTATACATTAGTTATATAGGTCATAAAGAGTGCATCGTGAACTATATGGTGGCAAATGTTTAATTCAAATTGCAAAACGTTTTAACTGGTCTCAAAATGTTTATTAGAGTCTAATAAGTAAATAAGAAAAGTATAACAGTTAACCAATAAAGGTTTGTCTGTTATCGTTAAAAGAACTTAACTAAATTATTTGCACTATACATTAGCTATATAGGTCCTAAAAAGTGCCTTGTGAACTATATGGTGCAAAATGTTTAATTCACATTGCAAAAAGCTCTAACGGGTCTCAAAATGTTTATTAGAGTCTAATAAGTAAATAATGAAAGTATAACATTTGCACTATACTTTAGTTATATAGGTCCAAAATAGTGCCTTGTGAACTATATGGTGCCAAATGTTTAATTCACATTGCAAAAAGTACTAACGGGGTCTCAAAATGTTTATTAGAGTCTAATAAGTAAACAATAAAAGTATAACAGTTAACCAATAAAAGGTTTGTCTGTTATCGTTAAAAGAACTTAACTAAAACATTTGCACTATACATTAGTTATATAGGTCCTAAAAAGTGCCTTGTGAACTATATGGTGCCAAATGTTTAATTCACATTGCAAAAAGTTCTAATGGGTCTCAAAATGTTTATTGAAGTCTAATAAGTAAATAATGAAAGTATAACAGTTAACCATTAAAAGGTTTGTCTGTTATCGTTAAAAGAACTTAACTAAAAAAATTGCACTATACATTAGTTATATAGGTCCTAAAAGGTGCCTTGTGAACTATATGGTGCTAAATGTTTAATTCACATTGCGAAAAGTTTAATCGGGTCTCAAAATGTGTATTCCATTGTAATATGTAAATGATAAAAGTATAACAGTTAACCAATAAAAGGTTTGTCCGTTATCGTTAAAAGAACTTAACTAAAACATTTGCACTATACACTAGTTGTAAAGGTCCTAAAAAGTGCCTTGTGAACTATTTGGTGCCAAATTTTTAATTCAAATTGCAAAAAGTTCTAACGTGTCTCAAAAAGTTTTATAGAGTCCAATGAGTAAATAACAAAAGTAAAACAGTTAACCAATAAAAGGTTTGTCTGTTATCGTTAAAACAACTTAACTAAAACATTTGCACTATACATTAGTTATATAGGTCATAAAAAGTGCCTTGTGAAGAATATGGTGCCAAATGTTTAATTCACATTGCATGAAGTTCTAATGGGTCTCAAAATGTTTATTAGAGTCTAATGAGTAAATAACAAAAGTATAACAGTTAACCAATAAAATTTTTGTCTGTTATCGTTAAAAGAACTTAACTAAAATATTTGCACTATACATTAGTTATATAGGTCCTAAAGAGTGCCTTGTGAACTATATGGTGGCAAATGTTTAATTCAAATTGCAAAAAGTTTTAACTGGTCTCAAAATGTTTATTAGAGTCTAATAAGTAAACAATAAAAGTATAACAGTTAACCAACAAAAGGTTTGTCTGTTATCGTTAAAAAATTTAACTAAAACATTTGCACTATACATTACCTATATAGGTCCTAAAAAGTGCCTTGTGAACTATATGGTGCAAAATGTTTAATTCACATTGCAAAAAGCTCTAACGGGTCTCAAAATGTTTATTAGAGTCTAATAAGTAAATAATGAAAGTATAACATTTGCACTAAACATTAGTTATATAGGTCCAAAATAGTGCCTTGTGAACTATATGGTGCCAAATGTTTAATTCACATTGCAAAAAGTTCTAACGGGTCTTAAAATGTTTATTAGTGTCTAATAAGTAAATAATAAAAGTATAACAGTTAACCAATAAAAGGTTTGTCTGTTATCGTTAAAAGAACTTAACTAAAACATTTGCACTATACATTAGTTATATAGGTCCTAAAAAGTGCCTTGTGAACTATATGGTGCCAAATGTTTAATTCAAATTGCAAAATGTTCTAATTGGTCTCAAAATGTTTAATAGAGTCTAATTAGTAAATGATAAAAGTATAACAGTTTACCAATAAAAGGTTTGTCTGTTATCGTTAAAACAACTTAACTAAAACATTTGCACTATACATTAGTTATATAGGTCCTAAAAAGTGCCTTGTGAACTATATGGTGCCAAATGTTTAATTCACATTGCAAAAAGTTCTAATGGGTCTCAAAATGTTTATTGGAGTCTAATAAGTAAATAATAAAAGTATAACATTTAACCAATAAAAGGTTTGTCTGCTATCGTAAAAAGAACTTAACTAAAAAAATTGCACTATACATTAGTTATATAGGTCCTAAAAAGTGCTTTGTGAACTATATGGTGCCAAATGTTTAATTCACATTGCAAAAAGTTTAATCGGGTCTCAAAATGTGTATTCCATTATAATATGTAAATGATAAAACTATAACAGTTAACCAATAAAATGTTTGTCCGTTATCGTTAAAAGAACTTAACTAAAACATTTGCACTATACATTAGTTGTATAGGTCCTAAAAAGTGCCTTGTGAACTATATGGTGCCAAATGTTTAATTCAAATTGCAAAAAGTTCTTACAGGTCTCAAAATGTTTATTAGAGTCTAATGAGTAAGTAACAAAAGTATAACAGTTAACCAATAAAAGGTTTGTCTGCTATCGTAAAAAGAACTTAACTAAAAAAATTGCAATATACATTAGTTATATAGGTCCTAAAAAGTGCCTTGTGAACTATATGGTGCCAAATGTTTAATTCACATTGCAAAAAGTTTAATCGGGTTTCAAAATGTGTATTCCATTGTAATATGTAAATGATAAAACTATAACAGTTAACCAATAAAAGGTTTGTCCGTTATCGTTAAAAGAACTTAACTAAAACATTTGCACTATACATTAGTTGTATAGGTCCTAAAAAGTGCCTTGTGAACTATATGGTGCCAAACGTGCAATTCACATTGCAAAAAGTTCTAACGGGACTCAAAATGTTTATTAGAGTCTAATAAGTAAATAATAAAAGTATAACAGTTAACCAATAAAAGGTTTGTCTGTTATCGTTAAAAGAACTTAACTAAAACATTTGCACTATACATTAGTTATATAGGTCCTAAAAAGTGCCTTGTGAACTATATGGTGCCAAATTTTTAATTAACATTGCAAAAAGTTCTAACAGATCTCAAAATATTTATTAGAGTCTAATGAGTAATTATTAAAAGTATCACATTTAACCAATAAAAGGTTTGTCTGTTATCGTTAAAAGAACTTAACTAAAACATTTGCACTATACATTAGTTATATAGGTCCTAAAAAGTGCATCGTGAAATATATGGTGCCAAATGTTTAATTCACATTGCAAAAATTTCTATAGGGTCTCAAAATGTTTATTAGATTGTAATAAGTAAATGATAAAAGTATAAAAGTTAACCAATAAAAGGTTTGTCCGTTATCGTTAAAACAACTTAACTAAAACATTTGCACTATACATTAGTTATATAGGTCCTAAAAAGTGCCTTGTGAACTATATGGTGCCAAATGTTTAATTCACATTGCAAAAAGTTTTAACTGGTCTCAAAATGTTTATTAGAGTCTAATAAGTAAATAATAAAAGTATAACAGTTAACCAACAAAATGTTTGTCTGTTATCGTTAAAAGAACTTAACTAAAACATTTACACTATACATTAGTTATATAGGTCATAAAGAGTGCATCTTGAACTATATAATGGCAAATGTTTAATTCAAATTGCAAAAAGTTTTAACTGGTCTCAAAATGTTTACTAGAGTCTAATAAGTAAATAATAAAAGTATAACAGTTAACCAATAAAAGGTTTGTCTGTTATCGTTAAAAGAACTTAACTAAAATATTTGCACTATACATTAGTTATATAGGTCCTAAAGAGTGCCTTGTGAACTATATGGTGGCAAATGTTTAATTCAAATTGCAAAAAGTTTTAACTGGTCTAAAAATGTTTATTAGAGTCTAATAAGTAAACAATAAAAGTATAACAGTTAACCAACAAAAGGTTTGTCTGTTATCGTTAAAAAATTTAACTAAAACATTTGCACTATACATTAGCTATATAGGTCCTAAAAAGTGCCTTGTGAACTATATGGTGCAAAATGTTTAATTCACATTGCAAAAAGCTCTAACGGGTCTCAAAATGTTTATTAGAGTCTAATAAGTAAATAATGAAAGTATAACATTTGCACTAAACATTAGTTATATAGGTCCAAAATAGTGCCTTGTGAACTATATGGTGCCAAATGTTTAATTCACATTGCAAAAAGTTCTAACGGGTCTCAAAATGTTTATTAGTGTCTAATAAGTAAATAATAAAAGTATAACAGTTAACCAATAAAAGGTTTGTCTGTTATCGTTAAAAGAACTTAACTAAAACATTTGCACTATACATTAGTTATATAGGTCCTAAAAAGTGCCTTGTGAACTATATGGTGCCAAATGTTTAATTCAAATTGCAAAATGTTCTAATTGGTCTCAAAATGTTTAATAGAGTCTAATTAGTAAATGATAAAAGTATAACAGTTAACCAATAAAAGGTTTGTCTGTTATCGTTAAAACAACTTAACTAAAACATTTGCACTATACATTAGTTATATAGGTCCTAAAAAGTGCCTTGTGAACTATATGGTGCCAAATGTTTAATTCACATTGCAAAAAGTCCTAATGGGTCTCAAAATGTTTATTGGAGTCTAATAAGTAAATAATAAAAGTATAACATTTAACCAATAAAAGGTTTGTCTGCTATCGTAAAAAGAACTTAACTAAAAAAATTGCACTATACATTAGTTATATAGGTCCTAAAAAGTGCCTTGTGAACTATATGGTGCCAAATGTTTAATTCACATTGCAAAAAGTTTAATCGGGTCTCAAAATGTGTATTCCATTGTAATATGTAAATGATAAAACTATAACAGTTAACCAATAAAATGTTTGTCCGTTATCGTTAAAAGAACTTAACTAAAACATTTGCACTATTCATTAGTTGTATAGGTCCTAAAAAGTGCCTTGTGAACTATATGGTGCCAAATGTTTAATTCAAATTGCAAAAAGTTCTAACAGGTCTCAAAATGTTTATTAGATTCTAATGAGTAAGTAACAAAAGTATAACAGTTAACCAATAAAAGGTTTGTCTGTTATCGTAAAAAGAACTTAACTAAAAAAATTGCACTATACATTAGTTATATAGGTCCTAAAAAGTGCCTTGTGAACTATATGGTGCCAAATGTTTAATTCACATTGCAAAAAGTTTAATCGGGTCTCAAAATGTGTATTCCATTGTAATATGTAAATGATAAAACTATAACAGTTAACCAATAAAAGGTTTGTCCGTTATCGTTAAAAGAACTTAACTAAAACATTTGCACTATACATTAGTTGTATAGGTCCTAAAAAGTGCCTTGTGAACTATATGGTGCCAAATGTTTAATTCAAATTGCAAAAAGTTCTAACGGGTCTCAAAATGTTTATTCTATTGTAATGTGTAAATGATAAAAGTATAACAGTTAACCAATAAAAGGTTTGTCTGTTATCGTTAAAGGAACTTAACTAAATCATTTGCACTATACATTAGTTATATAGGTACTAAAAAGTGACTTGTGAACTATATGGTGCAAAATGTTTAATTCACATTGCAAAAAGCTCTAACGGGTCTCAAAATGTTTATTAGAGTCTAATAAGTAAATAATAAAAGTATAACAGTTAACCAATAAAAGGTTTGTCTAAAAGTATAACGTATAAAAAAAGATAACTAAAAAAATTGCACTATACATTAGTTATATAGGTCCTAAAAAGTGCCTTGTGAACTATATGGTGCCAATTGTTTAATTCACATTGCAAAAAGTTCTAATGGGTCTCAAAATGTTTATTGGAGTCTAATAAGTAAATAATAAAAGTATAACATTTAACCAATAAAAGGTTTGTCTGCTATCGTAAAAGGAACTTAACTAAAACATTTGCACTTTACATTAGTTATATAGGTCCTAAAAAGTGCCTTGTGAACTATATGGTGCCAAATGTTTAATTCACATTGCAAAAATTTCTATAGGGTCTCAAAATGTTTTTTAGATTGTAATAAGTAAATGATAAAAGTATAAAAGTTAACCAATTAAATGTTTATCCGTTATCGTTGAAAGAACTTAACTAAAACATTTGCACTATACATTAGTAATATAGGTCCTAAAAAGTGCCTTGTGAACTATATGGTGCCAAATGTTTAATTCAAATTGCAAAAAGTTCTAACGGGTCTCAAAATGTTTATTCTATTGTAATATGTAAATGATAAAAGTATAACAGTTAACCAATTAAAGGTTTGTCTGTTATCGTTAAAACAACTTAACTAAATCTTTTGCACTATACATTAGTTATATAGGTCCTAAAAAGTGCATCGTGAACTATATGGTGGCAAATGTTTAATTCACATTGCAAAAATTTCTATAGGGTCTCAAAATGTTTTTTAGATTGTAATAAGTAAATGATAAAAGTATAAAAGTTAACCAATTAAATGTTTATCCGTTATCGTTGAAAGAACTTAACTAAAACATTTGCACTATACATTAGTAATATAGGTCCTAAAAAGTGCCTTGTGAACTATATGGTGCCAAATGTTTAATTCAAATTGCAAAAAGTTCTAACGGGTCTCAAAATGTTTATTCTATTGTAATATGTAAATGATAAAAGTATAACAGTTAACCAATAAAAGGTTTGTCTGTTATCGTTAAAGGAACTTAACTAAATCATTTGCACTAAACATTAGTTATATAGGTACTAAAAAGTGACTTGTGAACTATATGGTGCAAAATGTTTAATTCACATTGCAACAAGCTCTAACGGGTCTCAAAATGTTTATTAGAGTCTAATAAGTAAATAATAAAAGTATAACAGTTAACCAATAAAAGGTTTGTCTGTTATCGTTAAAAGAACTTAACTAAAACATTTGCACTATACATTAGTTATATAGGTCCTAAAAAGTGCCTTGTGAACTATATGGTGCCAAATGTTTAATTCACATTGCAAAAAGTTCTAATGGGTCTCAAAATGTTTATTGGAGTCTAATAAGTAAATAATAAAAGTATAACATTTAACCAATAAAAGGTTTGTCTGCTATCGTAAAAAGAACTTAACTAAAAAAATTGCACTATACATTAGTTATATAGGTCCTAAAAAGTGCCTTGTGAACTATATGGTGCCAATTGTTTAATTCACATTGCAAAAAGTTCTAATGGGTCTCAAAATGTTTATTGGAGTCTAATAAGTAAATAATAAATTATAACATTTAACCAATAAAAGGTTTGTCTGCTATCGTAAAAAGAACTTAACTAAAACATTTGCACTTTACATTAGTTATATAGGTCCTAAAAAGTGCATCGTGAACTATATGGTGCCAAATGTTTAATTCACACTGCAAAAAGTTTTAACTGGTCTCAAAATGTTTATTAGATTGTAATAAGTAAATAATAAAAGTATAACAGTTAACCAATAAAAGGTTTGTCTGTTATCGTTAAAAGAACTTATTTAAAACATTTGCACTATACATTAGTTATATAGGTCCTAAAAAGTGCATCGTGAACTATATGGTGGCAAATGTTTAATTCAAATTGCAAAAAGTTCTATAGGGTCTCAAAATGTTTATTTGATATAATAAGTAAATAATAAAAGTATAAAAGTTAACCAATAAAAGGTTTTTCCGTTATCGTTAAAAGAAATTAACTAAAACATTTGCACTACACATTAGTTATATAGGTCCTAAAAAGTGCATCGTGAACTATATGGTGCCAATTGTTTAATTCAAATTGCAAAAAGCTCTAACGGGTCTCAAAATGTTTATTAGAGTCTAATAAGTAAATAATAAAAGTATAACAGTTAACCAATAAGATGTTTGTCTGTTATCGTTAAAAGAACTTAACTAAAACATTTGCACTATACATTAGTTATATAGGTCCTTAAGAGTGCCTTGTGAACTATATGGTGGCAAATGTTTAATTCAAATTGCAAAAAGTTTTAACTGGTCTCAAAATGTTTATTAGAGTCTAATAAGTAAATAATAAAAGTATAACAGTTAACCAATAAAGAGTTTGTCTGTTATAGTTAAAAAATTTAAGTAAGACATTTGCACTATACATTAGCTATATAGGTCCTAAAAAGTGCCTTGTGAACTATATGGTGCAAAATGTTTAATTCACATTGCAAAAAGCTTTAACGGGTCTCAAAATGTTTATTAGAGTCTAATAAGTAAATAATGAAAGTATAACATTTGCACTATTCATTAGTTATATTGGTCCAAAATAGTGCCTTGTGAACTATATGGTGCCAAATGTTTAATTCACATTGCAAAAAGTTCTAACGAGTCTCAAAATGTTTATTTGAGTCTAATAAGTAAATAATAAACGTATAACAGTTAACCAATAAAATGTTTGTCTGTTATAGTTAAAAGAACTTAACTAAAACATTTGCACTATACATTAGTTATATAGGTCCTAAAGAGTGCCTTGTGAACTATATGGTGGCAAATGTTTAATTCAAATTGCAAAAAGTTTTAACTGGTCTCAAAATGTTTATTAGAGTCTAATAAGTAAATAATAAAAGTATAACAGTTAACCAATAAAAGGTTTGTCTGTTATCGTTAAAACAACTTAACTAAAACATTTGCACTATACATTAGTTATATAGGTCCTAAAAAGTGCATCGTGAACTATATGGTGGCAAATGTTTAATTCACATTGCAAAAAGTCCTATAGGGTCTCAAAATGTTTATTAGATATAATAAGTAAATGATAAAAGTATAAAAGTTAACCAATAAAAGGTTTGTCCGTTATCGTTAAAAGAACTTAACTAAAACATTTGCACTATACATTAGTTATATAGGTCCTAAAAAGTGCCTTGTGAACTATATGGTGCCAAATGTTTAATTCAAATTGCAAAAAGTTCTAACGGGTCTCAAAATGTTTATTAGAGTCTAATAAGTAAATAATAAAAGTATAACAGTTAACCAATAAAATGTTTGTCTGTTATCGTTAAAAGAACTTAACTAAAACATTTGCACTATACATTAGTTATATAGGTCCTAAAAAGTGCCTTGTGAACTATATGATGCAAAATGTTTATTTCACAATGCAAAAAGCTCTAACGGGTCTCAAAATGTTTATTAGAGGCTAATAAGTAAATAATGAAAGTATAACAGTTAACCAATAAAAGGTTTGTCTGTTATCGTTAAAGCAACTTAACTAAAACATTTGCACTATACATTAGTTATATAGGTACTAAAAAGTGCCTTGTAAACTATATGGTGCCAAAAGTTTAATTCACATTGCAAAAAGATCTAACTGGTCTCAAAATGTTTATTAGAGTCTAATAAGTAAATAATGAAAGTATAACATTTGCACTATACATTAGTTATATAGGTCCAAAATAGTGCCTTGTGAAGTATATGGTGCCAAATGTTTAATTCACATTGCAAAAAGTTCTAACGAGTCTCAAAATGTTTATTAGAGTCTAATGAGTAAATAATAAAAGTATAACAGTTAACCAATAAAAGGTTTGTCTGTTATAGTTAAAAGAACTTAACTAAAACATTTGCACTATACATTAGTTATATAGGTCCTAAAGGGTGCCTTGTGAACTATATGGTGGCAAATGTTTAATTCACATTGCAAAAAGTTCTAATGGGTCTCAAAATGTTTATTGGAGTCTAATAAGTAAATAATAAATTATAACATTTAACCAATAAAAGGTTTGTCTGCTATCGTAAAAAGAACTTAACTAAAACATTTGCACTTTACATTAGTTATATAGGTCCTAAAAAGTGCCTTGTGAACTATATGGTGCCAAATGTTTAATTCACACTGCAAAAAGTTTTAACTGGTCTCAAAATGTTTATTAGATTGTAATAAGTAAATAATAAAAGTATAACAGTTAACCAATTAAAGGTTTGTCTGTTATCGTTAAAAGAACTTAACTAAAACATTTGCACTATACATTAGTTATATAGGTCCTAAAAAGTGCATCGTGAACTATATGGTGGCAAATGTTTAATTCACATTGCAAAAAGTTCTATAGGGTCTCAAAATGTTTATTAGATATAATAAGTAAATGATAAAAGTATAAAAGTTAACCAATAAAAGGTTTGTCCGTTATCGTTAAAAGAACTTAACTAAAACATTTGCACTATACATTAGTTATATAGGTCCTAAAAAGTGCCTTGTGAACTATATGATGCAAAATATTTATTTCACAATGCAAAAAGCTCTAACGGGTCTCAAAATGTTTATTAGAGTCTAATAAGTAAATAATGAAAGTATAACAGTTAACCAATAAAAGGTTTGTCTGTTATCGTTAAAGCAACTTAACTAAAACATTTGCACTATACATTAGTTATATAGGTACTAAAAAGTGCCTTGTAAACTATATGGTGCCAAAAGTTTAATTCACATTGCAAAAAGATCTAACTGGTCTCAAAATGTTTATTAGAGTCTAATAAGTAAATAATGAAAGTATAACATTTGCACTATACATTAGTTATATAGGTCCAAAATAGTGCCTTGTGAACTATAGTGTGCCAAATGTTTAATTCACATTGCAAAAAGTTCTAACGAGTCTCAAAATGTTTATTAGAGTCTAATGAGTAAATAATAAAAGTATAACAGTTAACCAATAAAAGGTTTGTCTGTTATAGTTAAAAGAACTTAACTAAAACATTTGCACTATACATTAGTTACATAGGTCCTAAAGAGTGCCTTGTGAACTATATGGTGGCAAATGTTTAATTCGCATTGCAAAAAGTTCTAATGGGTCTCAAAATGTTTATTGGAGTCTAATAAGTAAATAATAAATTATAACATTTAACCAATAAAAGGTTTGTCTGTTATCGTTAAAAGAACTTAACTAAAACATTTGCACTTTACATTAGTTATATAGGTCCTAAAAAGTGCCTTGTGAACTATATGGTGCCAAATGTTTAATTCACACTGCAAAAAGTTTTAACTGGTCTCAAAATGTTTATTAGATTGTAATAAGTAAATAATAAAAGTATAACAGTTAACCAATTAAAGGTTTGTCTGTTATCGTTAAAAGAACTTAACTAAAACATTTGCACTATACATTAGTTATAAAGGTCCTAAAAAGTGCATCGTGAACTATATGGTGGCAAATGTTTAATTCACATTGCAAAAGGTTCTATAGGGTCTCAAAATGTTTATTTGATATAATAAGTAAATGATAAAGTTGCAAAAGTTAACCAATAAAAGGTTTGTCCGTTATTGTTAAAAGAAATTAACTAAAACATTTGCACTATACATTAGTTATATAGGTCCTAAAAAGTGCCTTTTGAACTATATGGTGCCAAATGTTTAATTCAAATTGCAAAAAGTTCTAACGGGTCTCAAAATGTTTATTAGAGTCTAATAAGTAAAAAATAAAAGTATAACCGTTAACCAATAAGATGTTTGTCTGTTATCGTTAAAAGAACTTAACTAAAACATTTGCACTATACATTAGTTATATAGGTCCTTAAGAGTGCCTTGTGAACTATATGGTGCCAAATGTTTAATTCAAATTGCAAAAAATTTTAACTGGTCTCAAAATGTTTATTAGAGTCTAATAAGTAAATAATAAAAGTATAACAGTTAACCAATAAAAAGTTTGTCTGTTATAGTTAAAAAATTTAAGTAAAACATTTGCACTATACATTAGCTATATAGGTCCTAAAAAGTGCCTTGTGAACTTTATGGTGCAAAATGTTTAATTCACATTGCAAAAAGCTTTAACGGGTCTCAAAATGCTTATTAGAGTCTAATAAGTAAATAATGAAAGTATAACATTTGCACTATACATTAGTTATATTGGTCCAAAATAGTGCCTTGTAAACTATATGTTGCCAAATGTTTAATTCACATTGCAAAAAGTTCTAACGAGTCTCAAAATGTTTATTTGAGTCTAATAAGTAAATAATAAACGTATAACAGTTAACCAATAAAATGTTTGTCTGTTATAGTTAAAAGAACTTAACTAAAACATTTGCACTATACATTAGTTATATAGGTCCTAAAGAGTGCCTTGTGAACTATATGGTGGCAAATGTTTAATTCAAATTGCAAAAAGTTTTAACTGGTCTCAAAATGTTTATTAGAGTCTAATAAGTAAATAATAAAAGTATAACAGTTAACCAATAAAAGGTTTGTCTGTTATCGTTAAAAGAACTTAACTAAAACATTTGCACTATACATTAGTTATATAGGTCCTAAAAAGTGCATCGTGAACTATATGGTGGCAAATGTTTAATTCACATTGCAAAAAGTTCTATAGGGTCTCAAAATGTTTATTAGATATAATAAGTAAATGATAAATATATAAAAGTTAACCAATAAAAGGTTTGTCTGTTATCGTTAAAAGAACTTAACTAAAACATTTGCACTATACATTAGTTATATAGGTCCTAAAAAGTGCCTTGTGAACTATATGGTGCAAAATGTTTAATTCACATTGCAAAAAGCTCTAACGGGTCTCAAAATGTTTATTAGAGGCTAATTAGTAAATAATGAAAGTATAACAGTTAACCATTAAAAGGTTTGTCTGTTATCGTTAAAACAAATTAACTAAAACATTTGCACTATACAATAGTTATATAGGTCCTAAAAAGTGCCTTGTGAACTATATGGTGCCAAATGTTTAATTCACATTGCAAAAAGTTCTAACGGGTCTCAAAATGTTTATTAGAGTCTAATAAGTAAATAATAAAAGTATAACAGTTAACCAATAAAAGGTTTGTCGGTTATCGTTAAAAGAACTTAACTAAAACATTTGCACTATACATTAGTTATATAGGTCCTAAAAAGTGCTTAGTGAACTATATGGTGCCAAATGTTTAATTTAAACTGAAAAAAGTTCTAACGGGTCTAAAAATGTTTATTAGAGTCTAATAAAAAAATAATAATAGGATAACAGTTAACCAATAAAAGGTTTGTCTGTTATCGTTAAAAGAACTTAACTAAAAATTTTGCACTATACATTAGTTATATAGGTCCTAAAAAGTGCCTTGTTAACTATATGGTGCCAAATGTTTAATTCACATTGCAAAAAGTTTTAACGAGTCTCAAAATGTTTATTAGAGTCTAATAAGTAAATAATAAAAGTATAACAGTTAACCAACATAAATTTTGTCTGTTATAGTTAAACGAATTTAACTAAAACATTTGCACTATACATTAGTTATATAGGTCCTAAAGAGTGCCTTGTGAACTATATGGTGGCAAATGTTTAATTCAAATTGCAAAAAGTTCTAACTGGTCTCAAAATGTTTATTAGAGTCTAATAAGTAAATAATAAAAGTATAACAGTTAACCAATAAAATGTTTGTCTGTTATCGTTAAAAGAACTTAACTAAAACATTTGCACTATACATTAGTTATATAGGTCCTAAAAAGAGCATCGTGAACTATATGGTGGCAAATGTTTAATTCACATTGCAAAAAGTTCTATAGGGTCTCAAAATGTTTATTAGATATAATAAGTAAATGATAAAAGTATAAAAGTTAACCAATAAAAGGTTTGTCCGTTATCGTTAATAGAACTTATCTAAAACATTTGCACTATACATTAGTTATATAGGTCCTAAAAAGTGCCTTGTGAACTATATGGTGCCAAATGTTTAATTCAAATTGCAAAAAGTTCTAACGGGTCTCAAAATGTTTATTAGAGTCTAATGAGTAAATAATAAAAGTATAACAGTTAACCAATAAAAGGTTTGTCTGTTATCGTTAAAAGAACTTAACTAAAACATTTGCACTATACATTAGTTATATAGGTCCTAAAAAGTGCCTTGTAAACTATATGGTGCAAAATGTGCAATTCACATTGCAAAAAGCTCTAACGGGTCTCAAAATGTTTATTAGAGGCTAATAAGTAAATAATGAAAGTATAACAGTTAACCAATAAAAGGTTTGTCTGTTATCGTTAAAAGAACTTAACTAAAACCTTTGCACTATACATTAGTTATATAGGTACTAAAAAGTGCCTTGTGAACTATATGGTGCCAAATGTGCAATTCACCTTGCAAAAAGTTTTAACGGGTCTCAAAATGTTTATTAGAGTCTAATAAGTAAATAATAAAAGTATAACAGTTAACCAATAAAAGGTTTGTCTGTTATCGTTAAAAGAACTTAACTAAAACATTTGCACTATACATTAGTTATATAGGTCCTAAAGAGTACCTTGTGAACTATATGGTGGCAAATGTTTAATTCAAATTGCAAAAACTTTTAACTGGTCTCAAAATGTTTATTAGAGTCTAATAAGTAAATAATAAAAGTATAACAGTTAACCAATAAAAGGTTTGTCTGTTATCGTTAAAAGAACTTAACTAAAATATTTGCACTATACATTAGTTATTTAGGTCCTAAAGAGTGCCTTGTGAACTATATGGTGGCAAATGTTTAATTCAAATTGCAAAAAGTTTTAACTGGTCTCAAAATGTTTATTAGAGTCTAATAAGTAAATAATAAAAGTATAACAGTTAACCAATAAAAGGTTTGTCTGTTATCGTTAAAAGAACTTAACTAAAACATTTGCACTATACATTAGTTATATAGGTCCTAAAAAGTGCCTTGTGAACTATATGGTGCCAAATGTTTAATTCAAATTGCAAAAAGTTCTAACGGGTCTCAAAATGTTTATTAGAGTCTAATGAGTAAATAATAAAAGTATAACAGTTAACCAATAAAAGGTTTGTCTGTTATCGTTAAAAGAATTTAACTAAAACATTTGCACTATACATTAGTTATATAGGTCCTAAAAAGTGCCTTGTAAACTATATGGTGCAAAATGTTTAATTCACATTGCAAAAAGCTCTAACGGGTCTCAAAATGTTTATTAGAGTCTAATAAGTAAATAATGAAAGTATAACAGTTAACCAATAAAAGGTTTGTCTGTTATCGTTAAAAGAACTTAACTAAAACCTTTGCACTATACATTAGTTATATAGGTACTAAAAAGTTTCTTGTGAACTATATGGTGCCAAATGTTTAATTCACATTGCAAAAAGATCTAACGGGTCTCAAAATGTTTATTAGAGTCTAATAAGTAAATAATAAAAGTATAACAGTTAACCAATAAAAGGTTTGTCTGTTATCGTTAAAAGAACTTAACTAAAACATTTGCACTATACATTAGTTATATAGGTCCTAAAGAGTGCCTTGTGAACTATATGGTGGCAAATGTTTAATTCAAATTGCAAAAACTTTTAACTGGTCTCAAAATGTTTATTAGAGTCTAATAAGTAAATAATAAAAGTATAACAGTTAACCAATAAAAGGTTTGTCTGTTATCGTTAAAAGAACTTAACTAAAATATTTGCACTATACATTAGTTATATAGGTCCTAAAGAGTGCCTTGTGAACTATATGGTGGCAAATGTTTAATTCAAATTGCAAAAAGTTTTAACTGGTCTCAAAATGTTTATTAGAGTCTAATAAGTAAATAATAAAAGTATAACAGTTAACCAATAAAAGGTTTGTCTGTTATCGTTAAAAGAACTTAACTAAAACATTTGCACTATACATTAGTTATATAGGTCCTAAAAAGTGCCTTGTAAACTATATGGTGCAAAATGTTTAATTCACATTGCAAAAAGCTCTAACGGGTCTCAAAATGTTTATTAGAGTCTAATAAGTAAATAATGAAAGTATAACAGTTAACCAATAAAAAGTTTGTTTGTTATTGTTAAAACAACTTAACTAAAACATTTGCACTATACATTAGTTATATAGGTACTAAAAAGTGCCTTGTGAACTATATGGTGCCAAATGTGCAATTCACATTGCAAAAAGTTCTAACGGGTCTCAAAATGTTTATTAGAGTCTAATAAGTAAATAATAAAAGTATAACAGTTAACCAATAAAAGGTTTGTCTGTTATCGTTAAAAGAACTTAACTAAAACATTTGCACTATACATTAGTTATATAGGTCCTAAAGAGTGCCTTGTGAACTATATGGTGGCAAATGTTTAATTCAAATTGCAAAAACTTTTAACTGGTCTCAAAATGTTTATTAGAGTCTAATAAGTAAATAATAAAAGTATAACAGTTAACCAATAAAAGGTTTGTCTGTTATCGTTAAAAAATTTAACTAAAACATTTGAACTATACATTAGCTATATAGGTCC
Source organism: Clavelina lepadiformis (assembly GCF_947623445.1). Classification (NCBI taxonomy): domain Eukaryota; kingdom Metazoa; phylum Chordata; class Ascidiacea; order Aplousobranchia; family Clavelinidae; genus Clavelina; species Clavelina lepadiformis. Next base: position 14,236,278 of record NC_135243.1, on the reverse strand, counting down.
TAAAAAGTGCCTTGTGAACTATATGGTGCAAAATGTTTAATTCACATTGCAAAAAGGTCTAACGGGTCTCAAAATGTTTATTAGAGTCTAATAAGTAACTAATGAAAGTATAACATTTGCACTATACATTAGTTATATAGGTCCAAAATAGTGCCTTGTGAACTATATGGTGCCAAATGTTTAATTCACATTGCAAAAAGGTCTAACGGGTCTCAAAATGTTAATTAGAGTCTAATAAGTAAATAATAAAAGTAAAACAGTTAACCAATAAAAGGTTTGTCTGTTATCATTAAAAGAACTTAACTAAAACATTTGCACTATACGTTAGTTATATAAGTCCTAAAAGTGCCTTGTGAACTATATGGTGCCAAATGTTTAATTCACATTGCAAAAAGTTCCAACGGGTCTCAAAATGTTTATTAGAGCCTAATTAGTAAATGATAAAAGTATAACAGTTAACCAATAAAAGGTTTGTCTGTTATCATTAAAAGAACTTAACTAAAAAAATTGCACTATACATTAGTTATATAGGTCCTAAAAAGTGCATCGTGAACTATATGGTGCCAAATGTTTAATTCACATTGCAAAAAGTTTAATAGGGTCTCAAAATGTGTATTCCATTGTAATATGTAAATGATAAAAGTATAACAGTTAACCAATAAAAGGTTTGTCCGTTAACGTTAAAAGAACTTAACTAAAACATTTGCACTATACATTAGTTGTATAGGTCCTAAAGAGTGCCTTGTGAACTATATGGTGGCAAATGTTTAATTCACATTGCAAAAAGCTCTAACGGTTCTCAAAATGTTTATTAGAGTCTAATAAGTAAATAATAAAAGTATAACAGTTAACCAATAAAAGGTTTGTTTGTTATCGTTAAAAGAACTTAACTAAAACATTTGCACTATACATTAGTTGTATAGGTCCTAAAGAGTGCCTTGTGAACTATATGGTGGCAAATGTTTAATTCACATTGCAAAAAGCTCTAACGGTTCTCAAAATGTTTATTAGAGTCTAATAAGTAAATAATGAATGTGTAACATTTGCACTATACATTAGTTATATAGGTCCAAAATAGTGCTTTGTGAACTATATGGTGCCAAATGTTTAATTCACATTGCAAAAAGTTCTAACGGGTCTCAAAATGTTTATTAGTGTCTAATTAGTAAATGATAAAAGTATAACAGTTAACCAATAAAAGGTTTGTCTGTTATCGTTAAAAGAACTTAACTAAAACATTTGCACTATACATTAGTTGTATAGGTCCTAAAAAGTGCATCGTGAACTATATGGTGCCAAATGTTTAAATCACATTGCAAAAAGTTTAATAGGGTTTCAAAATGTGTATTCCATTGTAATATGTAAATGATAAAAGTATAACAGTTAACCTATAAAAGGTTTGTCCGTTATCGTTAAAAGAACTTAACCAATAAAAGGTTTGTCTGTTATCGTTAAAACAACTTAACTAAAATATTTGCACTATACATTAGTTATATAGGTCTTAAAAAGTGCCTTGTGAACTATATGGTGCCAAATGTTTAATTCACATTGCAAAAACTTCTAATGGGTCTCAAAACATTTATTAGAGTCTAATAAGTAAATAATAAAGTATAACAGTTAACCAATAAAAGGTTTGTCTGTTATCGTAAAAAGAACTTAACTAAAACAATTGCACTATACATTAGTTATATAGGTCCTAAAAAGTGCCTTGTGAACTATATGGTGCCAAATGTTTAATTCACATTGCAAAAAGTTCTAATGGGTCTCAAAACATTTATTAGAGTCTAATAAGTAAATAATAAAAGTATAACAGTTAACCAATAAAAGGTTTGTCTGTTATCGTAAAAAGAACTTAACTAAAAAAATTGCACTATACATTAGTTATATAGGTCCTAAAAAGTGCCTTGTGAACTATATGGTGCCAAATGTTTAATTCACATTGCAAAAAGTTCTAATGGGTCTCAAAACATTTATTAGAGTTTAATAAGTAAATAATAAAAGTATAACAGTTAACCAATAAAAGTTTTGTCTGTTATCGTTAAAAGAACTTAACTAAAACATTTGCACTATACATTAGTTATATAGGTCCTAAAAAGTGCATCGTGAACTATATGGTGCCATATGTTTAATTCACATTGCAAAAAGTTCTATAGGGTCTCAAAATGTTTATTCCATTGTAATATGTAAATGATAAAAGTATAACAGTTAACCAATAAAAGGTTTTTCCGTTATCGTTAAAAGAACTTAACTAAAACATTTGCACTATACATTAGTTATAAAGGTCCTAAAAAGTGCTTTGTGAACTATATGGTGCCAAATGTTTAATTCACATTGCAAAAAGTTTTATAGGGTCTCAAAATGTTTATTGCATTGTAATATGTAAATGATAAAAGTATAACAGTTAACAAATAAAAGGTTTGTCCGTTATCGTTAAAAGAACTTAACTAAAACATTTGCACTATACATTAGTTATATAGGTCCTAAAAAGTGGATCGTGAACTATATGGTGCCAAATGTTTAATTCAAATTGCAAAAACTTCTAACGTGTCTCAAAATGTTTATTAGAGGCTAATAAGTAAATAATGAAAGTATAACAGTTAACCAATAAAAGGTTTGTCTGTTATCGTTAAAAAAAATTAACTAAAACATTTGCACTATACATTAGTTATATAGGTACTAAAAAGTGCCTTGTGAACAATATGGTGCCAAATGTTTAATTCACATTGCATAAAGTTCTAATGGGTCTCAAAATGTTTATTAGAGTCTAATGAGTAAATAACAAAAGTATAACAGTTAACCAATAAAAGGTTTGTCTGTTATCGTTAAAAGAACTTAACTAAAACATTTGCACTATACATTAGTTATATAGGTCCTAAAAAGTGCATCGTGAACCATATAGTGCAAAATGTTTAATTCACATTGCAAAAAGTTCTATAGGGTCTCAAAATGTTTAGTAGATATAATAAGTAAATGATAAAAGTATAAAAGTTAACCAATAAAAGGTTTGTCTGTTATCGTTAAAAGAACTTAACTAAAACATTTGCACTATACATTAGTTACATAGGTCCTAAAATGTGCCTTGTGAACTATATGGTGCCAAATGTTAAATTTAAACTGAAAAAAGTTCTAACGGGTCTCAAAATGTTTATTAAAGTCTAATAAAAAAATAATAAAGGGATAACAGTTAACCAATAAAATGTTTGTCTGTTATCGTTAAAAGAACTTAACTAAAACATTTACACTATACATTAGTTATATAGGTCCTAAAATTGCCTTGTGAACTATATGGTGCAAAATGTTTAATTCACATTGCAAAAAGCTCTAACGGGTCTCAAAATGTTTATTAGAGTCTAATAAGTAAATAATGAAAGTATAACAGTTAACCAATAAAAGGTTTGTCTGTTATCGTTAAAAGAACTTAACTGAAATATTTGCACTATACATTAGTTATATAGGTACTAACAAGTGCCTTGTGAACAATATGGTGCCAAATGTTTAATTCACATTGCATAAAGTTGTAATGGGTCTCAAAATGTTTATTAGAGTCTAATGAGTAAATAACAAAAGTATAACAGTTAACCAATAAAAGGTTTGTCTGTTATCGTGAAAAGAACTTAACTGAAATATTTGCACTATACATTAGTTATATAGGTCCTAAAGAGTGCCTTGTGAACTATATGGTGGCAAATGTTTAATTCAAACTGCAAAAAGTTTTAACTGGTCTCAAAATGTTTATTAGAGTCTAATAAGTAAATAATAAAAGTATAACAGTTAACCAATAAAATGTTTGTCTGTTATCGTTAAAAGAACTTAACTAAAACATTTGCACTATACATTAGTTATATAGGTCCTAAAAAGTGCATCGTGAACCATATAGTGCAAAATGTTTAATTCACATTGCAAAAAGTTCTATAGGGTCTCAAAATGTTTAGTAGATATAATAAGTAAATGATAAAAGTATAACAGTTAACCAATAAAAGGTTTGTCCGTTATCGTTAAAGGAACTTAACTAAAACATTTGCACTATACATTAGTTACATAGGTCCTAAAACGTGCCTTGTGAACTACATGGTGCCAAATGTTAAATTTAAACTGAAAAAAGTTCTAACGGGTCTCAAAATGTTTATTAAAGTCTAATAAAAAAATAATAAAGGGATAACAGTTAACCAATAAAATGTTTGTCTGTTATCGTTAAAAGAACTTAACTAAAACATTTGCACTATACATTAGTTATATAGGTCCTAAAAAGTGCCTTGTGAACTATATGGTGCAAATGTTTAATTCACATTGCAAAAAGCTCTAACGGGTCTCAAAATGTTTATTAGAGGCTAATAAGTAAATAATGAAAGTATAACAGTTAACCAATAAAATGTTTGTCTGTTATCGTTAAAACAACTTAACTAAAACATTTGCACTTTACATTAGTTATATAGGTACTAAAAAGTGCCTTGTGAACTATATGGTGCCAAATGTTTATTTCACATTGCAAAAAGTTCCAACGGGTCTCAAAATGTTTATTAGTGTCTAATAAGTAAATAATAAAAGGATAACAGTTAACCAATAAAAGGTTTGTCTGTTATCGTTAAAACAACTTAACTAAAACATTTGCACTATACATTAGTTATATAGGTCCTAAAGAGTGCCTTGTGAACTATATGGTGGTGAATGTTTAATTCAAATTGCAAAAAGTTCTAATGGGTCTCAAAATGTTTATTAGAGTCTAATAAGTAAATAATAAAAGTATAACAGTTAACCAATAAAAGGTTTGTCTGTTATCGTTAAAAGAACTTAACTAAAACATTTGCACTATACATTAGTTATATAGGTCCTAAAAAGTGCATCGTGAACTATATGGTGCCAAATGTTTAATTCACATTGCAAAAAGTTCTATAGGGTCTCAAAATGTTTATTAGATATAATAAGTAAATGATAAAAGTATAACAGTTAACCAATAAAAGGTTTGTCTGTTATCGTTAAAACAACTTAACTAAAACATTTGCACTATACATTAGTTATATAGGTCCTAAAAAGTGCATCGTGAACTATATGGTGGCAAATGTTTAATTCACATTGCAAAAAGCTCTAACGGGTCTCAAAATGTTTATTAGAGGCTAATAAGTAAATAATGAAAGTATAACAGTTAACCAATAAAAGGTTTGTTTGTTATCGTTAAAACAACTTAACTAAAACATTTGCACTATACATTAGTTATATTAGTACTAAAAAGTGCCTTGTGAACTATATGGTGCCAAATGTTTAATTCACATTGCAAAAAGTTCTAACGGGTCTCAAAATGTTTATTAGAGTCTAATAAGTAAATAATAAAAGTATAACAGTTAACCAATAAAAGGTTTGTCTGTTATCGTTAAAAGAACTTAACTAAAACATTTGCACTATACATTAGTTATATAGGTCCTAAAGAGTGCCTTGTGAACTATATGGTGGCAAATGTTTAATTCAAATTGCAAAAACTTTTAACTGGTCTCAAAATGTTTATTAGAGTCTAATAAGTAAATAATAAAAGTATAACAGTTAACCAATAAAAGGTTTGTCTGTTATCGTTAAAAAATTTAACTAAAACATTTGAACTATACATTAGCTATATAGGTCCTAAAAAGTGCCTTGTGAATTATATGGTGCAAAATGTTTTATTCACAATGCAAAAAGGTCTAACGGGTCTCAAAATGTTTATTAGAGTCTAATAAGTAAATAATGAAAGTATAACATTTGCACTATACATTAGTTATATAGGTCCAAAATAGTGCCTTGTGAACTATATGGTGCCAAATGTTTAATTCACATTGCAAAAAGGTCTAACTGGTCTCAAAATGTTAATTAGAGTCTAATAAGTAAATAATAAAAGTAAAACAGTTAACCAATAAAAGGTTTGTCTGTTATCATTAAAGGAACTTAACTAAAACATTTGCACTATACATTAGTTATATAAGTCCTAAAAGTGCCTTGTGATCTATATGGTGCCAAATGTATAATTCACATTGCAAAAAGGTCTAACTGGTCTCAAAATGTTAATTAGAATCGAATTAGTAAATGATAAAAGTATAACAGTTAACCAATAAAAGGTTTGTCTGTTATCATTAAAAGAACTTAATTAAAAAAATTGCACTATACATTAGTTATATAGGTCCTAAAAAGTGCCTTGTGAACTATATGGTGCCAAATGTTTAATTCACATTGCAAAAAGTTTAATAGGGTCTCAAAATGTGTATTCCATTGTAATATGTAAATGATAAAAGTATAACAGTTAACCAATAAATGGTTTGTCCGTTAACGTTAAAAGAACTTAACTAAAACATTTGCACTATACATTAGTTGTTAAGGTCCTAAAGAGTGCCTTGTGAACTATATGTTGGCAAATGTTTAATTCAAATTGCAAAAAGTTTTAATTGGTCTCAAAATGTTTATTAGAATCTAATAAGTAAATAATAAAAGTATAACAGTTAACCAATAAATGGTTTGTTTGTTATCGTTAAAAGAACTTAACTAAAACATTTGCACTATACATTAGTTGTATAGGTCCTAAAGAGTGCCTTGTGAACTATATGGTGGCAAATGTTTAATTCACATTGCAAAAAGCTCTAACGGTTCTCAAAATGTTTATTAGAGTCTAATAAGTAAATAATGAATGTGTAACATTTGCACTATACATTAGTTATATAGATCCAAAATAGTGCTTTGTGAACTATATGGTGCCAAATGTTTAATTCACATTGCAAAAAGTTCTAACGGGTCTCAAAATGTTTATTAGAGTCTAATTAGTAAATGATAAAAGTATAACAGTTAACCAATAAAAGGTTTGTCTGTTATCGTTAAAAGAACTTAACTAAAACATTTGCACTATACATTAGTTGTATAGGTTCTAAAAAGTGCATCGTGAACTATATGGTGCCAAATGTTTAATTCACATTGCAAAAAGTTTAATAGGGTCTCAAAATGTGTATTCCATTGTAATATGTAAATGATAAAAGTATAACAGTTGACCTATAAAAGGTTTGTCCGTTATCGTTAAAAGAACTTAACCAATAAAAGGTTTGTCTGTTATCGTTAAAACAACTTAACTAAAATATTTGCACTATACATTAGTTGTATAGGTCCTAAAGAGTGCCTTGTGAACTATATGGTGCCAAATGTTTAATTCAAATTGCAAAAAGTTCTAACGGGTCTCAAAATGTTTATTAGAGGCTAATAAGTAAATAATAAAATATAACAGTTAACCAATAAAAGGTTTGTCTGTTATCGTTAAAAGAACTTAACTAAAACATTTGCACTATACATTAGTTATATAGGTACTAACAAGTGCCTTGTGAACAATATGGTGCCAAATGTTTAATTCACAATGCATAAAGTTGTAATGGGTCTCAAAATGTTTATTAGAGTCTAATGAGTAAATAACAAAAGTATAACAGTTAACCAATAAAAGGTTTGTCTGTTATCGTTAAAAGAACTTAACTGAAATATTTGCACTATACATTAGTTATATAGGTCCTAAAGAGTGCCTTGTGAACTATATGGTGGCAAATGTTTAATTCAAACTGCAAAAAGTTTTAACTGGTCTCAAAATGTTTATTAGAGTCTAATAAAAAAATAATAAAGGGATAACAGTTAACCAATAAAATGTTTGTCTGTTATCGTTAAAAGAACTTAACTAAAACATTTGCACTATACATTAGTTATATAGGTCCTAAAAAGTGCATCGTGAACCATATAGTGCAAAATGTTTAATTCACATTGCAAAAAGTTCTATAGGGTCTCAAAATGTTTAGTAGATATAATAAGTAAATGATAAAAGTATAAAAGTTAACCAATAAAAGGTTTGTCTGTTATCGTTATAGCAACTTAACTAAAACATTTGCACTATACATTAGTTACATAGGTCCTAAAACGTGCCTTGTGAACTATATGGTGCCAAATGTTAAATTTAAACTGAAAAAAGTTCTAACGGGTCTCAAAATGTTTATTAAAGTCTAATAAAAAAATAATAAAGGGATAACAGTTAACCAATAAAAGGTTTGTCTGTTATCGTTAAAAGAACTTAACTAAAACATTTGCACTATACATTAGTTATATAGGTCCTAAAAAGTGCCTTGTGAACTATATGGTGCAAATGTTTAATTCACATTGCAAAAAGCTCTAACGGGTCTCAAAATGTTTATTAGAGGCTAATAAGTAAATAATGAAAGTATAACAGTTAACCAATAAAATGTTTGTCTGTTATCGTTAAAACAACTTAACTAAAACATTTGCACTTTACATTAGTTATATAGGTACTAAAAAGTGCCTTGTGAACTATATGGTGCCAAATGTTTATTTCACATTGCAAAAAGTTCCAACGGGTCTCAAAATGTTTATTAGTGTCTAATAAGTAAATAATAAAAGGATAACAGTTAACCAATAAAAGGTTTGTCTGTTATCGTTAAAACAACTTAACTAAAACATTTGCACTTTACATTAGTTATATAGGTCCTAAAGAGTGCCTTGTGAACTATATGGTGGTGAATGTTTAATTCAAATTGCAAAAAGTTCTAATGGGTCTCAAAATGTTTATTAGAGTCTAAAAAGTAAATAATAAAAGTATAACAGTTAACCAATAAAAGGTTTGTCTGTTATCGTTAAAAGAACTTAACTAAAACATTTGCACTATACATTAGTTATATAGGTCCTAAAAAGTGCATCGTGAACTATATGGTGCCAAATGTTTAATTCACATTGCAAAAAGTTCTATAGGGTCTCAAAATGTTTATTAGATATAATAAGTAAATGATAAAAGTATAACAGTTAACCAATAAAAGGTTTGTCTGTTATCGTTAAAACAACTTAACTAAAACATTTGCACTATACATTAGTTATATAGGTCCTAAAAAGTGCATCGTGAACTATATGGTGGCAAATGTTTAATTCACATTGCAAAAACCTCTAACGGGTCTCAAAATGTTTATTAGAGGCTAATAAGTAAATAATGAAAGTATAACAGTTAACCAATAAAAGGTTTGTTTGTTATCGTTAAAACAACTTAACTAAAACATTTGCACTATACATTAGTTATATAGGTACTAAAAAGTGCCTTGTGAACTATATGGTGCCAAATGTTTAATTCACATTGCAAAAAGTTCTAATGGGTCTCAAAATGTTTATTAGAGTCTAATAAGTAAATAATAAAAGTATAACAGTTAACCAATAAAAGGTTTGTCTGTTATCGTTAAAAGAACTTAACTAAAACATTTGCACTATACATTAGTTATATAGGTCCTAAAGAGTGCCTTGTGAACTATATGGTGGCAAATGTTTAATTCAAATTGCAAAAACTTTTAACTGGTCTCAAAATGTTTATTAGAGTCTAATAAGTAAATAATAAAAGTATAACAGTTAACCAATAAAAGGTTTGTCTGTTATCGTTAAAAAATTTAACTAAAACATTTGAACTATTCATTAGCTATATAGGTCCTAAAAAGTGCCTTGTGAATTATATGGTGCAAAATGTTTAATTCACATTGCAAAAAGCTCTAACGGGTCTCAAAATGTTTATTAGAGTCTAATAAGTAAATAATGAAAGTATAACATTTGCACTATACATTAGTTATATAGGTCCAAAATAGTGCCTTGTGAACTATATGGTGCCAAATGTTTAATTCACATTGCAAAAAGGTCTAACTGGTCTCAAAATGTTAATTAGAGTCTAATAAGTAAATAATAAAAGTAAAACAGTTAACCAATAAAAGGTTTGTCTGTTATCATTAAAAGAACTTAACTAAAACATTTGCCCTATACATTAGTTATATAAGTCCTAAAAGTGCCTTGTGAACTATATGGTGCCAAATGTTTAATTCACATTGCAAAAAGGTCTAACTGGTCTTAAAATGTTAATTAGAGTCGAATTAGTAAATGATAAAAGTATAACAGTTAACCAATAAAAGGTTTGTCTGTTATCATTAAAAGAACTTAACTAAAAAAATTGCACTATACATTAGTTGTATAGGTCCTAAAAAGTGCCTTGTGAACTATATGGTGCCAAATGTGCAATTCACATTGCAAAAAGTTTAATAGGGTCTCAAAATGTGTATTCCATTGTAATATGTAAATGATAAAAGTATAACAGTTAACCAATAAAAGGTTTGTCCGTTAACGTTAAAAGAACTTAACTAAAACATTTGCACTATACATTAGTTGTTAAGGTCCTAAAGAGTGCCTTGTGAACTATATGTTGGCAAATGTTTAATTCAAATTGCAAAAAGTTTTAAATGGTCTCAAAATGTTTATTAGAATCTAATAAGTAAATAATAAAAGTATAACAGTTAACCAATAAAAGGTTTGTTTGTTATCGTTAAAAGAACTTAACTAAAACATTTGCACTATACATTAGTTGTATAGGTCCTAAAGAGTGCCTTGTGAACTATATGGTGGCAAATGTTTAATTCACATTGCAAAAAGTTCTAACGGTTCTCAAAATGTTTATTAGAGTCTAATAAGTAAATAATGAATGTGTAACATTTGCACTATACATTAGTTATATAGATCCAAAATAGTGCTTTGTGAACTATATGGTGCCAAATGTTTAATTCACATTGCAAAAAGTTCTAACGGGTCTCAAAATGTTTATTAGAGTCTAATTAGTAAATGATAAAAGTATAACAGTTAACCAATAAAAGGTTTGTCTGTTATCGTTAAAAGAACTTAACTAAAACATTTGCACTATACATTAGTTGTATAGGTTCTAAAAAGTGCATCGTGAACTATATGGTGCCAAATGTTTAATTCACATTGCAAAAAGTTTAATAGGGTCTCAAAATGTGTATTCCATTGTAATATGTAAATGATAAAAGTATAACAGTTGACCTATAAAAGGTTTGTCCGTTATCGTTAAAAGAACTTAACCAATAAAAGGTTTGTCTGTTATCGTTAAAACAACTTAACTAAAATATTTGCACTATACATTAGTTGTATAGGTCCTAAAGAGTGCCTTGTGAACTATATGGTGCCAAATGTTTAATTCAAATTGCAAAAAGTTCTAACGGGTCTCAAAATGTTTATTAGAGGCTAATAAGTAAATAATAAAATATAACAGTTAACCAATAAAAGGTTTGTCTGTTATCGTTAAAAGAACTTAACTAAAACATTTGCACTATACATTAGTTATATAGGTACTAACAAGTGCCTTGTGAACAATATGGTGCCAAATGTTTAATTCACAATGCATAAAGTTGTAATGGGTCTCAAAATGTTTATTAGAGTCTAATAAGTAAATAACAAAAGTATAACAGTTAACCAATAAAAGGTTTGTCTGTTATCGTTAAAAGAACTTAACTGAAATATTTGCACTATACATTAGTTATATAGGTCCTAAACAGTGCCTTGTGAACTATATGGTGGCAAATGTTTAATTCAAACTGCAAAAAGTTTTAACTGGTCTCAAAATGTTTATTAGAGTCTAATAAAAAAATAATAAAGGGATAACAGTTAACCAATAAAATGTTTGTCTGTTATCGTTAAAAGAACTTAACTAAAACATTTGCACTATACATTAGTTATATAGGTCCTAAAAAGTGCATCGTGAACCATATAGTGCAAAATGTTTAATTCACATTGCAAAAAGTTCTATAGGGTCTCAAAATGTTTAGTAGATATAATAAGTAAATGATAAAAGTATAAAAGTTAACCAATAAAAGGTTTGTCTGTTATCGTTATAGCAACTTAACTAAAACATTTGCACTATACATTAGTTACATAGGTCCTAAAACGTGCCTTGTGAACTATATGGTGCCAAATGTTAAATTTAAACTGAAAAAAGTTCTAACGGGTCTCAAAATGTTTATTAAAGTCTAATAAAAAAATAATAAAGGGATAACAGTTAACCAATAAAAGGTTTGTCTGTTATCGTTAAAAGAACTTAACTAAAACATTTGCACTATACATTAGTTATATAGGTCCTAAAAAGTGCCTTGTGAACTATATGGTGCAAATGTTTAATTCACATTGCAAAAAGCTCTAACGGGTCTCAAATTGTTTATTAGAGGCTAATAAGTAAATAATGAAAGTATAACAGTTAACCAATAAAAGGTTTGTCTGTTATCGTTAAAACAACTTAACTAAAACATTTGCACTATATATTAGTTATATAGGTACTAAAAAGTGCCTTGTGAACTATATGGTGCCAAATGTTTAATTCCTATTGCAAAAAGTTCCAACGGGTCTCAAAATGTTTATTAGAGTCTAATAAGTAAATAATAAAAGTATAACAGTTAACCAATAAAAGGTTTGTCTGTTATCGTTAAAAGAACTTAACTAAAACATTTGCACTATACATTAGTTATAAAGGTCCTAAAAAGTGCCTTGTGAACTATATGGTGGTGAATGTTTAATTCAAATTGCAAAAAGTTCTAACTGGTCTCAAAATGTTTATTAGAGTCTAATAAGTAAATAATAAAAGTATAACAGTTAACCAATAAAAGGTTTGTCTGTTATCGTTAAAAGAACTTAACTAAAACATTTGCACTATACATTAGTTATATAGGTCCTAAAAAGTGCATCGTGAACTATATGGTGCCAAATGTTTAATTCACATTGCAAAAAGTTCTATAGGGTCTCAAAATGTTTATTAGATATAATAAGTAAATGATAAAAGTATAACAGTTAACCAATAAAAGGTTTGTCCGTTATCGTTAAAAGAACTTAACTAAAACATTTGCACTATACATTAGTTATATAGGTCCTAAAAAGTGCCTTGTGAACTATATGGTGCCAAATGTTTAATTCAAATTGCAAAAAGTTCTAACGGGTCTCAAAATGTTTATTAGAGGCTAATAAGTAAATAATAAAAGTATAACAGTCAACCAATAAAAGCTTTGTCTGTTATCGTTAAAAGAACTTAACTAAAACATTTGCACTATACATTAGTTATATAGATACTAAAAAGTGCCTTGTGAACTATATGGTGCCAAATGTTTAATTCACATTGCATAAAGTTCTAATGGGTCTCAAAATGTTTATTAAAGTCTAATGAGTAAATAACAAAAGTATAACAGTTAACCAATAAAAGGTTTGTCTGTTATCGTTAAAAGAACTTAACTAAAATATTTGCACTATACATTAGTTATATAGGTCCTAAAGAGTGCCTTGTGAACTATATGGTGGCAAATGTTTAATTCAAATTGCAAAAACTTTAACTGGTCTCAAAATGTTTACTAGAGTCTAATAAGTAAATAATGAAAGTATAACAGTTAACCAATAAAAGGTTTGTTTGTTATCGTTAAAAGAACTTAACTAAAACATTTGCACTATACATTAGTTATATAGGTCCTAAAAATTGCATCATGAACCATAAAGTGCAAAATGTTTAATTCACATTGCAAAAAGTTTTATAGGGTCTCAAAATGTTTAGTTGATATAATAAGTAAATGATAAAAGTATAAAAGTTAACCAATAAAAGGTTTGTCCGTTATCGTTAAAGGAACTTAACTAAAACATTTGCACTATACATTAGTTACATAGGTCCTAAAACGTGCCTTGTGAACTATATGGTGCCAAATGTTTAATTTAAACTGAAAAAAATTCTAACGGGTCTCAAAATGTTTATTAAAGTCTAATAAAAAATTAATAAAGGGATAACAGTTAACCAATAAAATGTTTGTCTGTTATCGTTAAAAGAACTTAACTAAAACATTTACACTATACATTAGTTATATAGGTCCTAAAAAGTGCCTTGTGAACTATATGGTGCAAAATGTTTAATTCACATTGCAAAAAGTTCTAACGAATTTCAAAATGTTTATTAGAGTCTAATAAGTAAATAATGAAAGTATAACAGTTAACCAATAAAAGGTTTGTCTGTTATCGTTAAAAGAACTTAACTAAAACATTTGCACTATACATTAGTTATATAGGTACTAAAAAGTGCCTTGTGAACTATATGGTGCCAAATGTTTAATTCAAATTGCAAAATGTTCCAACAGGTCTCAAAATGTTTATTAGAGTCTATTAAATAAATAATAAAAGTATATCAGTTAACCAATAAAAGGTTTGTCTGTTATCGTTAAAAGAACTTAACTAAAACATTTGCACTATACATTAGTTATATAGGTCCTAAAGAGTGCCTTGTGAACTATATGGTGGGGAATGTTTAATTCAAATTGCAAAAAGTTTTAACTGGTCTCAAAATGTTTATTAGAGTCTAATAAGTAAATAATAAAAGTATAACAGTTAACCAATAAAAGGTTTGTCTGTTATCGTTAAAAGAACTTAACTAAAACATTTGCACTATACATTAGTTATATAGGTCCTAAAAAGTGCCTTGTGAACTATATGGTGCCAAATGTTTAATTCAAATTGCAAAAAGTTTTAACTGGTCTCAAAATGTTTATTAGAGTCTAATAAGTAAATAATAAAAGTATAACAGTTAACCAATAAAATGTTTGTCTGTTATCGTTAAAAGAACTTAACTAAAACATTTGCACTATACATTAGTTATATAGGTACTAAAAAGTGCCTTGTGAACTATATGGTGCCAAATGTTTAATTCAAATTGCAAAATGTTCCAACAGGTCTCAAAATGTTTATTAGAGTCTATTAAATAAATAATAAAAGTATATCAGTTAACCAATAAAAGGTTTGTCTGTTATCGTTAAAAGAACTTAACTAAAACATTTGCACTATACAATAGTTATATAGGTCCTAAAGAGTGCCTTGTGAACTATATGGTGGGGAATGTTTAATTCAAATTGCAAAAAGTTTTAACTGGTCTCAAAATGTTTATTAGAGTCTAATAAGTAAATAATAAAAGTATAACAGTTAACCAATAAAAGGTTTGTCTGTTATCGTTAAAAGAACTTAACTAAAACATTTGCACTATACATTAGTTATATAGGTCCTAAAAAGTGCCTTGTGAACTATATGGTGCCAAATGTTTAATTCAAATTGCAAAAAGTTTTAACTGGTCTCAAAATGTTTAGTAGAGTCTAATAAGTAAATAATAAAAGTATAACAGTTAACCAATAAAATGTTTGTCTGTTATCGTTAAAAGAACTTAACTAAAACATTTGCACTATACATTAGTTATATAGGTCCTAAAAAGTGCATCGTGAACCATATAGTGCAAAATGTTTAATTCACATTGCAAAAAGTTCTATAGGGTCTCAAAATGTTTAGTAGATATAATAAGTAAATGATAAAAGTATAAAAGTTAACCAATAAAAGGTTTGTCCGTTATCGTTAAAGCAACTTAACTAAAACATTTGCACTATACATTAGTTACATAGGTCCTAAAACGTGCCTTGTGAACTATATGGTGCCAAATGTTAAATTTAAACTGAAAAAAGTTCTAACGGGTCTCAAAATGTTTATTAAAGTCTAATAAAAAAATAATAAAGGGATAACAGTTAACCAATAAAAGGTTTGTCTGTTATCGTTAAAAGAACTTAACTAAAACATTTGCACTATACATTAGTTATATAGGTCCTAAAAAGTGCCTTGTGAACTATATGGTGCAAATGTTTAATTCACATTGCAAAAAGCTTTAACGGGTCTCAAAATGTTTAGTAGAGTCTAATAAGTAAATAATAAAAGTATAACAGTTAACCAATAAAAGGTTTGTCTGTTATCGTTAAAAGAACTTAACTAAAAAATTTGCACTATACATTAGTTATATAGGTCCTAAAAAGTGCCTTGTAAACTATATGGTGCCAAATGTGCAATTCACATTGCAGAAAGTTCTAACGGGTCTCAAAATGTTTATTAGAGTCTAGTAAGTAAATAATAAAAGTATAACAGTTAACCAATAAAATGTTTGTCTGTTATCGTTAAAAGAACTTAACTAAAAAACTTGCACTATACATTAGTTATATAGGTCCTAAAAAGTGCCTTGTGAACTATATGGTGCCAAATGTGCAATTCACATTGCAAAAAGTTCTAACGGGTCTCAAAATGTTTATTAGAGTTTAATAAGTATATAATAAAAGTATAAAAGTTAACCAATAAAAGGTTTGTCTGTTATCGTTAAAAGAACTTAACTAAAAAATTTGCACTATACATTAGTTATATAGGTCCTAAAAAGTGCCTTGTGAACTATATGGTGCCAAATGCGCAATTCACATTGCAAAAAGTTCTAACGGGTCTCAAAATGTTTATTAGAGTCTAATAAGTAAATATTAAAAGTATAACAGTTAACCAATAAAAGGTTTGTCTGTTATCGTTAAAAGAACTTAACTAAAAAATTTGCACTATACATTAGTTATATAGGTCCTAAAAAGTGCCTTGTGAACTATATGGTGCCAAATGTGCAATTCACATTGCAAAAAGTTCTAACGGGTCTCAAAATGTTTATTAGAGTCTAATAAGTAAATAATAAAAGTATAACAGTTAACCAATAAAAGGTTTTTCTGTTATCGTTAAAAGAACTTAACTAAAAAATTTGCACTATACATTAGTTATATAGGTCCTAAAAAGTGCCTTGTAAACTATATGGTGCCAAATGTGCAATTCACATTGCAGAAAGTTCTAACGGGTCTCAAAATGTTTATTAGAGTCTAATAAGTAAATAACAAAAGTATAACAGTTAACCAATAAAATGTTTGTCTGTTATCGTTAAAAGAACTTAACTAAAAAACTTGCACTATACATTAGTTATATAGGTCCTAAAAAGTGCCTTGTGAACTATATGGTGCCAAATGTGCAATTCACATTGCAAAAAGTTCTAACGGGTCTCAAAATGTTTATTAGAGTCTAATAAGTAAATAATAAAAGTATCACAGTTAACCAATAAAAGGTTTGTCTGTTATCGTTAAAAGAACTTAACTAAAAAATTTACACTATACATTAGATATATAGGTCCTAAAAAGTGCCTTGTGAACTATATGGTGCCAAATGTGCAATTCACATTGCAAAAAGTTCTAACGGGTCTCAAATTGTTTAATAGCGGGTCTCAAAATTTTAATTAGAGTCTAATAAGTAAATGATAAAAGTATAACAGTTAACCAATAAAAGGTTTGTCTGTTATCGTTAAAAGAACTTAACTAAAAAATTTGCACTATACATTAGTTATATAGGTCCTAAAAAGTGCCTTGTGAACTATATGGTGCCAAATGTGCAATTCACATTGCAAAAAGTTCTAACAAGTCTCAAAATGTTTATTAGAGTCTAATAAGTAAATTATAAAAGTATAACAGTTATCCAATAAAAGCTTTGTCTGTTATCGTTAAAACAACTTAACTAAAAAATTTGCACTATACATTAGTTATATAGGTCCTAAAAAGTGCATCGTGAACTATATGGTGCCAAATGTGTAATTCACATTGCAAAAAGTTCTAACGGGTCTCAAAATGTTTATTAGAGTCTAATAAGTAAATAATAAAAGTATAACAGTTAACCAATAAAAGGTTTGTCTGTTATCGTTAAAAGAACTTAACTAAAAAATTTGCACTATACATTAGTTATATAGGTCCTAAAAAGTGCCTTGTGAACTATATGGTGCCAAATGTGTAATTCACATTGCAAAAAGTTCTAACGGGTCTCAAAATGTTTATTAGAGTCTAATAAGTAAATAATAAAAGTATAACAGTTAACCAACAAAAGGTTTGTCTGTTATCGTTAAAAGAACTTAACTAAAAAATTTGCACTATACATTAGTTATATAGGTCCTAAAACGTGCCTTGTGAACTATATGGTGCCAAATGTGCAAATCACATTGCAAAAAGTTCTAACGGGTCTCAAAATGTTTATTAGAGTCTAATAAGTAAATAATAAAAGTATAACAGTTAACCAATAAAAGGTTTGTCTGTTATCGTTAAAAGAACTTAACTAAAAAATTTGCATTATACATTAGTTATATAGGTCCTAAAAAGTGCCTTGTGAACTATATGGTGCCAAATGTGCATTTCAAATGGCAAAAAGTTCTAACGGGTCTCAAAATGTTTATTAGAGTCTAATAAGTAAATAATAAAAGTATAACAGTTAACCAATAAGAGGTTTGTCTGTTATCGTTAAAAGAACTTAACTAAAAAATTTGCACTATACATTAGTTATATAGGTCCTAAAAAGTGCCTTGTGAACTATATGGTGCCAAATGTGCAATTCACATTGCAAAAAGTTCTAACGGGTGTCAAAATGTTTATTAGAGTCTAAAAAGTAAATAATAAAAGTATAACAGTTAACCAATAAAAGGTTTGTCTGTTATCGTTAAAAGAACTTAACTAAAAAATTTGTATTATACATTAGTTATATAGGTCCTAAAAAGTGCCTTGTGAACTATATGGTGCCAAATGTGCAATTCACATTGCAAAAAGTTCTAACGGGTCTCAAAATGTTTGTTAGAGTCTAATAAGTAAATAATGAAAGTATAACAGTTAACCAATAAAAGGTTTGTCTGTTATCGTTAAAAGAACTTAACTAAAAAATTTGCACTATACATTAGTTATATAGGTCCTAAAAAGTGCCTTGTGAACTATATGGTGCCAAATGTGCAATTCACATTGCAAAAAGTTCTAACGGGTCTCAAAATGTTTATGAGAGTCTAATAAGTAAATAATAAAAGTATAACAGTTAACCAATAAAAGGTTTGTCTGTTATCGTTAAAAGAACTTAACTAAAACATTTGCACTATACATTAGTTATATAGGTCCTAAAGAGTGCCTTGTGAACTATATGGTGGTGAATGTTTAATTCAAATTGCAAAAAGTTTTAACTGGTCTCAAAATGTTTAGTAGAGTCTAATAAGTAAATAATAAAAGTATAACAGTTAACCAATAAAAGGTTTGTCTGTTATCGTTTAAAGAACTCAACTAAAACATTTGCACTATACATTAGTTATATAGGTCTTAAAAAGTGCATCGTGAACTATATGGTGCCAAATGTTTAATTCACATTGCAAAAAGTTCTAATGGGTCTCAAAACATTTATTAGAGTTTAATAAGTAAATAATAAAAGTATAACAGTTAACCAATAAAAGTTTTGTCTGTTATCGTAAAAAGAACTTAACTAAAAAAATTGCACTATACATTAGGTATATAGGTCCTAAAAAGTGCCTTGTGAACTATATGGTGCCAAATGTTTAATTCAAATTGCAAAAAGTTCTAACGGGTCTCAAAATGTTTATTAGAGTCTAATAAGTAAATAATAAAAGTATAACAGTTAACCAATAAAAGGTTTGTCTGTTATCGTTAAAAGAACTTAACTAAAACATTTGCACTATACATTAGTTATATAGGTCCTAAAAAGTGCATCGTGAACTATTAGGTGCCAAATGTTTAATTCACATTGCAAAAAGTTCTATAGGGTCTCAAAATGTTTATTCCATTGTAATATGTAAATGATAAAAGTATAACAGTTAACCAATAAAAGGTTTGTCCGTTATCGTTAAAGGAACTTAACTAAAACATTTGCACTATACATTAGTTATAAAGGTCCTAAAAAGTGCTTTGTGAACTATATGGTGCCAAATGTTTAATTCACATTGCAAAAAGTTCTATAGGGTCTCAAAATGTTTATTCCATTGTAATATGTAAATGATAAAAGTATAACAGTTAACAAATAAAAGGTTTGTCCGTTATCGTTTAAAGAACTTAACTAAAACATTTGCACTATACATTAGTTATATAGGTCCTAAAAAGTGCCTTGTGAACAATATGGTGCCAAATGTTTAATTCACATTGCATAAAGTTCTAATGGGTCTCAAAATGTTTATTAGAGTCTAATGAGTAAATAACAAAAGTATAACAGTTAACCAATAAAATGTTTGTCTGTTATCGTTAAAAGAACTTAACTAAAACATTTGCACTATACATTAGTTATATAGGTCCTAAAAAGTGCCTTGTGAACTATATGGTGCCAAATGCGCAATTCACATTGCAAAAAGTTCTAACGGGTCTCAAAATGTTTATTAGAGTCTAATAAGTAAATATTAAAAGTATAACAGTTAACCAATAAAAGGTTTGTCTGTTATCGTTAAAAGAACTTAACTAAAAAATTTGCACTATACATTAGTTATATAGGTCCTAAAAAGTGCCTTGTGAACTATATGGTGCCAAATGTGCAATTCACATTGCAAAAAGTTCTAACGGGTCTCAAAATGTTTATTAGAGTCTAATAAGTAAATAATAAAAGTATAACAGTTAACCAATAAAAGTTTTGTCTGTTATCGTTAAAAGAACTTAACTAAAAAATTTGCACTATACATTAGTTATATAGGTCCTAAAAAGTGCCTTGTAAACTATATGGTGCCAAATGTGCAATTCACATTGCAGAAAGTTCTAACGGGTCTCAAAATGTTTATTAGAGTCTAATAAGTAAATAATAAAAGTATAACAGTTAACCAATAAAATGTTTGTCTGTTATCGTTAAAAGAACTTAACTAAAAAACTTGCACTATACATTAGTTATATAGGTCCTAAAAAGTGCCTTGTGAACTATATGGTGCCAAATGTGCAATTCACATTGCAAAAAGTTCTAACGGGTCTCAAAATGTTTATTAGAGTTTAATAAGTATATAATAAAAGTATAAAAGTTAACCAATAAAAGGTTTGTCTGTTATCGTTAAAAGAACTTAACTAAAAGATTTGCACTATACATTAGTTATATAGGTCCTAAAAAGTGCCTTGTGAACTATATGGTGCCAAATGCGCAATTCACATTGCAAAAAGTTCTAACGGGTCTCAAAATGTTTATTAGAGTCTAATAAGTAAATAATAAAAGTATAACAGTTAACCAATAAAAGGTTTGTCTGTTATCGTTAAAAGAACTTAACTAAAAAATTTGCACTATACATTAGTTATATAGGTCCTAAAAAGTGCCTTGTGAACTATATGGTGCCAAATGTGCAATTCACATTGCAAAAAGTTCTAACGGGTCTCAAAATGTTTATTAGAGTCTAATAAGTAAATAATAAAAGTATAACAGTTAACCAA
Source organism: Clavelina lepadiformis (assembly GCF_947623445.1). NCBI lineage: Eukaryota > Metazoa > Chordata > Ascidiacea > Aplousobranchia > Clavelinidae > Clavelina > Clavelina lepadiformis. The sequence continues at coordinate 14,215,378 of NC_135243.1, read as the reverse complement.
TAAAAGTTTTGTCTGTTATCGTTAAAAGAACTTAACTAAAAAATTTGCACTATACATTAGTTATATAGGTCCTAAAAAGTGCCTTGTAAACTATATGGTGCCAAATGTGCAATTCACATTGCAGAAAGTTCTAACGGGTCTCAAAATGTTTATTAGAGTCTAATAAGTAAATAACAAAAGTATAACAGTTAACCAATAAAAGGTTTGTCTGTTATCGTTAAAAGAACTTAACTAAAAAACTTGCACTATACATTAGTTATATAGGTCCTAAAAAGTGCCTTGTGAACTATATGGTGCCAAATGTGCAATTCACATTGCAAAAAGTTCTAACGGGTCTCAAAATGTTTATTAGAGTCTAATAAGTAAATAATAAAAGTATCACAGTTAACCAATAAAAGGTTTGTCTGTTATCGTTAAAAGAACTTAACTAAAAAATTTGCACTATACATTAGTTATATAGGTCCTAAAAAGTGCCTTGTAAACTATATGGTGCCAAATGTGCAATTCACATTGCAGAAAGTTCTAACGGGTCTCAAAATGTTTATTAGAGTCTAATAAGTAAATAACAAAAGTATAACAGTTAACCAATAAAAGGTTTGTCTGTTATCGTTAAAAGAACTTAATTAAAAAATTTGCACTATACATTAGATATATAGGTCCTAAAAAGTGCCTTGTGAACTATATGGTGCCAAATGTGCAATTCACATTGCAAAAAGTTCTAACGGGTCTCAAATTGTTTAATAGCGGGTCTCAAAATGTTTATTAGAGTCTAATAAGTAAATGATAAAAGTATAACAGTTAACCAATAAAAGGTTTGTCTGTTATCGTTAAAAGAACTTAACTAAAAAATTTGCACTATACATTAGTTATATAGGTCCTAAAAAGTGCCTTGTGAACTATATGGTGCCAAATGTGCAATTCACATTGCAAAAAGTTCTAACAAGTCTCAAAATGTTTATTAGAGTCTAATAAGTAAATAATGAATGTGTAACATTTGCACTATACATTAGTTATATAGATCCAAAATAGTGCTTTGTGAACTATATGGTGCCAAATGTTTAATTCACATTGCAAAAAGTTCTAACGGGTCTCAAAATGTTTATTAGAGTCTAATTAGTAAATGATAAAAGTATAACAGTTAACCAATAAAAGGTTTGTCTGTTATCGTTAAAAGAACTTAACTAAAACATTTGCACTATACATTAGTTGTATAGGTTCTAAAAAGTGCATCGTGAACTATATGGTGCCAAATGTTTAATTCACATTGCAAAAAGTTTAATAGGGTCTCAAAATGTGTATTCCATTGTAATATGTAAATGATAAAAGTATAACAGTTGACCTATAAAAGGTTTGTCCGTTATCGTTAAAAGAACTTAACCAATAAAAGGTTTGTCTGTTATCGTTAAAACAACTTAACTAAAATATTTGCACTATACATTAGTTGTATAGGTCCTAAAGAGTGCCTTGTGAACTATATGGTGCCAAATGTTTAATTCAAATTGCAAAAAGTTCTAACGGGTCTCAAAATGTTTATTAGAGGCTAATAAGTAAATAATAAAATATAACAGTTAACCAATAAAAGGTTTGTCTGTTATCGTTAAAAGAACTTAACTAAAACATTTGCACTATACATTAGTTATATAGGTACTAACAAGTGCCTTGTGAACAATATGGTGCCAAATGTTTAATTCACAATGCATAAAGTTGTAATGGGTCTCAAAATGTTTATTAGAGTCTAATGAGTAAATAACAAAAGTATAACAGTTAACCAATAAAAGGTTTGTCTGTTATCGTTAAAAGAACTTAACTGAAATATTTGCACTATACATTAGTTATATAGGTCCTAAAGAGTGCCTTGTGAACTATATGGTGGCAAATGTTTAATTCAAACTGCAAAAAGTTTTAACTGGTCTCAAAATGTTTATTAGAGTCTAATAAAAAAATAATAAAGGGATAACAGTTAACCAATAAAATGTTTGTCTGTTATCGTTAAAAGAACTTAACTAAAACATTTGCACTATACATTAGTTATATAGGTCCTAAAAAGTGCATCGTGAACCATATAGTGCAAAATGTTTAATTCACATTGCAAAAAGTTCTATAGGGTCTCAAAATGTTTAGTAGATATAATAAGTAAATGATAAAAGTATAAAAGTTAACCAATAAAAGGTTTGTCTGTTATCGTTATAGCAACTTAACTAAAACATTTGCACTATACATTAGTTACATAGGTCCTAAAACGTGCCTTGTGAACTATATGGTGCCAAATGTTAAATTTAAACTGAAAAAAGTTCTAACGGGTCTCAAAATGTTTATTAAAGTCTAATAAAAAAATAATAAAGGGATAACAGTTAACCAATAAAAGGTTTGTCTGTTATCGTTAAAAGAACTTAACTAAAACATTTGCACTATACATTAGTTATATAGGTCCTAAAAAGTGCCTTGTGAACTATATGGTGCAAATGTTTAATTCACATTGCAAAAAGCTCTAACGGGTCTCAAAATGTTTATTAGAGGCTAATAAGTAAATAATGAAAGTATAACAGTTAACCAATAAAATGTTTGTCTGTTATCGTTAAAACAACTTAACTAAAACATTTGCACTTTACATTAGTTATATAGGTACTAAAAAGTGCCTTGTGAACTATATGGTGCCAAATGTTTATTTAACATTGCAAAAAGTTCCAACGGGTCTCAAAATGTTTATTAGTGTCTAATAAGTAAATAATAAAAGGATAACAGTTAACCAATAAAAGGTTTGTCTGTTATCGTTAAAACAACTTAACTAAAACATTTGCACTTTACATTAGTTATATAGGTCCTAAAGAGTGCCTTGTGAACTATATGGTGGTGAATGTTTAATTCAAATTGCAAAAAGTTCTAATGGGTCTCAAAATGTTTATTAGAGTCTAAAAAGTAAATAATAAAAGTATAACAGTTAACCAATAAAAGGTTTGTCTGTTATCGTTAAAAGAACTTAACTAAAACATTTGCACTATACATTAGTTATATAGGTCCTAAAAAGTGCATCGTGAACTATATGGTGCCAAATGTTTAATTCACATTGCAAAAAGTTCTATAGGGTCTCAAAATGTTTATTAGATATAATAAGTAAATGATAAAAGTATAACAGTTAACCAATAAAAGGTTTGTCTGTTATCGTTAAAACAACTTAACTAAAACATTTGCACTATACATTAGTTATATAGGTCCTAAAAAGTGCATCGTGAACTATATGGTGGCAAATGTTTAATTCACATTGCAAAAACCTCTAACGGGTCTCAAAATGTTTATTAGAGGCTAATAAGTAAATAATGAAAGTATAACAGTTAACCAATAAAAGGTTTGTTTGTTATCGTTAAAACAACTTAACTAAAACATTTGCACTATACATTAGTTATATAGGTACTAAAAAGTGCCTTGTGAACTATATGGTGCCAAATGTTTAATTCACATTGCAAAAAGTTCTAATGGGTCTCAAAATGTTTATTAGAGTCTAATAAGTAAATAATAAAAGTATAACAGTTAACCAATAAAAGGTTTGTCTGTTATCGTTAAAAGAACTTAACTAAAACATTTGCACTATACATTAGTTATATAGGTCCTAAAGAGTGCCTTGTGAACTATATGGTGGCAAATGTTTAATTCAAATTGCAAAAACTTTTAACTGGTCTCAAAATGTTTATTAGAGTCTAATAAGTAAATAATAAAAGTATAACAGTTAACCAATAAAAGGTTTGTCTGTTATCGTTAAAAAATTTAACTAAAACATTTGCACTATACATTAGTTGTATAGGTCCTAAAGAGTGCCTTGTGAACTATATGGTGGCAAATGTTTAATTCACATTGCAAAAAGTTCTAACGGTTCTCAAAATGTTTATTAGAGTCTAATAAGTAAATAATGAATGTGTAACATTTGCACTATACATTAGTTATATAGATCCAAAATAGTGCTTTGTGAACTATATGGTGCCAAATGTTTAATTCACATTGCAAAAAGTTCTAACGGGTCTCAAAATGTTTATTAGAGTCTAATTAGTAAATGATAAAAGTATAACAGTTAACCAATAAAAGGTTTGTCTGTTATCGTTAAAAGAACTTAACTAAAACATTTGCACTATACATTAGTTGTATAGGTTCTAAAAAGTGCATCGTGAACTATATGGTGCCAAATGTTTAATTCACATTGCAAAAAGTTTAATAGGGTCTCAAAATGTGTATTCCATTGTAATATGTAAATGATAAAAGTATAACAGTTGACCTATAAAAGGTTTGTCCGTTATCGTTAAAAGAACTTAACCAATAAAAGGTTTGTCTGTTATCGTTAAAACAACTTAATTAAAATATTTGCACTATACATTAGTTGTATAGGTCCTAAAGAGTGCCTTGTGAACTATATGGTGCCAAATGTTTAATTCAAATTGCAAAAAGTTCTAACGGGTCTCAAAATGTTTATTAGAGGCTAATAAGTAAATAATAAAATATAACAGTTAACCAATAAAAGGTTTGTCTGTTATCGTTAAAAGAACTTAACTAAAACATTTGCACTATACATTAGTTATATAGGTACTAACAAGTGCCTTGTGAACAATATGGTGCCAAATGTTTAATTCACAATGCATAAAGTTGTAATGGGTCTCAAAATGTTTATTAGAGTCTAATAAGTAAATAACAAAAGTATAACAGTTAACCAATAAAAGGTTTGTCTGTTATCGTTAAAAGAACTTAACTGAAATATTTGCACTATACATTAGTTATATAGGTCCTAAACAGTGCCTTGTGAACTATATGGTGGCAAATGTTTAATTCAAACTGCAAAAAGTTTTAACTGGTCTCAAAATGTTTATTAGAGTCTAATAAAAAAATAATAAAGGGATAACAGTTAACCAATAAAATGTTTGTCTGTTATCGTTAAAAGAACTTAACTAAAACATTTGCACTATACATTAGTTATATAGGTCCTAAAAAGTGCATCGTGAACCATATAGTGCAAAATGTTTAATTCACATTGCAAAAAGTTCTATAGGGTCTCAAAATGTTTAGTAGATATAATAAGTAAATGATAAAAGTATAAAAGTTAACCAATAAAAGGTTTGTCTGTTATCGTTATAGCAACTTAACTAAAACATTTGCACTATACATTAGTTACATAGGTCCTAAAACGTGCCTTGTGAACTATATGGTGCCAAATGTTAAATTTAAACTGAAAAAAGTTCTAACGGGTCTCAAAATGTTTATTAAAGTCTAATAAAAAAATAATAAAGGGATAACAGTTAACCAATAAAAGGTTTGTCTGTTATCGTTAAAAGAACTTAACTAAAACATTTGCACTATACATTAGTTATATAGGTCCTAAAAAGTGCCTTGTGAACTATATGGTGCAAATGTTTAATTCACATTGCAAAAAGCTCTAACGGGTCTCAAAATGTTTATTAGAGGCTAATAAGTAAATAATGAAAGTATAACAGTTAACCAATAAAAGGTTTGTCTGTTATCGTTAAAACAACTTAACTAAAACATTTGCACTATATATTAGTTATATAGGTACTAAAAAGTGCCTTGTGAACTATATGGTGCCAAATGTTTAATTCCTATTGCAAAAAGTTCCAACGGGTCTCAAAATGTTTATTAGAGTCTAATAAGTAAATAATAAAAGTATAACAGTTAACCAATAAAAGGTTTGTCTGTTATCGTTAAAAGAACTTAACTAAAACATTTGCACTATACATTAGTTATAAAGGTCCTAAAAAGTGCCTTGTGAACTATATGGTGGTGAATGTTTAATTCAAATTGCAAAAAGTTCTAACTGGTCTCAAAATGTTTATTAGAGTCTAATAAGTAAATAATAAAAGTATAACAGTTAACCAATAAAAGGTTTGTCTGTTATCGTTAAAAGAACTTAACTAAAACATTTGCACTATACATTAGTTATATAGGTCCTAAAAAGTGCATCGTGAACTATATGGTGCCAAATGTTTAATTCACATTGCAAAAAGTTCTATAGGGTCTCAAAATGTTTATTAGATATAATAAGTAAATGATAAAAGTATAACAGTTAACCAATAAAAGGTTTGTCCGTTATCGTTAAAAGAACTTAACTAAAACATTTGCACTATACATTAGTTATATAGGTCCTAAAAAGTGCCTTGTGAACTATATGGTGCCAAATGTTTAATTCAAATTGCAAAAAGTTCTAACGGGTCTCAAAATGTTTATTAGAGGCTAATAAGTAAATAATAAAAGTATAACAGTCAACCAATAAAAGCTTTGTCTGTTATCGTTAAAAGAACTTAACTAAAACATTTGCACTATACATTAGTTATATAGATACTAAAAAGTGCCTTGTGAACTATATGGTGCCAAATGTTTAATTCACATTGCATAAAGTTCTAATGGGTCTCAAAATGTTTATTAAAGTCTAATGAGTAAATAACAAAAGTATAACAGTTAACCAATAAAAGGTTTGTCTGTTATCGTTAAAAGAACTTAACTAAAATATTTGCACTATACATTAGTTATATAGGTCCTAAAGAGTGCCTTGTGAACTATATGGTGGCAAATGTTTAATTCAAATTGCAAAAACTTTAACTGGTCTCAAAATGTTTACTAGAGTCTAATAAGTAAATAATGAAAGTATAACAGTTAACCAATAAAAGGTTTGTTTGTTATCGTTAAAAGAACTTAACTAAAACATTTGCACTATACATTAGTTATATAGGTCCTAAAAATTGCATCATGAACCATAAAGTGCAAAATGTTTAATTCACATTGCAAAAAGTTTTATAGGGTCTCAAAATGTTTAGTTGATATAATAAGTAAATGATAAAAGTATAAAAGTTAACCAATAAAAGGTTTGTCCGTTATCGTTAAAGGAACTTAACTAAAACATTTGCACTATACATTAGTTACATAGGTCCTAAAACGTGCCTTGTGAACTATATGGTGCCAAATGTTTAATTTAAACTGAAAAAAATTCTAACGGGTCTCAAAATGTTTATTAAAGTCTAATAAAAAAATAATAAAGGGATAACAGTTAACCAATAAAATGTTTGTCTGTTATCGTTAAAAGAACTTAACTAAAACATTTACACTATACATTAGTTATATAGGTCCTAAAAAGTGCCTTGTGAACTATATGGTGCAAAATGTTTAATTCACATTGCAAAAAGTTCTAACGAATTTCAAAATGTTTATTAGAGTCTAATAAGTAAATAATGAAAGTATAACAGTTAACCAATAAAAGGTTTGTCTGTTATCGTTAAAAGAACTTAACTAAAACATTTGCACTATACATTAGTTATATAGGTACTAAAAAGTGCCTTGTGAACTATATGGTGCCAAATGTTTAATTCAAATTGCAAAATGTTCCAACAGGTCTCAAAATGTTTATTAGAGTCTATTAAATAAATAATAAAAGTATATCAGTTAACCAATAAAAGGTTTGTCTGTTATCGTTAAAAGAACTTAACTAAAACATTTGCACTATACATTAGTTATATAGGTCCTAAAGAGTGCCTTGTGAACTATATGGTGGGGAATGTTTAATTCAAATTGCAAAAAGTTTTAACTGGTCTCAAAATGTTTATTAGAGTCTAATAAGTAAATAATAAAAGTATAACAGTTAACCAATAAAAGGTTTGTCTGTTATCGTTAAAAGAACTTAACTAAAACATTTGCACTATACATTAGTTATATAGGTCCTAAAAAGTGCCTTGTGAACTATATGGTGCCAAATGTTTAATTCAAATTGCAAAAAGTTTTAACTGGTCTCAAAATGTTTATTAGAGTCTAATAAGTAAATAATAAAAGTATAACAGTTAACCAATAAAATGTTTGTCTGTTATCGTTAAAAGAACTTAACTAAAACATTTGCACTATACATTAGTTATATAGGTACTAAAAAGTGCCTTGTGAACTATATGGTGCCAAATGTTTAATTCAAATTGCAAAATGTTCCAACAGGTCTCAAAATGTTTATTAGAGTCTATTAAATAAATAATAAAAGTATATCAGTTAACCAATAAAAGGTTTGTCTGTTATCGTTAAAAGAACTTAACTAAAACATTTGCACTATACAATAGTTATATAGGTCCTAAAGAGTGCCTTGTGAACTATATGGTGGGGAATGTTTAATTCAAATTGCAAAAAGTTTTAACTGGTCTCAAAATGTTTATTAGAGTCTAATAAGTAAATAATAAAAGTATAACAGTTAACCAATAAAAGGTTTGTCTGTTATCGTTAAAAGAACTTAACTAAAACATTTGCACTATACATTAGTTATATAGGTCCTAAAAAGTGCCTTGTGAACTATATGGTGCCAAATGTTTAATTCAAATTGCAAAAAGTTTTAACTGGTCTCAAAATGTTTAGTAGAGTCTAATAAGTAAATAATAAAAGTATAACAGTTAACCAATAAAATGTTTGTCTGTTATCGTTAAAAGAACTTAACTAAAACATTTGCACTATACATTAGTTATATAGGTCCTAAAAAGTGCATCGTGAACCATATAGTGCAAAATGTTTAATTCACATTGCAAAAAGTTCTATAGGGTCTCAAAATGTTTAGTAGATATAATAAGTAAATGATAAAAGTATAAAAGTTAACCAATAAAAGGTTTGTCCGTTATCGTTAAAGCAACTTAACTAAAACATTTGCACTATACATTAGTTACATAGGTCCTAAAACGTGCCTTGTGAACTATATGGTGCCAAATGTTAAATTTAAACTGAAAAAAGTTCTAACGGGTCTCAAAATGTTTATTAAAGTCTAATAAAAAAATAATAAAGGGATAACAGTTAACCAATAAAATGTTTGTCTGTTATCGTTAAAAGAACTTAACTAAAACATTTGCACTATACATTAGTTATATAGGTCCTAAAAAGTGCCTTGTGAACTATATGGTGCAAATGTTTAATTCACATTGCAAAAAGCTTTAACGGGTCTCAAAATGTTTAGTAGAGTCTAATAAGTAAATAATAAAAGTATAACAGTTAACCAATAAAAGGTTTGTCTGTTATCGTTAAAAGAACTTAACTAAAAAATTTGCACTATACATTAGTTATATAGGTCCTAAAAAGTGCCTTGTAAACTATATGGTGCCAAATGTGCAATTCACATTGCAGAAAGTTCTAACGGGTCTCAAAATGTTTATTAGAGTCTAATAAGTAAATAATAAAAGTATAACAGTTAACCAATAAAATGTTTGTCTGTTATCGTTAAAAGAACTTAACTAAAAAACTTGCACTATACATTAGTTATATAGGTCCTAAAAAGTGCCTTGTGAACTATATGGTGCCAAATGTGCAATTCACATTGCAAAAAGTTCTAACGGGTCTCAAAATGTTTATTAGAGTTTAATAAGTATATAATAAAAGTATAAAAGTTAACCAATAAAAGGTTTGTCTGTTATCGTTAAAAGAACTTAACTAAAAAATTTGCACTATACATTAGTTATATAGGTCCTAAAAAGTGCCTTGTGAACTATATGGTGCCAAATGCGCAATTCACATTGCAAAAAGTTCTAACGGGTCTCAAAATGTTTATTAGAGTCTAATAAGTAAATATTAAAAGTATAACAGTTAACCAATAAAAGGTTTGTCTGTTATCGTTAAAAGAACTTAACTAAAAAATTTGCACTATACATTAGTTATATAGGTCCTAAAAAGTGCCTTGTGAACTATATGGTGCCAAATGTGCAATTCACATTGCAAAAAGTTCTAACGGGTCTCAAAATGTTTATTAGAGTCTAATAAGTAAATAATAAAAGTATAACAGTTAACCAATAAAAGGTTTTTCTGTTATCGTTAAAAGAACTTAACTAAAAAATTTGCACTATACATTAGTTATATAGGTCCTAAAAAGTGCCTTGTAAACTATATGGTGCCAAATGTGCAATTCACATTGCAGAAAGTTCTAACGGGTCTCAAAATGTTTATTAGAGTCTAATAAGTAAATAACAAAAGTATAACAGTTAACCAATAAAATGTTTGTCTGTTATCGTTAAAAGAACTTAACTAAAAAACTTGCACTATACATTAGTTATATAGGTCCTAAAAAGTGCCTTGTGAACTATATGGTGCCAAATGTGCAATTCACATTGCAAAAAGTTCTAACGGGTCTCAAAATGTTTATTAGAGTCTAATAAGTAAATAATAAAAGTATCACAGTTAACCAATAAAAGGTTTGTCTGTTATCGTTAAAAGAACTTAACTAAAAAATTTACACTATACATTAGATATATAGGTCCTAAAAAGTGCCTTGTGAACTATATGGTGCCAAATGTGCAATTCACATTGCAAAAAGTTCTAACGGGTCTCAAATTGTTTAATAGCGGGTCTCAAAATTTTAATTAGAGTCTAATAAGTAAATGATAAAAGTATAACAGTTAACCAATAAAAGGTTTGTCTGTTATCGTTAAAAGAACTTAACTAAAAAATTTGCACTATACATTAGTTATATAGGTCCTAAAAAGTGCCTTGTGAACTATATGGTGCCAAATGTGCAATTCACATTGCAAAAAGTTCTAACAAGTCTCAAAATGTTTATTAGAGTCTAATAAGTAAATTATAAAAGTATAACAGTTATCCAATAAAAGCTTTGTCTGTTATCGTTAAAACAACTTAACTAAAAAATTTGCACTATACATTAGTTATATAGGTCCTAAAAAGTGCATCGTGAACTATATGGTGCCAAATGTGTAATTCACATTGCAAAAAGTTCTAACGGGTCTCAAAATGTTTATTAGAGTCTAATAAGTAAATAATAAAAGTATAACAGTTAACCAATAAAAGGTTTGTCTGTTATCGTTAAAAGAACTTAACTAAAAAATTTGCACTATACATTAGTTAGATAGGTCCTAAAAAGTGCCTTGTGAACTATATGGTGCCAAATGTGTAATTCACATTGCAAAAAGTTCTAACGGGTCTCAAAATGTTTATTAGAGTCTAATAAGTAAATAATAAAAGTATAACAGTTAACCAACAAAAGGTTTGTCTGTTATCGTTAAAAGAACTTAACTAAAAAATTTGCACTATACATTAGTTATATAGGTCCTAAAACGTGCCTTGTGAACTATATGGTGCCAAATGTGCAAATCACATTGCAAAAAGTTCTAACGGGTCTCAAAATGTTTATTAGAGTCTAATAAGTAAATAATAAAAGTATAACAGTTAACCAATAAAAGGTTTGTCTGTTATCGTTAAAAGAACTTAACTAAAAAATTTGCATTATACATTAGTTATATAGGTCCTAAAAAGTGCCTTGTGAACTATATGGTGCCAAATGTGCATTTCAAATGGCAAAAAGTTCTAACGGGTCTCAAAATGTTTATTAGAGTCTAATAAGTAAATAATAAAAGTATAACAGTTAACCAATAAGAGGTTTGTCTGTTATCGTTAAAAGAACTTAACTAAAAAATTTGCACTATACATTAGTTATATAGGTCCTAAAAAGTGCCTTGTGAACTATATGGTGCCAAATGTGCAATTCACATTGCAAAAAGTTCTAACGGGTGTCAAAATGTTTATTAGAGTCTAAAAAGTAAATAATAAAAGTATAACAGTTAACCAATAAAAGGTTTGTCTGTTATCGTTAAAAGAACTTAACTAAAAAATTTGTATTATACATTAGTTATATAGGTCCTAAAAAGTGCCTTGTGAACTATATGGTGCCAAATGTTTAATTCAAATTGCAAAAAGTTCTAACGGGTCTCAAAATGTTTATTAGAGTCTAATAAGTAAATAATAAAAGTATAACAGTTAACCAATAAAAGGTTTGTCTGTTATCGTTAAAAGAACTTAACTAAAACATTTGCACTATACATTAGTTATATAGGTCCTAAAAAGTGCATCGTGAACTATTAGGTGCCAAATGTTTAATTCACATTGCAAAAAGTTCTATAGGGTCTCAAAATGTTTATTCCATTGTAATATGTAAATGATAAAAGTATAACAGTTAACCAATAAAAGGTTTGTCCGTTATCGTTAAAGGAACTTAACTAAAACATTTGCACTATACATTAGTTATAAAGGTCCTAAAAAGTGCTTTGTGAACTATATGGTGCCAAATGTTTAATTCACATTGCAAAAAGTTCTATAGGGTCTCAAAATGTTTATTCCATTGTAATATGTAAATGATAAAAGTATAACAGTTAACAAATAAAAGGTTTGTCCGTTATCGTTTAAAGAACTTAACTAAAACATTTGCACTATACATTAGTTATATAGGTCCTAAAAAGTGCCTTGTGAACAATATGGTGCCAAATGTTTAATTCACATTGCATAAAGTTCTAATGGGTCTCAAAATGTTTATTAGAGTCTAATGAGTAAATAACAAAAGTATAACAGTTAACCAATAAAAGGTTTGTCTGTTATCGTTAAAAGAACTTAACTAAAACATTTGCACTATACATTAGTTATATAGGTCCTAAAAAGTGCCTTGTGAACTATATGGTGCCAAATGCGCAATTCACATTGCAAAAAGTTCTAACGGGTCTCAAAATGTTTATTAGAGTCTAATAAGTAAATAATAAAAGTATAACAGTTAACCAATAAAAGGTTTGTCTGTTATCGTTAAAAGAACTTAACTAAAAAATTTGCACTATACATTAGTTATATAGGTCCTAAAAAGTGCCTTGTGAACTATATGGTGCCAAATGTGCAATTCACATTGCAAAAAGTTCTAACGGGTCTCAAAATGTTTATTAGAGTCTAATAAGTAAATAATAAAAGTATAACAGTTAACCAATAAAAGTTTTGTCTGTTATCGTTAAAAGAACTTAACTAAAAAATTTGCACTATACATTAGTTATATAGGTCCTAAAAAGTGCCTTGTAAACTATATGGTGCCAAATGTGCAATTCACATTGCAGAAAGTTCTAACGGGTCTCAAAATGTTTATTAGAGTCTAATAAGTAAATAATAAAAGTATAACAGTTAACCAATAAAATGTTTGTCTGTTATCGTTAAAAGAACTTAACTAAAAAACTTGCACTATACATTAGTTATATAGGTCCTAAAAAGTGCCTTGTGAACTATATGGTGCCAAATGTGCAATTCACATTGCAAAAAGTTCTAACGGGTCTCAAAATGTTTATTAGAGTTTAATAAGTATATAATAAAAGTATAAAAGTTAACCAATAAAAGGTTTGTCTGTTATCGTTAAAAGAACTTAACTAAAAGATTTGCACTATACATTAGTTATATAGGTCCTAAAAAGTGCCTTGTGAACTATATGGTGCCAAATGCGCAATTCACATTGCAAAAAGTTCTAACGGGTCTCAAAATGTTTATTAGAGTCTAATAAGTAAATAATAAAAGTATAACAGTTAACCAATAAAAGGTTTGTCTGTTATCGTTAAAAGAACTTAACTAAAAAATTTGCACTATACATTAGTTATATAGGTCCTAAAAAGTGCCTTGTGAACTATATGGTGCCAAATGTGCAATTCACATTGCAAAAAGTTCTAACGGGTCTCAAAATGTTTATTAGAGTCTAATAAGTAAATAATAAAAGTATAACAGTTAACCAATAAAAGTTTTGTCTGTTATCGTTAAAAGAACTTAACTAAAAAATTTGCACTATACATTAGTTATATAGGTCCTAAAAAGTGCCTTGTAAACTATATGGTGCCAAATGTGCAATTCACATTGCAGAAAGTTCTAACGGGTCTCAAAATGTTTATTAGAGTCTAATAAGTAAATAACAAAAGTATAACAGTTAACCAATAAAAGGTTTGTCTGTTATCGTTAAAAGAACTTAACTAAAAAACTTGCACTATACATTAGTTATATAGGTCCTAAAAAGTGCCTTGTGAACTATATGGTGCCAAATGTGCAATTCACATTGCAAAAAGTTCTAACGGGTCTCAAAATGTTTATTAGAGTCTAATAAGTAAATAATAAAAGTATCACAGTTAACCAATAAAAGGTTTGTCTGTTATCGTTAAAAGAACTTAACTAAAAAATTTGCACTATACATTAGTTATATAGGTCCTAAAAAGTGCCTTGTAAACTATATGGTGCCAAATGTGCAATTCACATTGCAGAAAGTTCTAACGGGTCTCAAAATGTTTATTAGAGTCTAATAAGTAAATAACAAAAGTATAACAGTTAACCAATAAAAGGTTTGTCTGTTATCGTTAAAAGAACTTAATTAAAAAATTTGCACAATACATTAGATATATAGGTCCTAAAAAGTGCCTTGTGAACTATATGGTGCCAAATGTGCAATTCACATTGCAAAAAGTTCTAACGGGTCTCAAATTGTTTAATAGCGGGTCTCAAAATGTTTATTAGAGTCTAATAAGTAAATGATAAAAGTATAACAGTTAACCAATAAAAGGTTTGTCTGTTATCGTTAAAAGAACTTAACTAAAAAATTTGCACTATACATTAGTTATATAGGTCCTAAAAAGTGCCTTGTGAACTATATGGTGCCAAATGTGCAATTCACATTGCAAAAAGTTCTAACAAGTCTCAAAATGTTTATTAGAGTCTAATAAGTAAATTATAAAAGTATAACAGTTATCCAATAAAAGGTTTGTCTGTTATCGTTAAAAGAACTTAAATAAAAAATTTGCACTATACATTAGTTATATAGGTCCTAAAAAGTGCCTTGTGAACTATATGGTGCCAAATGTGTAATTCACATTGCAAAAAGTTCTAACGGGTCTCAAAATGTTTATTAGAGTCTAATAAGTAATTAATAAAAGTATAACAGTTAACCAATAAAAGGTTTGTCTGTTATCGTTAAAAGAACTTAACTAAAAAATTTGCACTATACATTAGTTATATAGGTCCTAAAAAGTGCCTTGTGAACTATATGGTGCCAAATGTGTAATTCACATTGCAAAAAGTTCTAACGGGTCTCAAAATGTTTATTAGAGTCTAATAAGTAAATAATAAAAGTATAACAGTTAACCAATAAAAGGTTTGTCTGTTATCGTTAAAAGAACTTAACTAAAAAATTTGCACTATACATTAGTTATACAGGTCCTAAAAAGTGCCTTGTGAACTATATGGTGCCAAATGTGCAAATCACATTGCAAAAAGTTCTAACGGGTCTCAAAATGTTTATTAGAGTCTAATAAGTAAATAATAAAAGTATAACAGTTAACCAATAAAAGGTTTGTCTGTTATCGTTAAAAGAACTTAACTAAAAAATTTGCATTATACATTAGTTATATAGGTCCTAAAAAGTGCCTTGTGAACTATATGGTGCCAAATGTGCAATTCAAATTGCAAAAAGTTCTAACGGGTCTCAAAATGTTTATTAGAGTCTAATAAGTAAGTAATAAAAGTATAACAGTTAACCAATAAAAGGTTTGTCTGTTATCGTTAAAAGAACTTAACTAAAAAATTTGCACTATACATTAGTTATATAGGTCCTAAAAAGTGCCTTGTGAACTATATGGTGCCAAATGTGCAATTCACATTGCAAAAAGTTCTAACGGGTCTCAAAATGTTTATTAGAGTCTAATAAGTAAATAATAAAAGTATAACAGTTAACCAATAAGAGGTTTGTCTGTTATCGTTAAAAGAACTTAACTAAAAAATTTGCACTATACATTAGTTATATAGGTCCTAAAAAGTGCCTTGTGAACTATATGGTGCCAAATGTGCAATTCACATTGCAAAAAGTTCTAACGGGTGTCAAAATGTTTATTAGAGTCTAAAAAGTAAATAATAAAAGTATAACAGTTAACCAATAAAAGGTTTGTCTGTTATCGTTAAAAGAACTTAACTAAAAAATTTGTATTATACATTAGTTATATAGGTCCTAAAAAGTGCCTTGTGAACTATATGGTGCCAAATGTGCAATTCACATTGCAAAAAGTTCTAACGGGTCTCAAAATGTTTGTTAGAGTCTAATAAGTAAATAATGAAAGTATAACAGTTAACCAATAAAAGGTTTGTCTGTTATGGTTAAAAGAACTTAACTAAAAAATTTGCACTATACATTAGTTATATAGGTCCTAAAAAGTGCCTTGTGAACTATATGGTGCCAAATGTGCAATTCACATTGCAAAAAGTTCTAACGGGTCTCAAAATGTTTATGAGAGTCTAATAAGTAAATAATAAAAGTATAACAGTTAACCAATAAAAGGTTTGTCTGTTATCGTTAAAAGAACTTAACTAAAAAATTTGCATTATACATTAGTTATATAGGTCCTAAAAAGTGCCTTGTGAACTATATGGTGCCAAATGTGCAATTCACATTGCAAAAAATTCTAACGGGTCTCAAAATGTTTATTAGAGTCTAATAAGTAAATAATAAAAGTATAACAGTTAACCAATAAAAGGTTTGTCTGTTATCGTTGAAAGAACTTAACTAAAAAATTTGCACTATACATTAGTTATATAGGTCCTAAAAAGTGCCTTGTGAACTATATGGTGCCAAATGTGCAATTCACATTGCAAAAAGTTCTTACGGGTCTCAAAATGTTTATTAGAGTCTAATAAGTAAATAATGAAAGTATAGCAGTTAACCAATAAAAGGTTTGTCTGTTATCGTTAAAAGAACTTAACTAAAAAATTTGCACTATACATTAGTTATATAGGTCCTAAAAAGTGCCTTGTGAACTATATGGTGCCAAATGTGCAATTCACATTGCAAAAAGTTCTAACGGGTCTCAAAATGTTTATTAGAGTCTAATAAGTAAATAATAAAAGTATAACAGTTAACCAATAAAAGGTTTGTCTGTTATCGTTAAAAGAACTTAACTAAAAAATTTGCATTATACATTAGTTATATAGGTCCTAAAAAGTGCCTTGTGAACTATATGTTGCCAAATGTTTAATTCACATTGTAAAAAATTCTAACCGGTCTCAAAATGTTTATTAGAGTCTAATAAGTAAATAATAAAAGTATAACAGTTAACCAATAAAAGGTTTGTCTGTTATCGTTGAAAGAACTTAACTAAAAAATTTGCACTATACATTAGTTATATAGGTCCTAAAAAGTGCCTTGTGAACTATATGGTGCCAAATGTGCAATTCACATTGCAAAAAGTTCTAACGGGTCTCAAAATGTTTATTAGAGTCTAATAAGTAAATAATAAAAGTATAACAGTTAACCAATAAAAGGTTTGTCTGTTATCGTTAAAAGAACTTAACTAAAAAATTTGCACTATACATCAGTTATATAGGTCCTAAAAAGTGCCTTGTGAACTATATGGTGCCAAATGTGCAATTCACATTGCAAAAAGTTCTAACGGGTCTCAAAATGTTTATTAGAGTCTAATAAGTAAATAATAAAAGTATAACAGTTAACCAATAAAAGGTTTGTCTGTTATCGTTAAAAGAACTTAACTAAAAAATTTGCATTATACATTAGTTATATAGGTCCTAAAAAGTGCCTTGTGAACTATATGCTGCCAAATGTACAATTCACATTGCAAAAAGTTCTAACGGGTCTCAAAATGTTTGTTAGAGTCTAATAAGTAAATAATAAAAGTATAACAGTTAACCAATAAAAGATTTGTCTGTTATCGTTAAAAGAACTTAACTAAAAAATTTGCACTATACATTAGTTATATAGGTCCTAAAAAGTGCCTTGTGAACTATATGGTGCCAAATGTGCAATTCACATTGCAAAAAGCTCTAACGGGTCTCAAAATGTTTATGAGAGTCTAATAAGTAAATAATAAAAGTATAACAGTTAACCAATAAAAGGTTTGTCTGTTATCGTTAAAAGAACTTAACTAAAAAATTTGCATTATACATTAGTTATATAGGTCCTAAAAAGTGCCTTGTGAACTATATGCTGCCAAATGTGCAATTCACATTGCAAAAAATTCTAACGGGTCTCAAAATGTTTATTAAAGTCTAATAAGTAAATAATAAAAGTATAACAGTTAACCAATAAAAGGTTTGTCTGTTATCGTTAAAAGAACTTAACTAAAAAATTTGCACTATACATTAGTTATATAGGTCCTAAAAAGTGCCTTGTAAAGTATATGGTGCCAAATGTGCAATTCACATTGCAAAAAGTTCTTACGGGTCTCAAAATGTTTATTAGAGTCTAATAAGTAAATAATAAAAGTATAGCAGTTAACCAATAAAAGGTTTGTCTGTTATCGTTAAAACAACTTAACTAAAACATTTGCATTATACATTAGTTATATAGGTACCAAAAAGTGCCTTGTGAACTATATGGTGCCAAATGTTTAATTCACATTGCAAACAGTTCCAACGGGTTTCAAAATGTTTATTAGAGTCTAATAAGTAAATAATAAAAGTATAACAGTTAACCAATAAAAGGTTTGTCTGTTTTCGTTAAAAGAACTTAACTAAAACATTTGCACTATACATTAGTTATATAGGTCCTAAAGAGTGCCTTGTGAACTATATGGTGGTGAATGTTTAATTCAAATTGCAAAAAGTTTTAACTGGTCTCAAAATGTTTATTAGAGTCTAATAAGTAAATAATAAAAGTATAACAGTTAACCAATAAAAGGTTTGTCTGTTATCGTTAAAAGAACTTAACTAAAACATTTGCACTATACATTAGTTATATAGGTCCTAAAAAGTGCATCGTGAACTATATGGTGCCAAATGTTTAATTCACATTGCAAAAAGTTCTATAGGGTCTCAAAATGTTTATTAGATATAATAAGTAAATGATAAAAGTATAACAGTTAACCAATAAAAGGTTTGTCCGTTATCGTTAAAAGAACTTAACTAAAACATTTGCACTATACATTAGTTATTTAGGTCCTAAAAAGTGCCTTGTGAACTATATGGTGCCAAATGTTTAATTCAAATTGCAAAAAGTTCTAACGGGTCTCAAAATGTTTATTAGAGGCTAATAAGTAAATAATAAAAGTATAACAGTCAACCAATAAAAGGTTTGTCTGTTATCGTTAAAAGAACTTAACTAAAACATTTGCACTATACATTAGTTATATAGATACTAAAAAGTGCCTTGTGAACTATATGGTGCCAAATGTTTAATTCACATTGCATAAAGTTCTAATGGGTCTCAAAATGTTTATTAGAGTCTAATGAGTAAATAACAAAAGTATAACAGTTAACCAATAAAAGGTTTGTCTGTTATCGTTAAAAGAACTTAACTAAAATATTTGCACTATACATTAGTTATATAGGTCCTAAAGAGTGCCTTGTGAACTATATGGTGCCAAATGTTTAATTCAAATTGCAAAAAGTTTAACTGGTCTCAAAATGTTTATTAGAGTCTAATAAGTAAATAATGAAAGTATAACAGTTAACCAATAAAAGGTTTGTTTGTTATCGTTAAAAGAACTTAACTAAAACATTTGCACTATACATTAGTTATATAGGTCCTAAAAATTGCATCATGAACCATATAGTGCAAAATGTTTAATTCACATTGCAAAATATTTTATAGGGTCTCAAAATGTTTAGTTGATATAATAAGTAAATGATAAAAGTATAAAAGTTAACCAATAAAAGGTTTGTCCGTTATCGTTAAAGGAACTTAACTAAAACATTTGCACTATACATTAGTTACATAGGTCCTAAAACGTGCCTTGTGAACTATATGGTGCCAAATGTTTAATTTAAACTGAAAAAAATTCTAACGGGTCTCAAAATGTTTATTAAAGTCTAATAAAAAAATAATAATAGGATAACAGTTAACCAATAAAAGGTTTGTCTGTTATCGTTAAAAGAACTTAACTAAAACATTTGCACTATACATTAGTTATATAGGTCCTAAAAAGTGCCTTTGTGAACTATATGTTGTAAATAGTTTAATTCACATTGCAAAAAGCTCTAACGGGTCTCAAAATGTTTATTAGAGGCTAAAAAGTAAATAATAAAAGTATAACAGTTAACCAATAAAAGGTTTGTCTGTTATCGTTAAAACAACTTAACTAAAACATTTGCACTATACATTAGTTATATAGGTACTAAAAAGTGCCTTGTGAACTATATGGTGCCAAATGTTTAATTCACATTGCAAAAAGTTCTATAGGGTCTCAAAATGTTTAGTAGATATAATAAGTAAATGATAAAAGTATAAAAGTTAACCAATAAAAGGTTTGTCTGTTATCGTTAAAAGAACTTAACTAAAACATTTGCACTATACATTAGTTATATAGGTCCTAAAAAGTGCATCGTGAACCATATAGTGCAAAATGTTTAAATCACATTGCAAAAAGTTCTATAGGGTCTCAAAATGTTTAGTAGATATAATAAGTAAATGATAAAAGTATAAAAGTTAACCAATAAAAGGTTTGTCTGTTATCGTTAAAAGAACTTAACTAAAACATTTGCACTATACATTAGTTACATAGGTCCTAAAACGTGCCTTGTGAACTATATGGTGCCAAATGTTAAATTTAAACTGAAAAAAGTTCTAACGGGTCTCAAAATGTTTATTAAAGTCTAATAAAAAAATAATAAAGGGATAACAGTTAACCAATAAAATGTTTGTCTGTTATCGTTGAAAGAACTTAACTAAAACATTTACACTATACATTAGTTATATGGGTCCTAAAAAGTGCCTTGTGAACTATATGGTGCAAAATGTTTAATTCACATTGCAAAAAGCTCTAACGGGTCTCAAAATGTTTATTAGAGTCTAATAAGTAAATAATGAAAGTATAACAGTTAACCAATAAAAGGTTTGTCTGTTATCGTTAAAAGAACTTAACTAAAACATTTGCACTATACATTAGTTATATAGGTACTAAAAAGTGCCTTGTGAACTATATGGTGCCAAAAGTTTAATTCAAATTGCAAAATGTTCCAACGGGTCTCAAAATGTTTATTAGAGTCTATTAATTAAATAATAAAAGTATAACAGTTAACCAATAAAAGGTTTGTCTGTTATCGTTAAAAGAACTTAACTAAAACATTTGCACTATACATTAGTTATATAGGTCCTAAAAAGTGCCTTGTGAACTATATGGTGGTGAATGTTTAATTCAAATTGCAAAAAGTTTTAACTGGTCTCAAAATGTTTATTAGAGTCTAATAAGTAAATAATAAAAGTATAACATTTAACCAATAAAAGGTTTGTCTGTTATCGTTAAAAGAACTTAACTAAAACATTTGCACTATACATTAGTTATATAGGTCCTAAAAAGTGCCTTGTGAACTATATGGTGCCAAATGTTTAATTCAAATTGCAAAAAGTTCTAACGGGTCTCAAAATGTTTATTAGAGGCTAATAAGTAAATAATAAAAGTATAACAGTTAACCAATAAAACGTTTGTCTGTTATCGTTAAAAGAACTTAACTAAAACATTTGCACTATACATTAGTTATATAGGTACTAACAAGTGCCTTGTGAACAATATGGTGCCAAATGTTTAATTCACATTGCATAAAGTTGTAATGGGTCTCAAAATGTTTATTAGAGTCTAATGAGTAAATAACAAAAGTATAACAGTTAACCAATAAAAGGTTTGTCTGTTATCGTTAAAAGAACTTAACTGAAATATTTGCACTATACATTAGTTATATAGGTCCTAAAGAGTGCTTTGTGAACTATATGGTGGCAAATGTTTACTTCAAACTGCAAAAAGTTTTAACTGGTCTCAAAATGTTTATTAGAGTCTAATAAGTAAATAATAAAAGTATAACAGTTAACCAATAAAATGTTTGTCTGTTATCGTTAAAAGAACTTAACTAAAACATTTGCACTATACATTAGTTATATAGGTCCTAAAAAGTGCATCGTGAACCATATAGTGCAAAATGTTTAATTCACATTGCAAAAAGTTCTATAGGGTCTCAAAATGTTTAGTAGATATAATAAGTAAATGATAAAAGTATAAAAGTTAACCAATAAAAGGTTTGTCCGTTATCGTTAAAGCAACTTAACTAAAACATTTGCACTATACATTAGTTACATAGGTCCTAAAACGTGCCTTGTGAACTATATGGTGCCAAATGTTAAATTTAAACTGAAAAAAGTTCTAACGGGTCTCAAAATGTTTATTAAAGTCTAATAAAAAAATAATAAAGGGATAACAGTTAACCAATAAAATGTTTGTCTGTTATCGTTAAAAGAACTTAACTAAAACATTTGCACTATACATTAGTTATATAGGTCCTAAAAAGTGCCTTGTGAACTATATGGTGCAAATGTTTAATTCACATTGCAAAAAGCTTTAACGGGTCTCAAAATGTTTATTAGAGGCTAATAAGTAAATAATGAAAGTATAACAGTTAACCAATAAAAGGTTTGTCTGTTATCGTTAAAACAACTTAACTAAAACATTTGCACTATACATTAGTTATAAAGGTACTAAAAAGTGCCTTGTGAACTATATGGTGCCAAATGTTTAATTCACATTGCAAAAAGTTCCAACGGGTCTCAAAATGTTTATTAGAGTCTAATGAGTAAATAACAAAAGTATAACAGTTAACCAATAAAAGGTTTGTCTGTTATCGTTAAAAGAACTTAACTAAAATATTTGCACTATACATTAGTTATATAGGTCCTAAAGAGTGCCTTGTGAACTATATGGTGCCAAATGTTTAATTCAAATTGCAAAAAGTTTAACTGGTCTCAAAATGTTTATTAGAGTCTAATAAGTAAATAATGAAAGTATAACAGTTAACCAATAAAAGGTTTGTTTGTTATCGTTAAAAGAACTTAACTAAAACATTTGCACTATACATTAGTTATATAGGTCCTAAAAATTGCATCATGAACCATATAGTGCAAAATGTTTAATTCACATTGCAAAATATTTTATAGGGTCTCAAAATGTTTAGTTGATATAATAACTAAATGATAAAAGTATAAAAGTTAACCAATAAAAGGTTTGTCCGTTATCGTTAAAGGAACTTAACTAAAACATTTGCACTATACATTAGTTACATAGGTCCTAAAACGTGCCTTGTGAACTATATGGTGCCAAATGTTTAATTTAAACTGAAAAAAATTCTAACGGGTCTCAAAATGTTTATTAAAGTCTAATAAAAAAATAATAATAGGATAACAGTTAACCAATAAAATGTTTGTCTGTTATCGTTAAAAGAACTTAACTAAAACATTTGCACTATACATTAGTTATATAGGTCCTAAAAAGTGCCTTTGTGAACTATATGGTGTAAATAGTTTAATTCACATTGCAAAAAGCTCTAACGGGTCTCAAAATGTTTATTAGAGGCTAAAAAGTAAATAATGAAAGTATAACAGTTAACCAATAAAAGGTTTGTCTGTTATCGTTAAAACAACTTAACTAAAACATTTGCACTATACATTAGTTATATAGGTACTAAAAAGTGCCTTGTGAACTATATGGTGCCAAATGTTTAATTCACATTGCAAAAAGTTCTATAGGGTCTCAAAATTTTTAGTAGATATAATAAGTAAATGATAAAAGTATAAAAGTTAACCAATAAAAGGTTTGTCTGTTATCGTTAAAAGAACTTAACTAAAACATTTGCACTATACATTAGTTATATAGGTCCTAAAAAGTGCATCGTGAACCATATAGTGCAAAATGTTTAAATCACATTGCAAAAAGTTCTATAGGGTCTCAAAATGTTTAGTAGATATAATAAGTAAATGATAAAAGTATAAAAGTTAACCAATAAAAGGTTTGTCTGTTATCGTTAAAAGAACTTAACTAAAACATTTGCACTATACATTAGTTACATAGGTCCTAAAACGTGCCTTGTGAACTATATGGTGCCAAATGTTAAATTTAAACTGAAAAAAGTTCTAACGGGTCTCAAAATGTTTATTAAAGTCTAATAAAAAAATAATAAAGGGATAACAGTTAACCAATAAAATGTTTGTCTGTTATCGTTGAAAGAACTTAACTAAAACATTTACACTATACATTAGTTATATGGGTCCTAAAAAGTGCCTTGTGAACTATATGGTGCAAAATGTTTAATTCACATTGCAAAAAGCTCTAACGGGTCTCAAAATGTTTATTAGAGTCTAATAAGTAAATAATGAAAGTATAACAGTTAACCAATAAAAGGTTTGTCTGTTATCGTTAAAAGAACTTAACTAAAACATTTGCACTATACATTAGTTATATAGGTACTAAAAAGTGCCTTGTGAACTATATGGTGCCAAAAGTTTAATTCAAATTGCAAAATGTTCCAACGAGTCTCAAAATTTTTATTAGAGTCTATTAATTAAATAATAAAAGTATAACAGTTAACCAATAAAAGGTTTGTCTGTTATCGTTAAAAGAACTTAACTAAAACATTTGCACTATACATTAGTTATATAGGTCCTAAAGAGTGCCTTGTGAACTATATGGTGGTGAATGTTTAATTCAAATTGCAAAAAGTTTTAACTGGTCTCAAAATGTTTATTAGAGTCTAATAAGTAAATAATAAAAGTATAACATTTAACCAATAAAAGGTTTGTCTGTTATCGTTAAAAGAACTTAACTAAAACTATTGCACTATACATTAGTTATATAGGTCCTAAAAAGTGCATCGTGAAATATATGGTGCCAAATGTTTAATTCACATTGCAAAAAGTTCTATAGGGTTTCAAAATGTTTATTCCATTGTAATATGTAAATGATAAAAGTATAACAGTTAACCAATAAAAGGTTTGTCCGTTATCGTTAAAAGAACTTAACTAAAACATTTGCACTATACATTAGTTATATAGGTCCTAAAAAGTGCCTTGTGAACTATATGGTGCCAAATGTTTAATTCAAATTGCAAAAAGTTCTAACGGGTCTCAAAATGTTTATTAGAGGCTAATAAGTAAATAATAAAAGTATAACAGTTAACCAATAAAACGTTTGTCTGTTATCGTTAAAAGAACTTAACTAAAACATTTGCACTATACATTAGTTATATAGGTACTAACAAGTGCCTTGTGAACAATATGGTGCCAAATGTTTAATTCACATTGCATAAAGTTGTAATGGGTCTCAAAATGTTTATTAGAGTCTAATGAGTAAATAACAAAAGTATAACAGTTAACCAATAAAAGGTTTGTCTGTTATCGTTAAAAGAACTTAACTGAAATATTTGCACTATACATTAGTTATATAGGTCCTAAAGAGTGCTTTGTGAACTATATGGTGGCAAATGTTTAATTCAAACTGCAAAAAGTTTTAACTGGTCTCAAAATGTTTATTAGAGTCTAATAAGTAAATAATAAAAGTATAACAGTTAACCAATAAAATGTTTGTCTGTTATCGTTAAAAGAACTTAACTAAAACATTTGCACTATACATTAGTTATATAGGTCCTAAAAAGTGCATCGTGAACCATATAGTGCAAAATGTTTAATTCACATTGCAAAAAGTTCTATAGGGTCTCAAAATGTTTAGTAGATATAATAAGTAAATGATAAAAGTATAAAAGTTAACCAATAAAAGGTTTGTCCGTTATCGTTAAAGCAACTTAACTAAAACATTTGCACTATACATTAGTTACATAGGTCCTAAAACGTGCCTTGTGAACTATATGGTGCCAAATGTTAAATTTAAACTGAAAAAAGTTCTAACGGGTCTCAAAATGTTTATTAAAGTCTAATAAAAAAATAATAAAGGGATAACAGTTAACCAATAAAATGTTTGTCTGTTATCGTTAAAAGAACTTAACTAAAACATTTGCACTATACATTAGTTATATAGGTCCTAAAAAGTGCCTTGTGAACTATATGGTGCAAATGTTTAATTCACATTGCAAAAAGCTTTAACGGGTCTCAAAATGTTTATTAGAGGCTAATAAGTAAATAATGAAAGTATAACAGTTAACCAATAAAAGGTTTGTCTGTTATCGTTAAAAGAACTTAACTAAAAAATTTGCACTATACATTAGTTATAAAGGTACTAAAATGTGCCTTGTGAACTATATGGTGCCAAATGTTTAATTCACATTGCAAAAAGTTCCAACGGGTCTCAAAATGTTTATTAGAGTCTAATAAGTAAATAATAAAAGTATAACAGTTAACCAATAAAAGGTTTGTCTGTTATCGTTAAAAGAACTTAACTAAAACATTTGCACTATACATTAGTTATATAGGTCCTAAAGAGTGCCTTGTGAACTATATGGTGTTGAATGTTTAATTCAAACTGCAAAAAGTTTTAACTGGTCTCAAAATATTTAGTAGAGTCTAATAAGTAAATAATAAAAGTATAACAGTTAACCAATAAAAGGTTTGTCTGTTATCGTTAAAAGAACTTAACTAAAACATTTGCACTATACAATAGTTATATAGGTCCTAAAAAGTGCATCGTGAACTATATGGTGCCAAATGTTTAATTCACATTGCAAAAAGTTCTATAGGGTCTCAAAATGTTTATTAGATATAATAAGTAAATGATAAAAGTATAACAGTTAACCAATAAAAGGTTTGTCCGTTATCGTTAAAAGAACTTAACTAAAACATTTGCACTATACATTAGTTATATAGGTCCTAAAAAGTGCCTTGTGAACTATATGGTGCCAAATGTTTAATTCAAATTGCAAAAAGTTCTAACGGGTCTCAAAATGTTTATTAGAGGCTAATAAGTAAATATTAAAAGTATAACAGTCAACCAATAAAAGGTTTGTCTGTTATCGTTAAAAGAACTTAACTAAAACATTTGCACTATACCTTAGTTATAAAGATACTAAAAAGTGCCTTGTGAACTATATGGTGCCAAATGTTTAATTCACATTGCATAAAGTTCTAATGGGTCTCAAAATGTTTATTAGAGTCTAATGAGTAAATAACAAAAGTATAACAGTTAACCAATAAAAGGTTTGTCTGTTATCGTTAAAAGAACTTAACTAAAATATTTGCACTATACATTAGTTATATAGGTCCTAAAGAGTGCCTTGTGAACTATATGATGGCAAATGTTTAATTCAAATTGCAAAAAGTTTAACTGGTCTCAAAATGTTTATTAGAGTCTAATAAGTAAATAATGAAAGTATAACAGTTAACCAATAAAAGGTTTGTTTGTTATCGTTAAAAGAACTTAACTAAAACATTTGCACTATACATTAGTTATATAGGTCCTAAAAATTGCATCATGAACCATATAGTGCAAAATGTTTAATTCACATTGCAAAAAGTTTTATAGGGTCTCAAAATGTTTAGTTGATATAATAAGTAAATGATAAAAGTATAAAAGTTAACCAATAAATAGTTTGTCCGTTATCGTTAAAAGAACTTAACTAAAACATTTGCACTATACATTAGTTACATAGGTCCTAAAACGTGCCTTGTGAACTATATGGTGCCAAATGTTTAATTTAAACTGAAAAAAATTCTAACGGGTCTCAAAATGTTTATTAAAGTCTAATAAAAAAATAATAATAGGATAACAGTTAACCAATAAAATGTTTGTCTGTTATCGTTAAAAGAACTTAACTAAAACATTTGCACTATACATTAGTTATATAGGTCCTAAAAAGTGCCTTTGTGAACTATATGGTGCCAAATGTTTAATTCACATTGCAAAAAGTTCCAACGGGTCTCAAAATGTTTATTAGAGTCTAATAAGTAAATAATAAAAGTATAACAGTTAACCAATAAAAGGTTTGTCTGTTATCGTTAAAAGAACTTAACTAAAACATTTGCACTATACATTAGTTATATAGGTCCTAAAAAGTGCATCGTGAACCATATAGTGCAAAATGTTTAATTCACATTGCAAAAAGATCTATAGGGTCTCAAAATGTTTAGTAGATATAATAAGTTAATGATAAAAGTATAAAAGTTAACCAATAAAAGGTTTGTCCGTTATCGTTAAAGGTACTTAACTAAAACATTTGCACTATACATTAGTTACATAGGTCCTAAAACGTGCCTTGTGAACTATATGGTGCCAAATGTTAAATTTAAACTGAAAAAAGTTCTAACGAGTTTCAAAATGTTTATTAAAGTCTAATAAAAAAATAATAAAGGGATAACAGTTAACCAATAAAATGTTTGTCTGTTATCGTTGAAAGAACTTAACTAAAACATTTACACTATACATTAGTTATATGGGTCCTAAAAAGTGCCTTGTGAACTATATGGTGCAAAATGTTTAATTCACATTGCAAAAAGCTCTAACGGGTCTCAAAATGTTTATTAGAGTCTAATAAGTAAATAATGAAAGTATAACAGTTAACCAATAAAAGGTTTGTCTGTTATCGTTAAAAGAACTTAACTAAAACATTTGCACTATACATTAGTTATATAGGTCCTAAAAAGTGCTTCGTGAACTATATGGTGCCAAATGTTTAATTCACATTGCAAAAAGCTCTAACGGGTCTCAAAATGTTTATTAGAGTCTAATAAGTAAATAATAAAAGTATAACAGTTAACCAATAAAAGGTTTGTCTGTTATCGTTAAAAGAACTTAACTAAAACATTTGCACTATACATTAGTTATATAGGTCCTAAAAAGTGCCTTGTGAACTATATGGTGCCAAATGTTTAATTTAAACTGAAAAAAGATCTAACGGGTCTCAAAATGTTCATTAGAGTCTAATAAAAAAATAATAATAGAATAACAGTTAACCAATAAAAGGTTTGTCTGTTATCGTTAAAAGAACTTAACTAAAACATTTGCACTATACATTAGTTATATAGGTCCTAAAAAGTGCCTTGTTAACTGTATGGTGCAAAATGTTTAATTCAAATTGCAAAACGCTCTAACGGGTCTCAAAATGTTTATTAGAGGCTAATAAGCAAATAATGAAAGTATAACAGTTAACCAATAAAAGGTTTGTCTGTTATCGTTAAAACAACTTAACTAAAACATTTGCACTATACATTAGTTATATAGGTACTAAAAAGTGCCTTGTGAACTATATGGTGGCAAATGTTTAATTCAAATTGCAAAAAGTTCTAATGGGTCTCAAAATGTTTATTAAAATCTAATAAGTAAATAATAAAAGTATAACAGTTAACCAATAAAAGGTTTGTTTGTTATCGTTAAAAGAACTTAACTAAAACATTTGCACTATACATTAGTTATATAGGTCCTAAAAAGTGCCTTGTGAACTATATGGTGGCAAATGTTTAATTCACATTGCAAAAAGCTCTATAGGGTCTCAAAATGTTTATTAGATATAATAAGTAAATGATAAAAGTATAAAAGTTAACAAATAAAATGTTTTTCCGTTATCGTTAAAAGAACTTAACTAAAACATTTGCACTATACATTAGTTATATAGGTCCTAAAAAGTGCCCTGTGAACTATATGGTGCCAAATGTTTAATTCAAATTGCAAAAAGTTCTAACGGGTCTCAAAATGTTTATTAGAGTCTAATAAGTAAATAATAAAAGTATAACAGTTAACCAATAAAAGATTTGTCTGTTATCGTTAAAAGAACTTAACTAAAACATTTGCACTATACATTAGTTATATAGGTCCTAAAAAGTGCCTTGTGAACTATATGGTGCAAAATGTTTAATTCACATTGCAAAAAGCTCTAACGGGTCTCAAAATGTTTATTAGAGGCTAATAAGTAAATAATGAAAGTATAACAGTTAACCAATAAAAGGTTTGTCTGTTATCGTTAAAACAACTTAACTAAAACATTTGCACTATACATTAGTTATATAGGTACTAAAAAGTGCCTTGTGAACTATATGGTGCCAAATATTTAATTCACATTGCAAAAAGTTCTAACGGGTCTCAAAATGTTTATTAGAGTCTAATAAGTAAATAATAAAAGTATAACAGTTAACCAATAAAAGGTTTGTCTGTTATCGTTAAAAGAACTTAACTAAAACATTTGCACTATACATTAGTTATATAGGTCCTAAAGAGTGCCTTGTGAACTATATGGTGGTGAATGTTTAATTCAAATTGCAAAAAGTTTTAACTGGTCTCAAAATGTTTAGTAGAGTCTAATAAGTAAATAATAAAAGTATAACAGTTAACCAATAAAAGGTTTGTCTGTTATCGTTAAAAGAACTCAACTAAAACATTTGCACTATACATTAGTTATATAGGTCCTAAAAAGTGCATCGTGAACTATATGGTGCCAAATGTTTAATTCACATTGCAAAAAGTTCTAATGGGTCTCAAAACATTTATTAGAGTTTAATAAGTAAATAATAAAAGTATAACAGTTAACCAATAAAAGTTTTGTCTGTTATCGTAAAAAGAACTTAACTAAAAAAATTGCACTATACATTAGGTATATAGGTCCTAAAAAGTGCCTTGTGAACTATATGGTGCCAAATGTTTAATTCAAAATGCAAAAAGTTCTAACGGGTCTCAAAATGTTTATTAGAGTCTAATAAGTAAATAATAAAAGTATAACAGTTAACCAATAAAAGGTTTGTCTGTTATCGTTAAAAGAACTTAACTAAAACATTTGCACTATACATTAGTTATATAGGTCCTAAAAAGTGCATCGTGAACTATATGGTGCCAAATGTTTAATTCACATTGCAAAAAGTTCTATAGGGTCTCAAAATGTTTATTCCATTGTAATATGTAAATGATAAAAGTATAACAGTTAACCAATAAAAGGTTTGTCCGTTATCGTTAAAGGAACTTAACTAAAACATTTGCACTATACATTAGTTATATAGGTCCTAAAAAGTGCATCGTGAACTATATGGTGCCAAATGTTTAATTCACATTGCAAAAAGTTCTATAGGGTCTCAAAATTTTTAGTAGATATAATAAGTAAATGATAAAAGTATAAAAGTTAACCAATAAAAGGTTTGTCTGTTATCGTTAAAAGAACTTAACTAAAACATTTGCACTATACATTAGTTATATAGGTCCTAAAAAGTGCATCGTGAACCATATAGTGCAAAATGTTTAAATCACATTGCAAAAAGTTCTATAGGGTCTCAAAATGTTTAGTAGATATAATAAGTAAATGATAAAAGTATAAAAGTTAACCAATAAAAGGTTTGTCTGTTATCGTTAAAAGAACTTAACTAAAACATTTGCACTATACATTAGTTACATAGGTCCTAAAACGTGCCTTGTGAACTATATGGTGCCAAATGTTAAATTTAAACTGAAAAAAGTTCTAACGGGTCTCAAAATGTTTATTAAAGTCTAATAAAAAAATAATAAAGGGATAACAGTTAACCAATAAAATGTTTGTCTGTTATCGTTGAAAGAACTTAACTAAAACATTTACACTATACATTAGTTATATGGGTCCTAAAAAGTGCCTTGTGAACTATATGGTGCAAAATGTTTAATTCACATTGCAAAAAGCTCTAACGGGTCTCAAAATGTTTATTAGAGTCTAATAAGTAAATAATGAAAGTATAACAGTTAACCAATAAAAGGTTTGTCTGTTATCGTTAAAAGAACTTAACTAAAACATTTGCACTATACATTAGTTATATAGGTACTAAAAAGTGCCTTGTGAACTATATGGTGCCAAAAGTTTAATTCAAATTGCAAAATGTTCCAACGAGTCTCAAAATTTTTATTAGAGTCTATTAATTAAATAATAAAAGTATAACAGTTAACCAATAAAAGGTTTGTCTGTTATCGTTAAAAGAACTTAACTAAAACATTTGCACTATACATTAGTTATATAGGTCCTAAAGAGTGCCTTGTGAACTATATGGTGGTGAATGTTTAATTCAAATTGCAAAAAGTTTTAACTGGTCTCAAAATGTTTATTAGAGTCTAATAAGTAAATAATAAAAGTATAACATTTAACCAATAAAAGGTTTGTCTGTTATCGTTAAAAGAACTTAACTAAAACTATTGCACTATACATTAGTTATATAGGTCCTAAAAAGTGCATCGTGAAATATATGGTGCCAAATGTTTAATTCACATTGCAAAAAGTTCTATAGGGTTTCAAAATGTTTATTCCATTGTAATATGTAAATGATAAAAGTATAACAGTTAACCAATAAAAGGTTTGTCCGTTATCGTTAAAAGAACTTAACTAAAACATTTGCACTATACATTAGTTATATAGGTCCTAAAAAGTGCCTTGTGAACTATATGGTGCCAAATGTTTAATTCAAATTGCAAAAAGTTCTAACGGGTCACAAAATGTTTATTAGAGGCTAATAAGTAAATAATAAAAGTATAACAGTTAACCAATAAAACGTTTGTCTGTTATCGTTAAAAGAACTTAACTAAAACATTTGCACTATACATTAGTTATATAGGTACTAACAAGTGCCTTGTGAACAATATGGTGCCAAATGTTTAATTCACATTGCATAAAGTTGTAATGGGTCTCAAAATGTTTATTAGAGTCTAATGAGTAAATAACAAAAGTATAACAGTTAACCAATAAAAGGTTTGTCTGTTATCGTTAAAAGAACTTAACTGAAATATTTGCACTATACATTAGTTATATAGGTCCTAAAGAGTGCTTTGTGAACTATATGGTGGCAAATGTTTAATTCAAACTGCAAAAAGTTTTAACTGGTCTCAAAATGTTTATTAGAGTCTAATAAGTAAATAATAAAAGTATAACAGTTAACCAATAAAATGTTTGTCTGTTATCGTTAAAAGAACTTAACTAAAACATTTGCACTATACATTAGTTATATAGGTCCTAAAAAGTGCATCGTGAACCATATAGTGCAAAATG
Organism: Clavelina lepadiformis; assembly: GCF_947623445.1. NCBI lineage: Eukaryota > Metazoa > Chordata > Ascidiacea > Aplousobranchia > Clavelinidae > Clavelina > Clavelina lepadiformis. Next base: position 14,182,921 of record NC_135243.1, on the reverse strand, counting down.
TTTAATTCACATTGCAAAAAGTTCTATAGGGTCTCAAAATGTTTAGTAGATATAATAAGTAAATGATAAAAGTATAAAAGTTAACCAATAAAAGGTTTGTCCGTTATCGTTAAAGCAACTTAACTAAAACATTTGCACTATACATTAGTTACATAGGTCCTAAAACGTGCCTTGTGAACTATATGGTGCCAAATGTTAAATTTAAACTGAAAAAAGTTCTAACGGGTCTCAAAATGTTTATTAAAGTCTAATAAAAAAAAAATAAAGGGATAACAGTTAACCAATAAAATGTTTGTCTGTTATCGTTAAAAGAACTTAACTAAAACATTTGCACTATACATTAGTTATATAGGTCCTAAAAAGTGCCTTGTGAACTATATGGTGCAAATGTTTAATTCACATTGCAAAAAGCTTTAACGGGTCTCAAAATGTTTATTAGAGGCTAATAAGTAAATAATGAAAGTATAACAGTTAACCAATAAAAGGTTTGTCTGTTATCGTTAAAAGAACTTAACTAAAAAATTTGCACTATACATTAGTTATAAAGGTACTAAAATGTGCCTTGTGAACTATATGGTGCCAAATGTTTAATTCACATTGCAAAAAGTTCCAACGGGTCTCAAAATGTTTATTAGAGTCTAATAAGTAAATAATAAAAGTATAACAGTTAACCAATAAAAGGTTTGTCTGTTATCGTTAAAAGAACTTAACTAAAACATTTGCACTATACATTAGTTATATAGGTCCTAAAGAGTGCCTTGTGAACTATATGGTGTTGAATGTTTAATTCAAATTGCAAAAAGTTTTAACTGGTCTCAAAATATTTAGTAGAGTCTAATAAGTAAATAATAAAAGTATAACAGTTAACCAATAAAAGGTTTGTCTGTTATCGTTAAAAGAACTTAACTAAAACATTTGCACTATACAATAGTTATATAGGTCCTAAAAAGTGCATCGTGAACTATATGGTGCCAAATGTTTAATTCACATTGCAAAAAGTTCTATAGGGTCTCAAAATGTTTATTAGATATAATAAGTAAATGATAAAAGTATAACAGTTAACCAATAAAAGGTTTGTCCGTTATCGTTAAAAGAACTTAACTAAAACATTTGCACTATACATTAGTTATATAGGTCCTAAAAAGTGCCTTGTGAACTATATGGTGCCAAATGTTTAATTCAAATTGCAAAAAGTTCTAACGGGTCTCAAAATGTTTATTAGAGGCTAATAAGTAAATATTAAAAGTATAACAGTCAACCAATAAAAGGTTTGTCTGTTATCGTTAAAAGAACTTAACTAAAACATTTGCACTATACCTTAGTTATAAAGATACTAAAAAGTGCCTTGTGAACTATATGGTGCCAAATGTTTAATTCACATTGCATAAAGTTCTAATGGGTCTCAAAATGTTTATTAGAGTCTAATGAGTAAATAACAAAAGTATAACAGTTAACCAATAAAAGGTTTGTCTGTTATCGTTAAAAGAACTTAACTAAAATATTTGCACTATACATTAGTTATATAGGTCCTAAAGAGTGCCTTGTGAACTATATGATGGCAAATGTTTAATTCAAATTGCAAAAAGTTTAACTGGTCTCAAAATGTTTATTAGAGTCTAATAAGTAAATAATGAAAGTATAACAGTTAACCAATAAAAGGTTTGTTTGTTATCGTTAAAAGAACTTAACTAAAACATTTGCACTATACATTAGTTATATAGGTCCTAAAAATTGCATCATGAACCATATAGTGCAAAATGTTTAATTCACATTGCAAAAAGTTTTATAGGGTCTCAAAATGTTTAGTTGATATAATAAGTAAATGATAAAAGTATAAAAGTTAACCAATAAATAGTTTGTCCGTTATCGTTAAAAGAACTTAACTAAAACATTTGCACTATACATTAGTTACATAGGTCCTAAAACGTGCCTTGTGAACTATATGGTGCCAAATGTTTAATTTAAACTGAAAAAAATTCTAACGGGTCTCAAAATGTTTATTAAAGTCTAATAAAAAAATAATAATAGGATAACAGTTAACCAATAAAATGTTTGTCTGTTATCGTTAAAAGAACTTAACTAAAACATTTGCACTATACATTAGTTATATAGGTCCTAAAAAGTGCCTTTGTGAACTATATGGTGCCAAATGTTTAATTCACATTGCAAAAAGTTCCAACGGGTCTCAAAATGTTTATTAGAGTCTAATAAGTAAATAATAAAAGTATAACAGTTAACCAATAAAAGGTTTGTCTGTTATCGTTAAAAGAACTTAACTAAAACATTTGCACTATACATTAGTTATATAGGTCCTAAAAAGTGCATCGTGAACCATATAGTGCAAAATGTTTAATTCACATTGCAAAAAGATCTATAGGGTCTCAAAATGTTTAGTAGATATAATAAGTTAATGATAAAAGTATAAAAGTTAACCAATAAAAGGTTTGTCCGTTATCGTTAAAGGTACTTAACTAAAACATTTGCACTATACATTAGTTACATAGGTCCTAAAACGTGCCTTGTGAACTATATGGTGCCAAATGTTAAATTTAAACTGAAAAAAGTTCTAACGAGTTTCAAAATGTTTATTAAAGTCTAATAAAAAAATAATAAAGGGATAACAGTTAACCAATAAAATGTTTGTCTGTTATCGTTGAAAGAACTTAACTAAAACATTTACACTATACATTAGTTATATGGGTCCTAAAAAGTGCCTTGTGAACTATATGGTGCAAAATGTTTAATTCACATTGCAAAAAGCTCTAACGGGTCTCAAAATGTTTATTAGAGTCTAATAAGTAAATAATGAAAGTATAACAGTTAACCAATAAAAGGTTTGTCTGTTATCGTTAAAAGAACTTAACTAAAAAATTTGCACTATACATTAGTTATATAGGTCCTAAAAAGTGCTTCGTGAACTATATGGTGCCAAATGTTTAATTCACATTGCAAAAAGCTCTAACGGGTCTCAAAATGTTTATTAGAGTCTAATAAGTAAATAATAAAAGTATAACAGTTAACCAATAAAAGGTTTGTCTGTTATCGTTAAAAGAACTTAACTAAAACATTTGCACTATACATTAGTTATATAGGTCCTAAAAAGTGCCTTGTGAACTATATGGTGCCAAATGTTTAATTTAAACTGAAAAAAGATCTAACGGGTCTCAAAATGTTCATTAGAGTCTAATAAAAAAATAATAATAGAATAACAGTTAACCAATAAAAGGTTTGTCTGTTATCGTTAAAAGAACTTAACTAAAACATTTGCACTATACATTAGTTATATAGGTCCTAAAAAGTGCCTTGTTAACTGTATGGTGCAAAATGTTTAATTCAAATTGCAAAACGCTCTAACGGGTCTCAAAATGTTTATTAGAGGCTAATAAGCAAATAATGAAAGTATAACAGTTAACCAATAAAAGGTTTGTCTGTTATCGTTAAAACAACTTAACTAAAACATTTGCACTATACATTAGTTATATAGGTACTAAAAAGTGCCTTGTGAACTATATGGTGGCAAATGTTTAATTCAAATTGCAAAAAGTTCTAATGGGTCTCAAAATGTTTATTAAAATCTAATAAGTAAATAATAAAAGTATAACAGTTAACCAATAAAAGGTTTGTTTGTTATCGTTAAAAGAACTTAACTAAAACATTTGCACTATACATTAGTTATATAGGTCCTAAAAAGTGCCTTGTGAACTATATGGTGGCAAATGTTTAATTCACATTGCAAAAAGCTCTATAGGGTCTCAAAATGTTTATTAGATATAATAAGTAAATGATAAAAGTATAAAAGTTAACAAATAAAATGTTTTTCCGTTATCGTTAAAAGAACTTAACTAAAACATTTGCACTATACATTAGTTATATAGGTCCTAAAAAGTGCCCTGTGAACTATATGGTGCCAAATGTTTAATTCAAATTGCAAAAAGTTCTAACGGGTCTCAAAATGTTTATTAGAGTCTAATAAGTAAATAATAAAAGTATAACAGTTAACCAATAAAAGATTTGTCTGTTATCGTTGAAAGAACTTAACTAAAACATTTACACTATACATTAGTTATATGGGTCCTAAAAAGTGCCTTGTGAACTATATGGTGCAAAATGTTTAATTCACATTGCAAAAAGCTCTAACGGGTCTCAAAATGTTTATTAGAGTCTAATAAGTAAATAATGAAAGTATAACAGTTAACCAATAAAAGGTTTGTCTGTTATCGTTAAAAGAACTTAACTAAAACATTTGCACTATACATTAGTTATATAGGTCCTAAAAAGTGCTTCGTGAACTATATGGTGCCAAATGTTTAATTCACATTGCAAAAAGCTCTAACGGGTCTCAAAATGTTTATTAGAGTCTAATAAGTAAATAATAAAAGTATAACAGTTAACCAATAAAAGGTTTGTCTGTTATCGTTAAAAGAACTTAACTAAAACATTTGCACTATACATTAGTTATATAGGTCCTAAAAAGTGCCTTGTGAACTATATGGTGCCAAATGTTTAATTTAAACTGAAAAAAGATCTAACGGGTCTCAAAATGTTCATTAGAGTCTAATAAAAAAATAATAATAGAATAACAGTTAACCAATAAAAGGTTTGTCTGTTATCGTTAAAAGAACTTAACTAAAACATTTGCACTATACATTAGTTATATAGGTCCTAAAAAGTGCCTTGTTAACTGTATGGTGCAAAATGTTTAATTCAAATTGCAAAACGCTCTAACGGGTCTCAAAATGTTTATTAGAGGCTAATAAGCAAATAATGAAAGTATAACAGTTAACCAATAAAAGGTTTGTCTGTTATCGTTAAAAGAACTTAACTAAAACATTTGCACTATACATTAGTTATATAGGTACTAAAAAGTGCCTTGTGAACTATATGGTGGCAAATGTTTAATTCAAATTGCAAAAAGTTCTAATGGGTCTCAAAATGTTTATTAAAATCTAATAAGTAAATAATAAAAGTATAACAGTTAACCAATAAAAGGTTTGTTTGTTATCGTTAAAAGAACTTAACTAAAACATTTGCACTATACATTAGTTATATAGGTCCTAAAAAGTGCCTTGTGAACTATATGGTGGCAAATGTTTAATTCACATTGCAAAAAGCTCTATAGGGTCTCAAAATGTTTATTAGATATAATAAGTAAATGATAAAAGTATAAAAGTTAACAAATAAAATGTTTTTCCGTTATCGTTAAAAGAACTTAACTAAAACATTTGCACTATACATTAGTTATATAGGTCCTAAAAAGTGCCCTGTGAACTATATGGTGCCAAATGTTTAATTCAAATTGCAAAAAGTTCTAACGGGTCTCAAAATGTTTATTAGAGTCTAATAAGTAAATAATAAAAGTATAACAGTTAACCAATAAAAGATTTGTCTGTTATCGTTAAAAGAACTTAACTAAAACATTTGCACTATACATTAGTTATATAGGTCCTAAAAAGTGCCTTGTGAACTATATGGTGCAAAATGTTTAATTCACATTGCAAAAAGCTCTAACGGGTCTCAAAATGTTTATTAGAGGCTAATAAGTAAATAATGAAAGTATAACAGTTAACCAATAAAAGGTTTGTCTGTTATCGTTAAAACAACTTAACTAAAACATTTGCACTATACATTAGTTATATAGGTACTAAAAAGTGCCTTGTGAACTATATGGTGCCAAATATTTAATTCACATTGCAAAAAGTTCTAACGGGTCTCAAAATGTTTATTAGAGTCTAATAAGTAAATAATAAAAGTATAACAGTTAACCAATAAAAGGTTTGTCTGTTATCGTTAAAAGAACTTAACTAAAACATTTGCACTATACATTAGTTATATAGGTCCTAAAGAGTGCCTTGTGAACTATATGGTGGTGAATGTTTAATTCAAATTGCAAAAAGTTTTAACTGGTCTCAAAATGTTTAGTAGAGTCTAATAAGTAAATAATAAAAGTATAACAGTTAACCAATAAAAGGTTTGTCTGTTATCGTTAAAAGAACTCAACTAAAACATTTGCACTATACATTAGTTATATAGGTCCTAAAAAGTGCATCGTGAACTATATGGTGCCAAATGTTTAATTCACATTGCAAAAAGTTCTAATGGGTCTCAAAACATTTATTAGAGTTTAATAAGTAAATAATAAAAGTATAACAGTTAACCAATAAAAGTTTTGTCTGTTATCGTAAAAAGAACTTAACTAAAAAAATTGCACTATACATTAGGTATATAGGTCCTAAAAAGTGCCTTGTGAACTATATGGTGCCAAATGTTTAATTCAAATTGCAAAAAGTTCTAACGGGTCTCAAAATGTTTATTAGAGTCTAATAAGTAAATAATAAAAGTATAACAGTTAACCAATAAAAGGTTTGTCTGTTATCGTTAAAAGAACTTAACTAAAACATTTGCACTATACATTAGTTATATAGGTCCTAAAAAGTGCATCGTGAACTATATGGTGCCAAATGTTTAATTCACATTGCAAAAAGTTTTATAGGGTCTCAAAATGTTTATTCCATTGTAATATGTAAATGATAAAAGTATAACAGTTAACCAATAAAAGGTTTGTCCGTTATCGTTAAAGGAACTTAACTAAAACATTTGCACTATACATTAGTTATAAAGGTCCTAAAAAGTGCTTTGTGAACTATATGGTGCCAAATGTTTAATTCACATTGCAAAAAGTTCTATAGGGTCTCAAAATGTTTATTCCATTGTAATATGTAAATGATAAAAGTATAACAGTTAACAAATAAAAGGTTTGTCCGTTATCGTTTAAAGAACTTAACTAAAACATTTGCACTATACATTAGTTATATAGGTCCTAAAAAGTGCCTTGTGAACAATATGGTGCCAAATGTTTAATTCACATTGCATAAAGTTCTAATGGGTCTCAAAATGTTTATTAGAGTCTAATGAGTAAATAACAAAAGTATAACAGTTAACCAATAAAAGGTTTGTCTGTTATCGTTAAAAGAACTTAACTAAAACATTTGCACTATACATTAGTTATATAGGTCCTAAAAAGTGCCTTGTGAACTATATGGTGCCAAATGCGCAATTCACATTGCAAAAAGTTCTAACGGGTCTCAAAATGTTTATTAGAGTCTAATAAGTAAATAATAAAAGTATAACAGTTAACCAATAAAAGGTTTGTCTGTTATCGTTAAAAGAACTTAACTAAAAAATTTGCACTATACATTAGTTATATAGGTCCTAAAAAGTGCCTTGTGAACTATATGGTGCCAAATGTGCAATTCACATTGCAAAAAGTTCTAACGGGTCTCAAAATGTTTATTAGAGTCTAATAAGTAAATAATAAAAGTATAACAGTTAACCAATAAAAGTTTTGTCTGTTATCGTTAAAAGAACTTAACTAAAAAATTTGCACTATACATTAGTTATATAGGTCCTAAAAAGTGCCTTGTAAACTATATGGTGCCAAATGTGCAATTCACATTGCAGAAAGTTCTAACGGGTCTCAAAATGTTTATTAGAGTCTAATAAGTAAATAATAAAAGTATAACAGTTAACCAATAAAATGTTTGTCTGTTATCGTTAAAAGAACTTAACTAAAAAACTTGCACTATACATTAGTTATATAGGTCCTAAAAAGTGCCTTGTGAACTATATGGTGCCAAATGTGCAATTCACATTGCAAAAAGTTCTAACGGGTCTCAAAATGTTTATTAGAGTTTAATAGGTATATAATAAAAGTATAAAAGTTAACCAATAAAAGGTTTGTCTGTTATCGTTAAAAGAACTTAACTAAAATATTTGCACTATACATTAGTTATATAGGTCCTAAAAAGTGCATCGTGAACTATATGGTGCCAAATGTGCAATTCACATTGCAAAAAGTTCTAACGGGTCTCAAAATGTTTATTAGAGTTTAATAGGTATATAATAAAAGTATAAAAGTTAACCAATAAAAGGTTTGTCTGTTATCGTTAAAAGAACTTAACTAAAAGATTTGCACTATACATTAGTTATATAGGTCCTAAAAAGTGCCTTGTGAACTATATGGTGCCAAATGCGCAATTCACATTGCAAAAAGTTCTAACGGGTCTCAAAATGTTTATTAGAGTCTAATAAGTAAATAATAAAAGTATAACAGTTAACCAATAAAAGGTTTGTCTGTTATCGTTAAAAGAACTTAACTAAAAAATTTGCACTATACATTAGTTATATAGGTCCTAAAAAGTGCCTTGTGAACTATATGGTGCCAAATGTGCAATTCACATTGCAAAAAGTTCTAACGGGTCTCAAAATGTTTATTAGAGTCTAATAAGTAAATAATAAAAGTATAACAGTTAACCAATAAAAGTTTTGTCTGTTATCGTTAAAAGAACTTAACTAAAAAATTTGCACTATACATTAGTTATATAGGTCCTAAAAAGTGCCTTGTAAACTATATGGTGCCAAATGTGCAATTCACATTGCAGAAAGTTCTAACGGGTCTCAAAATGTTTATTAGAGTCTAATAAGTAAATAACAAAAGTATAACAGTTAACCAATAAAAGGTTTGTCTGTTATCGTTAAAAGAACTTAACTAAAAAACTTGCACTATACATTAGTTATATAGGTCCTAAAAAGTGCCTTGTGAACTATATGGTGCCAAATGTGCAATTCACATTGCAAAAAGTTCTAACGGGTCTCAAAATGTTTATTAGAGTCTAATAAGTAAATAATAAAAGTATCACAGTTAACCAATAAAAGGTTTGTCTGTTATCGTTAAAAGAACTTAACTAAAAAATTTACACTATACATTAGATATATAGGTCCTAAAAAGTGCCTTGTGAACTATATGGTGCCAAATGTGCAATTCACATTGCAAAAAGTTCTAACGGGTCTCAAATTGTTTAATAGCGGGTCTCAAAATGTTTATTAGAGTCTAATAAGTAAATGATAAAAGTATAACAGTTAACCAATAAAAGGTTTGTCTGTTATCGTTAAAAGAACTTAACTAAAAAATTTGCACTATACATTAGTTATATAGGTCCTAAAAAGTGCCTTGTGAACTATATGGTGCCAAATGTGCAATTCACATTGCAAAAAGTTCTAACAAGTCTCAAAATGTTTATTAGAGTCTAATAAGTAAATTATAAAAGTATAACAGTTATCCAATAAAAGGTTTGTCTGTTATCGTTAAAAGAACTTAACTAAAAAATTTGCACTATACATTAGTTATATAGGTCCTAAAAAGTGCCTTGTGAACTATATGGTGCCAAATGTGTAATTCACATTGCAAAAAGTTCTAACGGGTCTCAAAATGTTTATTAGAGTCTAATAAGTAATTAATAAAAGTATAACAGTTAACCAATAAAAGGTTTGTCTGTTATCGTTAAAAGAACTTAACTAAAAAATTTGCACTATACATTAGTTATATAGGTCCTAAAAAGTGCCTTGTGAACTATATGGTGCCAAATGTGTAATTCACATTGCAAAAAGTTCTAACGGGTCTCAAAATGTTTATTAGAGTCTAATAAGTAAATAATAAAAGTATAACAGTTAACCAATAAAAGGTTTGTCTGTTATCGTTAAAAGAACTTAACTAAAAAATTTGCACTATACATTAGTTATATAGGTCCTAAAAAGTGCCTTGTGAACTATATGGTGCCAAATGTGCAAATCACATTGCAAAAAGCTCTAACGGGTCTCAAAATGTTTATTAGAGTCTAATAAGTAAATAATAAAAGTATAACAGTTAACCAAAAAAAGGTTTGTCTGTTATCGTTAAAAGAACTTAACTAAAAAATTTGCATTATACATTAGTTATATAGGTCCTAAAAAGTGCATTGTGAACTATATGGTGCCAAATGTGCAATTCAAATTGCAAAAAGTTCTAACGGGTCTCAAAATGTTTATTAGAGTCTAATAAGTAAGTAATAAAAGTATAACAGTTAACCAATAAAAGGTTTGTCTGTTATCGTTAAAAGAACTTAACTAAAAAATTTGCACTATACATTAGTTATATAGGTCCTAAAAAGTGCCTTGTGAACTATATGGTGCCAAATGTGCAATTCACATTGCAAAAAGTTCTAACGGGTCTTAAAATGTTTATTAGAGTCTAATAAGTAAATAATAAAAGTATAACAGTTAACCAATAAGAGGTTTGTCTGTTATCGTTAAAAGAACTTAACTAAAAAATTTGCACTATACATTAGTTATATAGGTCCTAAAACGTGCCTTGTGAACTATATGGTGCCAAATGTGCAATTCACATTGCAAAAAGTTCTAACGGGTGTCAAAATGTTTATTAGAGTCTAAAAAGTAAATAATAAAAGTATAACAGTTAACCAATAAAAGGTTTGTCTGTTATCGTTAAAAGAACTTAACTAAAAAATTTGTATTATACATTAGTTATATAGGTCCTAAAAAGTGCCTTGTGAACTATATGGTGCCAAATGTGCAATTCACATTGCAAAAAGTTCTAACGGGTCTCAAAATGTTTGTTAGAGTCTAATAAGTAAATAATGAAAGTATAACAGTTAACCAATAAAAGGTTTGTCTGTTATCGTTAAAAGAACTTAACTAAAAAATTTGCACTCTACATTAGTTATATAGGTCCTAAAAAGTGCATCGTGAACTATATGGTGCCAAATGTGCAATTCACATTGCAAAAAGTTCTAACGGGTCTCAAAATGTTTATGAGAGTCTAATAAGTAAATAATAAAAGTATAACAGTTAACCAATAAAAGGTTTGTCTGTTATCGTTAAAAGAACTTAACTAAAAAATTTGCATTATACATTAGTTATATAGGTCCTAAAAAGTGCCTTGTGAACTATATGGTGCCAAATGTGCAATTCACATTGCAAAAAATTCTAACGGGTCTCAAAATGTTTATTAGAGTCTAATAAGTAAATAATAAAAGTATAACAGTTAACCAATAAAAGGTTTGTCTGTTATCGTTGAAAGAACTTAACTAAAAAATTTGCACTATACATTAGTTATATAGGTCCTAAAAAGTGCCTTGTGAACTATATGGTGCCAAATGTGCAATTCACATTGCAAAAAGTTCTTACGGGTCTCAAAATGTTTATTAGAGTCTAATAAGTAAATAATGAAAGTATAGCAGTTAACCAATAAAAGGTTTGTCTGTTATCGTTAAAAGAACTTAACTAAAAAATTTGCACTATACATTAGTTATATAGGTCCTAAAAAGTGCCTTGTGAACTATATGGTGCCAAATGTGCAATTCACATTGCAAAAAGTTCTAACGGGTCTCAAAATGTTTATTAGAGTCTAATAAGTAAATAATAAAAGTATAACAGTTAACCAATAAAAGGTTTGTCTGTTATCGTTAAAAGAACTTAACTAAAAAATTTGCATTATACATTAGTTATATAGGTCCTAAAAAGTGCCTTGTGAACTATATGTTGCCAAATGTTTAATTCACATTGCAAAAAATTCTAACCGGTTTCAAAATGTTTATTAGAGTCTAATAAGTAAATAATAAAAGTATAACAGTTAACCAATAAAAGGTTTGTCTGTTATCGTTGAAAGAACTTAACTAAAAAATTTGCACTATACATTAGTTATATAGGTCCTAAAAAGTGCCTTGTGAACTATATGGTGCCAAATGTGCAATTCACATTGCAAAAAGTTCTAACGGGTCTCAAAATGTTTATTAGAGTCTAATAAGTAAATAATAAAAGTATAGCAGTTAACCAATAAAAGGTTTGTCTGTTATAGATAAAGGAACTTAACTAAAAAATTTGCACTATACATTAGTTATATAGGTCCTAAAAAGTGCCTTGTGAACTATATGGTGCCAAATGTGCAATTCACATTGCAAAAAGTTCTAACGGGTCTCAAAATGTTTATTAGAGTCTAATAAGTAAATAATGAAAGTATAACAGTTAACCAATAAAAGGTTTGTCTGTTATCGTTAAAAGAACTTAACTAAAAAATTTGCATTATACATTAGTTATATAGGTCCTAAAAAGTGCCTTGTGAACTATATGGTGCCAAATGTGCAATTCACATTGCAAAAAGTTCTAACGGGTCTCAAAATGTTTATTAGAGTCTAATAAGTAAATAATAAAAGTATAACAATTAACCAATAAAAGGTTTGTCTGTTATCGTTAAAAGAACTTAACTAAAAAATTTGCACTATACATCAGTTATATAGGTCCTAAAAAGTGCCTTGTGAACTATATGGTGCCAAATGTGCAATTCACATTGCAAAAAGTTCTAACGGGTCTCAAAATGTTTATTAGAGTCTAATAAGTAAATAATAAAAGTATAACAGTTAACCAATAAAAGTTTTGTCTGTTATCGTTAAAAGAACTTAACTAAAAAATTTGCACTATACATTAGTTATATAGGTCCTAAAAAGTGCCTTGTGAACTATATGGTGCCAAATGTACAATTCACATTGCAAAAAGTTCTAACGGGTCTCAAAATGTTTGTTAGAGTCTAATAAGTAAATAATAAAAGTATAACAGTTAACCAATAAAAGATTTGTCTGTTATCGTTAAAAGAACTTAACTAAAAAATTTGCACTATACATTAGTTATATAGGTCCTAAAAAGTGCCTTGTGAACTATATGGTGCCAAATGTGCAATTCACATTGCAAAAAGCTCTAACGGGTCTCAAAATGTTTATGAGAGTCTAATAAGTAAATAATAAAAGTATAACAGTTAACCAATAAAAGGTTTGTCTGTTATCGTTAAAAGAACTTAACTAAAAAATTTGCATTATACATTAGTTATATAGGTCCTAAAAAGTGCCTTGTGAACTATATGCTGCCAAATGTGCAATTCACATTGCAAAAAGCTCTAACGGGTCTCAAAATGTTTATTAAAGTCTAATAAGTAAATAATAAAAGTATAACAGTTAACCAATAAAAGGTTTGTCTGTTATCGTTAAAAGAACTTAACTAAAAAATTTGCACTATACATTAGTTATATAGGTCCTAAAAAGTGCCTTGTGAAGTATATGGTGCCAAATGTGCAATTCACATTGCAAAAAGTTCTTACGGGTCTCAAAATGTTTATTAGAGTCTAATAAGTAAATAATAAAAGTATAGCAGTTAACCAATAAAAGGTTTGTCTGTTATCGTTAAAACAACTTAACTAAAACATTTGCATTATACATTAGTTATATAGGTACCAAAAAGTGCCTTGTGAACTATATGGTGCCAAATGTTTAATTCACATTGCAAATAGTTCCAACGGGTTTCAAAATGTTTATTAGAGTCTAATAAGTAAATAATAAAAGTATAACAGTTAACCAATAAAAGGTTTGTCTGTTTTCGTTAAAAGAACTTAACTAAAACATTTGCACTATACATTAGTTATATAGGTCCTAAAGAGTGCCTTGTGAACTATATGGTGGTGAATGTTTAATTCAAATTGCAAAAAGTTTTAACTGGTCTCAAAATGTTTATTAGAGTCTAATAAGTAAATAATAAAAGTATAACAGTTAACCAATAAAAGTTTTGTCTGTTATCGTTAAAAGAACTTAACTAAAAAATTTGCACTATACATTAGTTATATAGGTCCTAAAAAGTGCCTTGTGAACTATATGGTGCCAAATGTACAATTCACATTGCAAAAAGTTCTAACGGGTCTCAAAATGTTTGTTAGAGTCTAATAAGTAAATAATAAAAGTATAACAGTTAACCAATAAAAGATTTGTCTGTTATCGTTAAAAGAACTTAACTAAAAAATTTGCACTATACATTAGTTATATAGGTCCTAAAAAGTGCCTTGTGAACTATATGGTGCCAAATGTGCAATTCACATTGCAAAAAGCTCTAACGGGTCTCAAAATGTTTATGAGAGTCTAATAAGTAAATAATAAAAGTATAACAGTTAACCAATAAAAGGTTTGTCTGTTATCGTTAAAAGAACTTAACTAAAAAATTTGCATTATACATTAGTTATATAGGTCCTAAAAAGTGCCTTGTGAACTATATGCTGCCAAATGTGCAATTCACATTGCAAAAAATTCTAACGGGTCTCAAAATGTTTATTAAAGTCTAATAAGTAAATAATAAAAGTATAACAGTTAACCAATAAAAGGTTTGTCTGTTATCGTTAAAAGAACTTAACTAAAAAATTTGCACTATACATTAGTTATATAGGTCCTAAAAAGTGCCTTGTGAAGTATATGGTGCCAAATGTGCAATTCACATTGCAAAAAGTTCTTACGGGTCTCAAAATGTTTATTAGAGTCTAATAAGTAAATAATAAAAGTATAGCAGTTAACCAATAAAATGTTTGTCTGTTATCGTTAAAACAACTTAACTAAAACATTTGCATTATACATTAGTTATATAGGTACCAAAAAGTGCCTTGTGAACTATATGGTGCCAAATGTTTAATTCACATTGCAAACAGTTCCAACGGGTTTCAAAATGTTTATTAGAGTCTAATAAGTAAATAATAAAAGTATAACAGTTAACCAATAAAAGGTTTGTCTGTTTTCGTTAAAAGAACTTAACTAAAACATTTGCACTATACATTAGTTATATAGGTCCTAAAGAGTGCCTTGTGAACTATATGGTGGTGAATGTTTAATTCAAATTGCAAAAAGTTTTAACTGGTCTCAAAATGTTTATTAGAGTCTAATAAGTAAATAATAAAAGTATAACAGTTAACCAATAAAAGGTTTGTCTGTTATCGTTAAAAGAACTTAACTAAAATATTTGCACTATACATTAGTTATATAGGTCCTAAAGAGTGCCTTGTGAACTATATGGTGCCAAATGTTTAATTCACATTGCAAAAAGTTCTATAGGGTCTCAAAATGTTTATTAGATATAATAAGTAAATGATAAAAGTATAACAGTTAACCAATAAAAGGTTTGTCCGTTATCGTTAAAAGAACTTAACTAAAACATTTGCACTATACATTAGTTATTTAGGTCCTAAAAAGTGCCTTGTGAACTATATGGTGCCAAATGTTTAATTCAAATTGCAAAAAGTTCTAACGGGTCTCAAAATGTTTATTAGAGGCTAATAAGTAAATAATAAAAGTATAACAGTCAACCAATAAAAGGTTTGTCTGTTATCGTTAAAAGAACTTAACTAAAACATTTGCACTATACATTAGTTATATAGATACTAAAAAGTGCCTTGTGAACTATATGGTGCCAAATGTTTAATTCACATTGCATAAAGTTCTAATGGGTCTCAAAATGTTTATTAGAGTCTAATGAGTAAATAACAAAAGTATAACAGTTAACCAATAAAAGGTTTGTCTGTTATCGTTAAAAGAACTTAACTAAAATATTTGCACTATACATTAGTTATGTAGGTCCTAAAGAGTGCCTTGTGAACTATATGGTGCCAAATGTTTAATTCAAATTGCAAAAAGTTTAACTGGTCTCAAAATGTTTATTAGAGTCTAATAAGTAAATAATGAAAGTATAACAGTTAACCAATAAAAGGTTTGTTTGTTATCGTTAAAAGAACTTAACTAAAACATTTGCACTATACATTAGTTATATAGGTCCTAAAAATTGCATCATGAACCATATAGTGCAAAATGTTTAATTCACATTGCAAAATATTTTTTAGGGTCTCAAAATGTTTAGTTGATATAATAAGTAAATGATAAAAGTATAAAAGTTAACCAATAAAAGGTTTGTCCGTTATCGTTAAAGGAACTTAACTAAAACATTTGCACTATACATTAGTTACATAGGTCCTAAAACGTGCCTTGTGAACTATATGGTGCCAAATGTTTAATTTAAACTGAAAAAAATTCTAACGGGTCTCAAAATGTTTATTAAAGTCTAATAAAAAAATAATAATAGGATAACAGTTAACCAATAAAATGTTTGTCTGTTATCGTTAAAAGAACTTAACTAAAACATTTGCACTATACATTAGTTATATAGGTCCTAAAAAGTGCCTTTGTGAACTATATGTTGTAAATAGTTTAATTCACATTGCAAAAAGCTCTAACGGGTCTCAAAATGTTTATTAGAGGCTAAAAAGTAAATAATCAAAGTATAACAGTTAACCAATAAAAGGTTTGTCTGTTATCGTTAAAACAACTTAACTAAAACATTTGCACTATACATTAGTTATATAGGTACTAAAAAGTGCCTTGTGAACTATATGGTGCCAAATGTTTAATTCACATTGCAAAAAGTTCTATAGGGTCTCAAAATGTTTAGTAGATATAATAAGTAAATGATAAAAGTATAAAAGTTAACCAATAAAAGGTTTGTCTGTTATCGTTAAAAGAACTTAACTAAAACATTTGCACTATACATTAGTTATATAGGTCCTAAAAAGTGCATCGTGAACCATATAGTGCAAAATGTTTAAATCACATTGCAAAAAGTTCTATAGGGTCTCAAAATGTTTAGTAGATATAATAAGTAAATGATAAAAGTATAAAAGTTAACCAATAAAAGGTTTGTCTGTTATCGTTAAAAGAACTTAACTAAAACATTTGCACTATACATTAGTTACATAGGTCCTAAAACGTGCCTTGTGAACTATATGGTGCCAAATGTTAAATTTAAACTGAAAAAAGTTCTAACGGGTCTCAAAATGTTTATTAAAGTCTAATAAAAAAATAATAAAGGGATAACAGTTAACCAATAAAATGTTTGTCTGTTATCGTTGAAAGAACTTAACTAAAACATTTACACTATACATTAGTTATATGGGTCCTAAAAAGTGCCTTGTGAACTATATGGTGCAAAATGTTTAATTCACATTGCAAAAAGCTCTAACGGGTCTCAAAATGTTTATTAGAGTCTAATAAGTAAATAATGAAAGTATAACAGTTAACCAATAAAAGGTTTGTCTGTTATCGTTAAAAGAACTTAACTAAAACATTTGCACTATACATTAGTTATATAGGTACTAAAAAGTGCCTTGTGAACTATATGGTGCCAAAAGTTTAATTCAAATTGCAAAATGTTCCAACGGGTCTCAAAATGTTTATTAGAGTCTATTAATTAAATAATAAAAGTATAACAGTTAACCAATAAAAGGTTTGTCTGTTATCGTTAAAAGAACTTAACTAAAACATTTGCACTATACATTAGTTATATAGGTCCTAAAAAGTGCCTTGTGAACTATATGGTGGTGAATGTTCAATTCAAATTGCAAAAAGTTTTAACTGGTCTCAAAATGTTTATTAGAGTCTAATAAGTAAATAATAAAAGTATAACATTTAACCAATAAAAGGTTTGTCTGTTATCGTTAAAAGAACTTAACTAAAACATTTGCACTATACATTAGTTATATAGGTCCTAAAAAGTGCCTTGTGAACTATATGGTGCCAAATGTTTAATTCAAATTGCAAAAAGTTCTAACGGGTCTCAAAATGTTTATTAGAGGCTAATAAGTAAATAATAAAAGTATAACAGTTAACCAATAAAACGTTTGTCTGTTATCGTTAAAAGAACTTAACTAAAACATTTGCACTATACATTAGTTATATAGGTACTAACAAGTGCCTTGTGAACAATATGGTGCCAAATGTTTAATTCACATTGCATTAAGTTGTAATGGGTCTCAAAATGTTTATTAGAGTCTAATGAGTAAATAACAAAAGTATAACAGTTAACCAATAAAAGGTTTGTCTGTTATCGTTAAAAGAACTTAACTGAAATATTTGCACTATACATTAGTTATATAGGTCCTAAAGAGTGCTTTGTGAACTATATGGTGGCAAATGTTTAATTCAAACTGCAAAAAGTTTTAACTGGTCTCAAAATGTTTATTAGAGTCTAATAAGTAAATAATAAAAGTATAACAGTTAACCAATAAAATGTTTGTCTGTTATCGTTAAAAGAACTTAACTAAAACATTTGCACTATACATTAGTTATATAGGTCCTAAAAAGTGCATCGTGAACCATATAGTGCAAAATGTTTAATTCACATTGCAAAAAGTTCTATAGGGTCTCAAAATGTTTAGTAGATATAATAAGTAAATGATAAAAGTATAAAAGTTAACCAATAAAAGGTTTGTCCGTTATCGTTAAAGCAACTTAACTAAAACATTTGCACTATACATTAGTTACATAGGTCCTAAAACGTGCCTTGTGAACTATATGGTGCCAAATGTTAAATTTAAACTGAAAAAAGTTCTAACGGGTCTCAAAATGTTTATTAAAGTCTAATAAAAAAATAATAAAGGGATAACAGTTAACCAATAAAATGTTTGTCTGTTATCGTTAAAAGAACTTAACTAAAACATTTGCACTATACATTAGTTTTATAGGTCCTAAAAAGTGCCTTGTGAACTATATGGTGCAAATGTTTAATTCACATTGCAAAAAGCTTTAACGGGTCTCAAAATGTTTATTAGAAGCTAATAAGTAAATAATGAAAGTATAACAGTTAACCAATAAAAGGTTTGTCTGTTATCGTTAAAACAACTTAACTAAAACATTTGCACTATACATTAGTTATAAAGGTACTAAAAAGTGCCTTGTGAACTATATGGTGCCAAATGTTTAATTCACATTGCAAAAAGTTCCAACGGGTCTCAAAATGTTTATTAGAGTCTAATGAGTAAATAACAAAAGTATAACAGTTAACCAATAAAAGGTTTGTCTGTTATCGTTAAAAGAACTTAACTAAAATATTTGCACTATACATTAGTTATATAGGTCCTAAAGAGTGCCTTGTGAACTATATGGTGCCAAATGTTTAATTCAAATTGCAAAAAGTTTAACTGGTCTCAAAATGTTTATTAGAGTCTAATAAGTAAATAATGAAAGTATAACAGTTAACCAATAAAAGGTTTGTTTGTTATCGTTAAAAGAACTTAACTAAAACATTTGCACTATACATTAGTTATATAGGTCCTAAAAATTGCATCATGAACCATATAGTGCAAAATGTTTAATTCACATTGCAAAATATTTTATAGGGTCTCAAAATGTTTAGTTGATATAATAACTAAATGATAAAAGTATAAAAGTTAACCAATAAAAGGTTTGTCCGTTATCGTTAAAGGAACTTAACTAAAACATTTGCACTATACATTAGTTACATAGGTCCTAAAACGTGCCTTGTGAACTATATGGTGCCAAATGTTTAATTTAAACTGAAAAAAATTCTAACGGGTCTCAAAATGTTTATTAAAGTCTAATAAAAAAATAATAATAGGATAACAGTTAACCAATAAAATGTTTGTCTGTTATCGTTAAAAGAACTTAACTAAAACATTTGCACTATACATTAGTTATATAGGTCCTAAAAAGTGCCTTTGTGAACTATATGGTGTAAATAGTTTATATCACATTGCAAAAAGCTCTAACGGGTCTCAAAATGTTTATTAGAGGCTAAAAAGTAAATAATGAAAGTATAACAGTTAACCAATAAAAGGTTTGTCTGTTATCGTTAAAACAACTTAACTAAAACATTTGCACTATACATTAGTTATATAGGTACTAAAAAGTGCCTTGTGAACTATATGGTGCCAAATGTTTAATTCACATTGCAAAAAGTTCTATAGGGTCTCAAAATGTTTAGTAGATATATTAAGTAAATGATAAAAGTATAAAAGTTAACCAATAAAAGGTTTGTCTGTTATCGTTAAAAGAACTTAACTAAAACATTTGCACTATACATTAGTTACATAGGTCCTAAAACGTGCCTTGTGAACTATATGGTGCCAAATGTTAAATTTAAACTGAAAAAAGTTCTAACGGGTCTCAAAATGTTTATTAAAGTCTAATAAAAAAATAATAAAGGGATAACAGTTAACCAATAAAATGTTTGTCTGTTATCGTTAAAAGAACTTAACTAAAACATTTACACTATACATTAGTTATATGGGTCCTAAAAAGTGCCTTGTGAACTATATGGTGCCAAATGTTTAATTCACATTGCAAAAAGCTCTAACGGGTCTCAAAATGTTTATTAGAGTCTAATAAGTAAATAATGAAAGTATAACAGTTAACCAATAAAAGGTTTGTCTGTTATCGTTAAAAGAACTTAACTAAAACATTTGCACTATACATTAGTTATATAGGTCCTAAAAAGTGCCTTGTGAACTATATGGTGGTGAATGTTTAATTCAAATTGCAAAAAGTTTTAACTGGTCTCAAAATGTTTATTAGAGTCTAATAAGTAAATAATAAAAGTATAACATTTAACCAATAAAAGGTTTGTCTGTTATCGTTAAAAGAACTTAACTAAAACATTTGCACTATACATTAGTTATATAGGTCCTAAAAAGTGCCTTGTGAACTATATGGTGCCAAATGTTTAATTCAAATTGCAAAAAGTTCTAACGGGTCTCAAAATGTTTATTAGAGGCTAATAAGTAAATAATAAAAGTATAACAGTTAACCAATAAAACGTTTGTCTGTTATCGTTAAAAGAACTTAACTAAAACATTTGCACTATACATTAGTTATATAGGTACTAACAAGTGCCTTGTGAACAATATGGTGCCAAATGTTTAATTCACATTGCATAAAGTTGTAATGGGTCTCAAAATGTTTATTAGAGTCTAATGAGTAAATAACAAAAGTATAACAGTTAACCAATAAAAGGTTTGTCTGTTATCGTTAAAAGAACTTAACTGAAATATTTGCACTATACATTAGTTATATAGGTCCTAAAGAGTGCTTTGTGAACTATATGGTGGCAAATGTTTAATTCAAACTGCAAAAAGTTTTAACTGGTCTCAAAATGTTTATTAGAGTCTAATAAGTAAATAATAAAAGTATAACAGTTAACCAATAAAATGTTTGTCTGTTATCGTTAAAAGAACTTAACTAAAACATTTGCACTATACATTAGTTATATAGGTCCTAAAAAGTGCATCGTGAACCATATAGTGCAAAATGTTTAATTCACATTGCAAAAAGTTCTATAGGGTCTCAAAATGTTTAGTAGATATAATAAGTAAATGATAAAAGTATAAAAGTTAACCAATAAAAAGTTTGTCCGTTATCGTTAAAGCAACTTAACTAAAACATTTGCACTATACATTAGTTACATAGGTCCTAAAACGTGCCTTGTGAACTATATGGTGCCAAATGTTAAATTTAAACTGAAAAAAGTTCTAACGGGTCTCAAAATGTTTATTAAAGTCTAATAAAAAAATAATAAAGGGATAACAGTTAACCAATAAAATGTTTGTCTGTTATCGTTAAAAGAACTTAACTAAAACATTTGCACTATACATTAGTTATATAGGTCCTAAAAAGTGCCTTGTGAACTATATGGTGCAAATGTTTAATTCACATTGCAAAAAGCTTTAACGGGTCTCAAAATGTTTATTAGAGGCTAATAAGTAAATAATGAAAGTATAACAGTTAACCAATAAAAGGTTTGTCTGTTATCGTTAAAACAACTTAACTAAAACATTTGCACTATACATTAGTTATAAAGGTACTAAAAAGTGCCTTGTAAACTATATGGTGCCAAATGTTTAATTCACATTGCAAAAAGTTCCAACGGGTCTCAAAATGTTTATTAGAGTCTAATGAGTAAATAACAAAAGTATAACAGTTAACCAATAAAAGGTTTGTCTGTTATCGTTAAAAGAACTTAACTAAAATATTTGCACTATACATTAGTTATATAGGTCCTAAAGAGTGCCTTGTGAACTATATGGTGCCAAATGTTTAATTCAAATTGCAAAAAGTTTAACTGGTCTCAAAATGTTTATTAGAGTCTAATAAGTAAATAATGAAAGTATAACAGTTAACCAATAAAAGGTTTGTTTGTTATCGTTAAAAGAACTTAACTAAAACATTTGCACTATACATTAGTTATATAGGTCCTAAAAATTGCATCATGAACCATATAGTGCAAAATGTTTAATTCACATTGCAAAATATTTTATAGGGTCTCAAAATGTTTAGTTGATATAATAACTAAATGATAAAAGTATAAAAGTTAACCAATAAAAGGTTTGTCCGTTATCGTTAAAGGAACTTAACTAAAACATTTGCACTATACATTAGTTACATAGGTCCTAAAACGTGCCTTGTGAACTATATGGTGCCAAATGTTTAATTTAAACTGAAAAAAATTCTAACGGGTCTCAAAATGTTTATTAAAGTCTAATAAAAAAATAATAATAGGATAACAGTTAACCAATAAAATGTTTGTCTGTTATCGTTAAAAGAACTTAACTAAAACATTTGCACTATACATTAGTTATATAGGTCCTAAAAAGTGCCTTTGTGAACTATATGGTGTAAATAGTTTAATTCACATTGCAAAAAGCTCTAACGGGTCTCAAAATGTTTATTAGAGGCTAAAAAGTAAATAATGAAAGTATAACAGTTAACCAATAAAAAGTTTGTCTGTTATCGTTAAAACAACTTAACTAAAACATTTGCACTATACATTAGTTATATAGGTACTAAAAAGTGCCTTGTGAACTATATGGTGCCAAATGTTTAATTCACATTGCAAAAAGTTCTATAGGGTCTCAAAATGTTTAGTAGATATAATAAGTAAATGATAAAAGTATAAAAGTTAACCAATAAAAGGTTTGTCTGTTATCGTTAAAACAACTTAACTAAAACATTTGCACTATACATTAGTTATATAGGTACTAAAAAGTGCCTTGTGAACTATATGGTGCCAAATGTTTAATTCACATTGCAAAAAGCTCTAACGGGTCTCAAAATGTTTATTAGAGTCTAATAAGTAAATAATAAAAGTATAACAGTTAACCAACAAAAGGTTTGTCTGTTATCGTTAAAAGAACTTAACTAAAACAGTTGCACTATACATTAGTTATATAGGTCATAAAGAGTGCATCGTGAACTATATGGTGGCAAATGTTTACTTCAAATTGCAAAAAGTTTTAACTGGTCTCAAAATGTTTATTAGAGTCTAATAAGTAAATGATAAAAGTATAACAGTTAACCAATAAAAGGTTTGTCTGTTATCGTTAAAAGAACTTAACTAAAATATTTGCACTATACATTAGTTATATAGGTCCTAAAGAGTGCCTTGTGAACTATATGGTGGCAAATGTTTAATTCAAATTGCAAAAAGTTTTAACTGGTCTAAAAATGTTTATTAGAGTCTAATAAGTAAATAATAAAAGTATAACAGTTAACCAACAAAAGGTTTGTCTGTTATCGTTAAAAGAACTTAACTAAAACATTTGCACTATACATTAGCTATATAGGTCCTAAAAAGTGCCTTGTGAACTATATGGTGCCAAATGTTTAATTCACATTGCAAAAAGTTTAATCGGGTCTCAAAATGTGTATTCCATTGTAATGTGTAAATGATAAAAGTATAACAGTTAACCAATAAAAGGTTTGTCCGATATCGTTAAAAGAACTTAACTAAAACATTTGCACTATACATTAGTTGTGTAGGTGCTAAAAAGTGCCTTGTGAACTATATGGTGCCAAATGTTTAATTCAAATTGCAAAAAGTTCTAACGGGTCTCAAAATGTTTATTAGAGTCTAATGAGTAAATAACAAAAGTATAACAGTTAATCAATAAAAGGTTTGTCTGTTATCGTTAAAAGAACTTAACTAAAACATTTGCACTATACATTAGTTATATAGGTCCTAAAAAGTGCCTTGTGAAGAATTTGGTGCCAAATGTTTAATTCACATTGCATAAAGTTCTAATGGGTTTCAAAATATTTATTAGAGTCTAATGAGTAAATAACAAACGTATAACAGTTAACCAATAAAATTTTTGTCTGATATCGTTAAAAGTACTTAACTAAAATATTTGCACTATACATTAGTTACATAGGTCCTAAAACGTGCCTTGTGAACTATATGGTGCCAAATGTTAAATTTAAACTGAAAAAAGTTCTAACGGGTCTCAAAATGTTTATTAAAGTCTAATAAAAAAATAATAAAGGGATAACAGTTAACCAATAAAATGTTTGTCTGTTATCGTTGAAAGAACTTAACTAAAACATTTACACTATACATTAGTTATATGGGTCCTAAAAAGTGCCTTGTGAACTATATGGTGCAAAATGTTTAATTCACATTGCAAAAAGCTCTAACGGGTCTCAAAATGTTTATTAGAGTCTAATAAGTAAATAATGAAAGTATAACAGTTAACCAATAAAAGGTTTGTCTGTTATCGTTAAAAGAACTTAACTAAAACATTTGCACTATACATTAGTTATATAGGTACTAAAAAGTGCCTTGTGAACTATATGGTGCCAAAAGTTTAATTCAAATTGCAAAATGTTCCAACGAGTCTCAAAATTTTTATTAGAGTCTATTAATTAAATAATAAAAGTATAACAGTTAACCATTAAAAGGTTTGTCTGTTATCGTTAAAAGAACTTAACTAAAACATTTGCACTATACATTAGTTATATAGGTCCTAAAGAGTGCCTTGTGAACTATATGGTGGTGAATGTTTAATTCAAATTGCAAAAAGTTTTAACTGGTCTCAAAATGTTTATTAGAGTCTAATAAGTAAATAATAAAAGTATAACATTTAACCAATAAAAGGTTTGTCTGTTATCGTTAAAAGAACTTAACTAAAACATTTGCACTATACATTAGTTATATAGGTCCTAAAAAGTGCATCGTGAAATATATGGTGCCAAATGTTTAATTCACATTGCAAAAAGTTCTATAGGGTTTCAAAATGTTTATTCCATTGTAATATGTAAATGATAAAAGTATAACAGTTAACCAATAAAAGGTTTGTCCGTTATCGTTAAAAGAACTTAACTAAAACATTTGCACTATACATTAGTTATATAGGTCCTAAAAAGTGCCTTGTGAACTATATGGTGCCAAATGTTTAATTCAAATTGCAAAAAGTTCTAACGGGTCTCAAAATGTTTATTAGAGGCTAATAAGTAAATAATAAAAGTATAACAGTTAACCAATAAAACGTTTGTCTGTTATCGTTAAAAGAACTTAACTAAAACATTTGCACTATACATTAGTTATATAGGTACTAACAAGTGCCTTGTGAACAATATGGTGCCAAATGTTTAATTCACATTGCATAAAGTTGTAATGGGTCTCAAAATGTTTATTAGAGTCTAATGAGTAAATAACAAAAGTATAACAGTTAACCAATAAAAGGTTTGTCTGTTATCGTTAAAAGAACTTAACTGAAATATTTGCACTATACATTAGTTATATAGGTCCTAAAGAGTGCTTTGTGAACTATATGGTGGCAAATGTTTAATTCAAACTGCAAAAAGTTTTAACTGGTCTCAAAATGTTTATTAGAGTCTAATAAGTAAATAATAAAAGTATAACAGTTAACCAATAAAATGTTTGTCTGTTATCGTTAAAAGAACTTAACTAAAACATTTGCACTATACATTAGTTATATAGGTCCTAAAAAGTGCATCGTGAACCATATAGTGCAAAATGTTTAATTCACATTGCAAAAAGTTCTATAGGGTCTCAAAATGTTTAGTAGATATAATAAGTAAATGATAAAAGTATAAAAGTTAACCAATAAAAGGTTTGTCCGTTATCGTTAAAGCAACTTAACTAAAACATTTGCACTATACATTAGTTACATAGGTCCTAAAACGTGCCTTGTGAACTATATGGTGCCAAATGTTAAATTTAAACTGAAAAAAGTTCTAACGGGTCTCAAAATGTTTATTAAAGTCTAATAAAAAAATAATAAAGGGATAACAGTTAACCAATAAAATGTTTGTCTGTTATCGTTAAAAGAACTTAACTAAAACATTTGCACTATACATTAGTTATATAGGTCCTAAAAAGTGCCTTGTGAACTATATGGTGCAAATGTTTAATTCACATTGCAAAAAGCTTTAACGGGTCTCAAAATGTTTATTAGAGGCTAATAAGTAAATAATGAAAGTATAACAGTTAACCAATAAAAGGTTTGTCTGTTATCGTTAAAAGAACTTAACTAAAAAATTTGCACTATACATTAGTTATAAAGGTACTAAAAAGTGCCTTGTGAACTATATGGTGCCAAATGTTTAATTCACATTGCAAAAAGTTCCAACGTGTCTCAAAATGTATATTAGAGTCTAATAAGTAAATAATAAAAGTATAACAGTTAACCAATAAAAGGTTTGTCTGTTATCGTTAAAAGAACTTAACTAAAACATTTGCACTATACATTAGTTATATAGGTCCTAAAGAGTGCCTTGTGAACTATATGGTGTTGAATGTTTAATTCAAATTGCAAAAAGTTTTAACTGGTCTCAAAATATTTAGTAGAGTCTAATAAGTAAATAATAAAAGTATAACAGTTAACCAATAAAAGGTTTGTCTGTTATCGTTAAAAGAACTTAACTAAAACATTTGCACTATACATTAGTTATATAGGTCCTAAAAAGTGCATCGTGAACTATATGGTGCCAAATGTTTAATTCACATTGCAAAAAGTTCTATAGGGTCTCAAAATGTTTATTAGATATAATAAGTAAATGATAAAAGTATAACAGTTAACCAATAAAAGGTTTGTCCGTTATCGTTAAAAGAACTTAACTAAAACATTTGCACTATACATTAGTTATATAGGTCCTAAAAAGTGCCTTGTGAACTATATGGTGCCAAATGTTTAATTCAAATTGCAAGAAGTTCTAACGGGTCTCAAAATGTTTATTAGAGGCTAATAAGTAAATAATAAAAGTATAACAGTCAACCAATAAAAGGTTTGTCTGTTATCGTTAAAAGAACTTAACTAAAACATTTGCACTATACATTAGTTATATAGATACTAAAAAGTGCCTTGTGAACTATATGGTGCCAAATGTTTAATTCACATTGCAAAATGTTCCAACGAGTCTCAAAATTTTTATTAGAGTCTATTAATTAAATAATAAAAGTATAACAGTTAACCAATAAAAGGTTTGTCTGTTATCGTTAAAAGAACTTAACTAAAACATTTGCACTATACATTAGTTATATAGGTCCTAAAGAGTGCCTTGTGAACTATATGGTGGTGAATGTTTAATTCAAATTGCAAAAAGTTTTAACTGGTCTCAAAATGTTTATTAGAGTCTAATAAGTAAATAATAAAAGTATAACATTTAACCAATAAAAGGTTTGTCTGTTATCGTTAAAAGAACTTAACTAAAACATTTGCACTATACATTAGTTATATAGGTCCTAAAAAGTGCATCGTGAAATATATGGTGCCAAATGTTTAATTCACATTGCAAAAAGTTCTATAGGGTTTCAAAATGTTTATTCCATTGTAATATGTAAATGATAAAAGTATAACAGTTAACCAATAAAAGGTTTGTCCGTTATCGTTAAAAGAACTTAACTAAAACATTTGCACTATACATTAGTTATATAGGTCCTAAAAAGTGCCTTGTGAACTATATGGTGCCAAATGTTTAATTCAAATTGCAAAAAGTTCTAACGGGTCTCAAAATGTTTATTAGAGGCTAATAAGTAAATAATAAAAGTATAACAGTTAACCAATAAAACGTTTGTCTGTTATCGTTAAAAGAACTTAACTAAAACATTTGCACTATACATTAGTTATATAGGTACTAACAAGTGCCTTGTGAACAATATGGTGCCAAATGTTTAATTCACATTGCATAAAGTTGTAATGGGTCTCAAAATGTTTATTAGAGTCTAATGAGTAAATAACAAAAGTATAACAGTTAACCAATAAAAGGTTTGTCTGTTATCGTTAAAAGAACTTAACTGAAATATTTGCACTATACATTAGTTATATAGGTCCTAAAGAGTGCCTTGTGAACTATATGGTGGCAAATGTTTAATTCAAACTGCAAAAAGTTTTAACTGGTCTCAAAATGTTTATTAGAGTCTAATAAGTAAAAAATAAAAGTATAACAGTTAACCAATAAAAGGTTTGTCTGTTATCGTTAAAAGAACTTAACTAAAACATTTGCACTATACATTAGTTATATAGGTCCTAAAAAGTGCATCATGAACCATATAGTGCAAAATGTTTAATTCACATTGCAAAATATTTTATAGGGTCTCAAAATGTTTAGTTGATATAATAACTAAATGATAAAAGTATAAAAGTTAACCAATAAAAGGTTTGTCTGTTATCGTTAAAAGAACTTAACTGAAATATTTGCACTATACATTAGTTATATAGGTCCTAAAGAGTGCCTTGTGAACTATATGGTGGCAAATGTTTAATTCAAACTGCAAAAAGTTTTAACTGGTCTCAAAATGTTTATTAGAGTCTAATAAGTAAAAAATAAAAGTATAACAGTTAACCAATAAAAGGTTTGTCTGTTATCGTTAAAAGAACTTAACTAAAACATTTGCACTATATATTAGTTATATAGGTCCTAAAAAGTGCATCGTGAACCATATAGTGCAAAATGTTTAATTCACATTGCAAAAAGATCTATAGGGTCTCAAAATGTTTAGTAGATATAATAAGTTAATGATAAAAGTATAAAAGTTAACCAATAAAAGGTTTGTCCGTTATTGTTAAAGGTACTTAACTAAAACATTTGCACTATACATTAGTTACATAGGTCCTAAAACGTGCCTTGTGAACTATATGGTGCCAAATGTTAAATTTAAACTGAAAAATATTCTAACGGGTTTCAAAATGTTTATTAAAGTCTAATAAAAAAATAATAAAAGTATAACAGTTAACCAATAAAAGGTTTGTCTGTTATCGTTAAAAGAACTTAACTAAAACATTTGCACTATACATTAGTTATATAGGTCCTAAAGAGTGCCTTGTGAACTATATGGCGGTGAATGTTTAATTCAAATTGCAAAAAGTTTTAACTGTTCTCAAAATGTTTATTAGAGTCTAATAAGTAAATAATAAAAGTATAACAGTTAACCAATAAAAGGTTTGTTTGTTATCGTTAAAAGAACTTAACTAAAACATTTGCACTATACATTAGTTATATAGGTCCTAAAAAGTGCATCGTGAACTATATGGTGCCAAATGTTTAATTCACATTGCAAAAAGCTCTAACGGGTCTCAAAATGTTTATTAGAGTCTAATAAGTAAATAATAAAAGTATAACAGTTAACCAATAAAAGGTTTGTCTGTTATCGTTAAAAGAACTTAACTAAAACATTTGCACTATACATTAGTTATATAGGTCCTAAAAAGTGCCTTGTGAACTATATGGTGCCAAATGTTTAATTTAAACTGAAAAAAGATCTAACGGGTCTCAAAATGTTCATTAGAGTCTAATAAAAAAATAATAATAGGATAACAGTTAACCAATAAAAGGTTTGTCTGTTATCGTTAAAAGAACTTAACTAAAACATTTGCACTATACATTAGTTATATAGGTCCTAAAAAGTGCCTTGTTAACTGTATGGTGCAAAATGTTTAATTCAAATTGCAAAACGCTCTAACGGGTCTCAAAATGTTTATTAGAGGCTAATAAGCAAATAATGAAAGTATAACAGTTAACCAATAAAAGGTTTGTCTGTTATCGTTAAAACAACTTAACTAAAACATTTGCACTATACATTAGTTATATAGGTACTAAAAAGTGCCTTGTGAACTATATGGTGGCAAATGTTTAATTCAAATTGCAAAAAGTTCTAATGGGTCTCAAAATGTTTATTAAAATCTAATAAGTAAATAATAAAAGTATAACAGTTAACCAATAAAAGGTTTGTTTGTTATCGTTAAAAGAACTTAACTAAAACATTTGCACTATACATTAGTTATATAGGTCCTAAAAAGTGCCTTGTGAACTATATGGTGGCAAATGTTTAATTCACATTGCAAAAAGCTCTATAGGGTCTCAAAATGTTTATTAGATATAATAAGTAAATGATAAAAGTATAAAAGTTAACAAATAAAATGTTTTTCCGTTATCGTTAAAAGAACTTAACTAAAACATTTGCACTATACATTAGTTATATAGGTCCTAAAAAGTGCCCTGTGAACTATATGGTGCCAAATGTTTAATTCAAATTGCAAAAAGTTCTAACGGGTCTCAAAATGTTTATTAGAGTCTAATAAGTAAATAATAAAAGTATAACAGTTAACCAATAAAAGATTTGTCTGTTATCGTTAAAAGAACTTAACTAAAACATTTGCACTATACATTAGTTATATAGGTCCTAAAAAGTGCCTTGTGAACTATATGGTGCAAAATGTTTAATTCACATTGCAAAAAGCTCTAACGGGTCTCAAAATGTTTATTAGAGGCTAATAAGTAAATAATGAAAGTATAACAGTTAACCAATAAAAGGTTTGTCTGTTATCGTTAAAACAACTTAACTAAAACATTTGCACTATACATTAGTTATATAGGTACTAAAAAGTGCCTTGTGAACTATATGGTGCCAAATATTTAATTCACATTGCAAAAAGTTCTAACGGGTCTCAAAATGTTTATTAGAGTCTAATAAGTAAATAATAAAAGTATAACAGTTAACCAACAAAAGGTTTATCTGTTATCGTTAAAAGAACTTAACTAAAACATTTGCACTATACATTAGTTATATAGGTCATAAAGAGTGCATCGTGAACTATATGGTGGCAAATGTTTAATTCAAATTGCAAAAAGTTTTAACTAATCTCAAAATGTTTATTAGAGTCTAATAAGTAAATAATAAAAGTATAACAGTTAACCAATAAAAGGTTTGTCTGTTATCGTTAAAAGAACTTAACTAAAATATTTGCACTATACATTAGTTATATAGGTCCTAAAGAGTGCCTTGTGAACTATATGGTGCCAAATGTTTAATTCAAATTGCAAAAAGTTCTAACGGGTCTCAAAATGTTTATTAGAGTCTAATAAGTAAATAATAAAAGTATAACAGTTAACCAACAAAAGGTTTTCCTGTTATCGTTAAAAAATTTAACTAAAACATTTGCACTATACATTAGTTATATAGGTCCTAAAAAGTGCCTTGTGAACTAAATGGTGGCAAATGTTTAATTCACATTACAAAAAGTTTAATCGGGTCTCAAAATGTGTACTCCATTGTAATATGTAAATGATAAAAGTATAACAGTTAACCAATAAAATTTGTGTCTGTTATCGTTAAAAGAACTTAACTAAAACATTTGCACTATACATTAGTTATATAGGTCATAAAGAGTGCATCTTGAACTATATGGTGGCAAATGTTTAATTCAAATTGCAAAAAGTTTTAACTGGTCTCAAAATGTTTATTAGAGTCTAATAAGTAAATAAGAAAAGTATAACAGTTAACCAATAAATGGTTTGTCTGTTATCTTTAAAAGAACTTAACTAAAATATTTGCACTATACATTAGTTATATAGGTCCTAAAGAGTGTCTTGTGAACTATATGGTGGCAAATGTTTAATTCAAATTGCAAAAAATTTTAACTGGTCTCAAAATGTTTATTAGAGTCTAATAAGTAAATAATAAAAGTATAACAGTTAACCAACAAAAGGTTTGTCTGTTATCGTTTACAAAATTTAACTAAAACATTTGCACTATACATTAGCTATATAGGTCCTAAAAAGTGCATCGTGAACTATATGGTGCCAAATGTTTAATTCACATTGCAAAAAGTTCTAATGTGTCTCAAAATGTTTATTGTAGTTTAATAAGTAAATAATAAAAGTATAACAGTTAACCAATAAAAGGTTTGTCTGTTATCGTTAAAACAACTTAACTAAAACATTTGCACTATACATTAGTTATATAGGTACTAAAAAGTGCCTTGTGAACTATATGGTGCCAAATGTTTAATTCACATTGCAAAAAGCTCTAACGGGTCTCAAAATGTTTATTAGAGTCTAATAAGTAAATAATAAAAGTATAACAGTTAACCAACAAAAGGTTTGTCTGTTATCGTTAAAAGAACTTAACTAAAACAGTTGCACTATACATTAGTTATATAGGTCATAAAGAGTGCATCGTGAACTATATGGTAGCAAATGTTTACTTCAAATTGCATAAAGTTTTAACTGGTCTCAAAATGTTTATTAGAGTCTAATAAGTAAATGATAAAAGTATAACAGTTAACCAATAAAAGGTTTGTCTGTTATCGTTAAAAGAACTTAACTAAAATATTTGCACTATACATTAGTTATATAGGTCCTAAAGAGTGCCTTGTGAACTATATGGTGCCAAATGTGCAATTCAAATTGCAAAAAGTTTTAACTGGTCTAAAAATGTTTATTAGAGTCTAATAAGTAAATAATAAAAGTATAACAGTTAACCAACAAAAGGTTTGTCTGTTATCGTTAAAAGAACTTAACTAAAACATTTGCACTATACATTAGCTATATAGGTCCTAAAAAGTGCCTTGTGAACTATATGGTGCCAAATGTTTAATTCACATTGCAAAAAGTTTAATCGGGTCTCAAAATGTGTATTCCATTGTAATATGTAAATGATAAAAGTATAACAGTTAACCAATAAAAGGTTTGTCCGATATCGTTAAAAGAACTTAACTAAAACATTTGCACTATACATTAGTTGTGTAGGTGCTAAAAAGTGCCTTGTGAACTATATGGTGCCAAATGTTTAATTCAAATTGCAAAAAGTTCTAACGGGTCTCAAAATGTTTATTAGAGTCTAATGAGTAAATAACAAAAGTATAACAGTTAATCAATAAAAGGTTTGTCTGTTATCGTTAAAAGAACTTAACTAAAACATTTGCACTATACATTAGTTATATAGGTCCTAAAAAGTGCCTTGTGAAGAATTTGGTGCCAAATGTTTAATTCACATTGCATAAAGTTCTAATGGGTTTCAAAATGTTTATTAGAGTCTAATGAGTAAATAACAAACGTATAACAGTTAACCAATAAAATTTTTGTCTGTTATCGTTAAAAGTACTTAACTAAAATATTTGCACTATACATTAGTTATATAGGTCCTAAAGAGTGCCTTGTGAACTATATGGTGGCAAATGTTTAATTCAAATTGCAAAAAGTTATAACTGGTCTCAAAATGTTTATTAGATTGTAATAAGTATTAATAAAAGTATAACAGTTAACCAATTAAAGGTTTGTCTGTTATCGTTAAAAGAACTTAACCAAAACATTTGCACTATACATTAGTTATATAGGTCCTAAAAAGTGCATCGTGAAGTATATGGTGGCAAATGTTTAATTCAAATTGCAAAAAGTTCTATAGGGTCTCAAAATGTTTATTAGATATAATAAGTAATTGATAAAAGTATAAAAGTTAACCAATAAAACGTTTGTCCGTTATCGTTAAAAAAACTTAACTAAAACATTTGCACTATACATTAGTTATATAGGTACTCAAGAGTGCCTTGTGTACTATATGGTGGCAAATGTTTAATTCAAATTGCAAAAAGTTTTAACTGGTCTCAAAATGTTTATTAGAGTCTAATAAGTAAATAATAAAAGTATAACAGTTAACCAACAAAAGGTTTTTCTGTTATCGTTAAAAAATTTAACTAAAACATTTGCACTATACATTAGTTATATAGGTCCTAAAAAGTGCCTTGTGAACTATATGGTGCCAAATGTTTATTTCCCATTGCAAAAAGTTCTAATGTGTCTCAAAATGTTTCTTGGAGTTTAATAAGTAAATGATAAAAGTATAACATTTAACCAATAAAAGTTTTGTCTGCTATCGTAAAAAGAACTTAACTAAAAATATTGCACTATACATTAGTTATATAGGTCCTAAAAAGTGCCTTGTGAAGTATATGGTGCCAAATGTTTAATTCACATTGCAAAAAGTTTAATCGGGTCTCAAAATGTGTATTCCATTGTAATGTGTAAATGATAAAAGTATAACAGTTAACCAATAAAAGGTTTGTCCGATATCGTTAAAAGAACTTAACTAAAACATTTGCACTATACATTAGTTGTGTAGGTCCTAAAAAGTGCCTTGTGAACTATATGGTGCCAAATGTTTAATTCAAATTGCAAAAAGTTCTAACGGGTCTCAAAATGTTTATTAGAGTCTAATGAGTAAATATCAAAACTATAACAGTTAACCAATAAAAGGTTTGTCTGTTATCGTTAAAAGAACTTAACTAAAACATTTGCACTATACATTAGTTATATAGGTCCTAAAAAGTGCCTTGTGAAGAATATGGTGCCAAAAGTTTAATTCACATTGCAAAAAGTTCTATAGGGTCTCAAAATGTTTAGTAGATATAATAAGTAAATGATAAAAGTATAAAAGTTAACCAATAAAAGGTTTGTCCGTTATCGTTAAAGGAACTTAACTAAAACATTTGCAATATACATTAGTTACATAGGTCCTAAAACGTGCCTTGTGAACTATATGGTGCCAAATGTTAAATTTAAACTGAAAAAAGTTTAAACGGGTCTCAAAATGTTTATTAAAGTCTAATAAAAAAATAATAAAGGGATAACAGTTAACCAATAAAAGGTTTGTCTGTTATCGTTAAAAGAACTTAACTAAAACATTTGCACTATACATTAGTTATATAGGTCCTAAAGAGTGCCTTTTGAACTATATGGTGGTGAATGTTTAATTCAAATTGCAAAAAGTTTTAACTGTTCTCAAAATGTTTGTTAGAGTCTAATAAGTAAATAATAAAAGTATAACAGTTAACCAATAAAAGGTTTGTTTGTTATCGTTAAAAGAACTTAACTAAAACATTTGCACTATACATTAGTTATATAGGTCCTAAAGAGTGCCTTGTGAACTATATGGTGGCAAATGTTTAATTCAAACTGCAAAAAGTTTTAACTGGTCTCAAAATGTTTATTAGAGTCTAATAAGTAAATAATAAAAGTATAACAGTTAACCAATAAAATGTTTGTCTGTTACCGTTAAAAGAACTTAACTAAAACATTTGCACTATACATTAGTTATATAGGTCCTAAAAAGTGCATCGTGAACCATATAGTGCAAAATGTTTAATTCACATTGCAAAAAGTTCTATAGGGTCTCAAAATGTTTAGTAGATATAATAAGTAAATGATAAAAGTATAAAAGTTAACCAATAAAAGGTTTGTCCGTTATCGTTAAAGCAACTTAACTAAAACATTTGCACTATACATTAGTTACATAGGTCCTAAAACGTGCCTTGTGAACTATATGGTGCCAAATGTTTAATTTAAACTGAAAAAAATTCTAACGGGTCTCAAAATGTTTATTAAAGTCTAATAAAAAAATAATAATAGGATAACAGTTAACCAATAAAATGTTTGTCTGTTATCGTTAAAAGAACTTAACTAAAACATTTGCACTATACATTAGTTACATAGGTCCTAAAACGTGTCTTGTGAACTATATGGTGCCAAATGTTAAATTTAAACTGAAAAAAGTTCTAACGGGTCTCAAAATGTTTATTAAAGTCTAATAAAAAAATAATAAAGGGATAACAGTTAACCAATAAAATGTTTGTCTGTTATCGTTAAAAGAACTTAACTAAAACATTTGCACTATACATTAGTTATATAGGTCCTAAAAAGTGCCTTGTGAACTATATGGTGCAAATGTTTAATTCACATTGCAAAAAGCTTTAACGGGTCTCAAAATGTTTATTAGAGGCTAATAAGTAAATAATGAAAGTATAACAGTTAACCAATAAAAGGTTTGTCTGTTATCGTTAAAAGAACTTAGCTAAAACATTTGCACTATACATTAGTTATATAGGTCCTAAAAAGTGCATCGTGAACTAAATGGTGCCAAATGTTTAATTCACATTGCAAAAAGTTCTATAGTGTCAAAAAATGTTTATTAGATATAATAAGTAAATGATAAAAGTATAACAGTTAACCAATAAAAGGTTTGTCCGTTATCGTTAAAAGAACTTAACTAAAACATTTGCACTATACATTAGTTATATAGGTCCTAAAAAGTGCCTTGTGAACTATATGGTGCCAAATGTTTAATTCAAATTGCAAAAAGTTCTAACGGGTCTCAAAATGTTTATTAGAGGCTAATAAGTAAATAATAAAAGTATAACAGTCAACCAATAAAAGGTTTGTCTGTTATCGTTAAAAGAACTTAACTAAAACATTTGCACCATACATTAGTTATATAGATACTAAAAAGTGCCTTGTGAACTATATGGTGCCAAATGTTTAATTCACATTGCATAAAGTTCTAATGGGTCTCAAAATGTTTATTAGAGTCTAATGAGTAAATAACAAAAATATAACAGTTAACCAATAAAAGGTTTGTCTGTTATCGTTAAAAGAACTTAACTAAAATATTTGCACTATACATTAGTTATATAGGTCCTAAAGAGTGCCTTGTGAACTATATGGTGGCAAATGTTTAATTCAAATTGCAAAAAGTTTAACTGGTCTCAAAATGTTTATTAGAGTCTAATAAGTAAATAATGAAAGTATAACAGTTAACCAATAAAAGGTTTGTTTGTTATCGTTAAAAGAACTTAACTAAAACATTTGCACTATACATTAGTTATATAGGTCCTAAAAATTGCATCATGAACCATATAGTGCAAAATGTTTAATTCACATTGCAAAAAGTTTTATAGGGTCTCAAAATGTTTAGTTGATATAATAAGTAAATGATAAAAGTATAAAAGTTAACCAATAAAAGGTTTGTCCGTTATCGTTAAAAGAACTTAACTAAAACATTTGCACTATACATTAGTTACATAGGTCCTAAAACGTGCCTTGTGAACTATATGGTGCCAAATGTTTAATTTAAACTGAAAAAAATTCTAACGGGTCTCAAAATGTTTATTAAAGTCTAATAAAAAAATAATAATAGGATAACAGTTAACCAATAAAATGTTTGTCTGTTATCGTTAAAAGAACTTAACTAAAACATTTGCACTATACATTAGTTATATAGGTCCTAAAAAGTGCCTTTGTGAACTATATGGTGCAAATAGTTTAATTCACATTGCAAAAAGCTCTAACGGGTCTCAAAATGTTTATTAGAGGCTAAAAAGTAAATAATGAAAGTATAACAGTTAACCAATAAAAGGTTTGTCTGTTATCGTTAAAACAACTTAACTAAAACATTTGCACTATACATTAGTTATATAGGTACTAAAAAGTGCTTTGTGAACTATATGGTGCCAAATGTTTAATTCACATTGCAAAAAGTTCCAACGGGTCTCAAAATGTTTATTAGAGTCTAATAAGTAAATCACAAAAGTATAACAGTTAACCAATAAAAGGTTTGTCTGTTATCGTTAAAAGAATTTAACTAAAACATTTGCACTATACATTAGTTATATAGGTCCTAAAGAGTGCCTTGTGAACTATATGGTGGTGAATGTTTAATTCAAATTGCAAAAAGTTTTAACTGGTCTCAAAATGTTTATTAGAGTCTAGTAAGTAAATAATAAAAGTATAACAGTTAACCAATAAAAGGTTTGTCTGTTATCGTTAAAAGAACTTAACTAAAACATTTGCACTATACATTAGTTATATAGGTCCTAAGAAGTGCATCGTGAACCATATAGTGCAAAATGTTTAATTCACATTGCAAAAAGTTCTATAGGGTCTCAAAATGTTTAGTAGATATAATAAGTAAATGATAAAAGTATAAAAGTTAACCAATAAAAGGTTTGTCCGTTATCGTTAAAGGAACTTAACTAAAACATTTGCACTATACATTAGTTACATAGGTCCTAAAACGTGCCTTGTGAACTATATGGTGCCAAATGTTAAATTTAAACTGAAAAAAGTTCTAACGGGTCTCAAAATGTTTATTAAAGTCTAATAAAAAAATAAGAAAAGTATAACAGTTAACCAATAAAAGGTTTGTCTGTTATCGTTAAAAGAACTTAACTAAAACATTTGCACTATACATTAGTTATATAGGTCCTAAAGAGTGCCTTGTGAACTATATGGTGGTGAATGTTTAATTCAAATTGCAAAAAGTTTTAACTGTTCTCAAAATGTTTATTAGAATCTAATAAGTAAATAATAAAAGTATAACAGTTAACCAATAAAAGGTTTGTTTGTTATCGTTAAAAGAACTTAACTAAAACACTTGCACTATACATTAGTTATATAGGTCCTAAAAAGTGCATCGTGAACTATATGGTGCCAAATGTTTAATTCACATTGCAAAAAGCTCTAACGGGTCTCAAAATGTTTATTAGAGTCTAATAAGTAAATAATAAAAGTATAACAGTTAACCAATAAAAGGTTTGTCTGTTATCGTTAAAACAACTTAACTAAAACATTTGCACTATACATTAGTTATATAGGTCCTAAAAAGTGCCTTGTTAACTGTATGGTGCAAAAAGTTTAATTCAAATTGCAAAACGCTCTAACGGGTCTCAAAATGTTTATTAGTAGCTAATAAGTAAATAATGAAAGTATAACAGTTAACCAATAAAATGTTTGTCTGTTATCGTTAAAACAACTTAACTAAAACATTTGCACCATACATTAGTTATATAGGTACTAAAAAGTGCTTTGTGAACTATATGGTGGCAAATGTTTAATTCAAATTGCAAAAAGTTCTAATGGGTCTCAAAATGTTTATTAGAGTCTA
Organism: Clavelina lepadiformis; assembly: GCF_947623445.1. Lineage (NCBI taxonomy): Eukaryota > Metazoa > Chordata > Ascidiacea > Aplousobranchia > Clavelinidae > Clavelina > Clavelina lepadiformis. The sequence continues at coordinate 14,144,659 of NC_135243.1, read as the reverse complement.
ATAAGTAAATAATAAAAGTATAACAGTTAACCAATAAAAGGTTTGTTTGTTATCGTTAAAAGAACTTAACTAAAACATATGCACTATACATTAGTTATATAGGTCCTAAAAAGTGCCTTGTGAACTTTATAGTGGCAAATGTTTAATTCACATTGCAAAAAGCTCTATAGGGTCTCAAAATATTTATTAGATATAATAAGTAAATGATAAAAGTATAAAAGTTAACAAATAAAATGTTTTTCCGTTATCGTTAAAAGAACTTAACTAAAACATTTGCACTATACATTAGTTATATAGGTCCTAAAAAGTGCCCTGTGAACTATATGGTGCCAAATGTTTAATTCAAATTGCAAAAAGTTCTAACGGGTCTCAAAATGTTTATTAGAGTCTAATAAGTAAATAATAAAAGTATAACAGTTAACCAATAAAAGGTTTGTCTGTTATCGTTAAAAGAACTTAACTAAAACATTTGCACTATACATTAGTTATATAGGTCCTAAAAAGTGCCTTGTGAACTATATGGTGCAAAATGTTTAATTCACATTGCAAAAAGCTCTAACGGGTCTCAAAATGTTTATTAGAGGCTAATAAGTAAATAATGAAAGTATAACAGTTAACCAATAAAAGGTTTGTCTGTTATCGTTAAAACGACTTAACTAAAACATTTGCACTATACATTAGTTATATAGGTACTAAAAAGTGCCTTGTGAACTATATGGTGCCAAATGTTTAATTCACATTGCAAAAAGTTCTAACGGGTCTCAAAATGTTTATTAGAGTCTAATAAGTAAATAATAAAAGTATAACAGTTAACCAACAAAAGGTTTGTCTGTTATCGTTAAAAGAACTTAACTAAACATTTGCACTATACATTAGTTATATAAGTCATAAAGAGTGCATCGTGAACTATATGGTGGCAAATGTTTAATTCAAATTGCAAAAAGTTTTAACTAATCTCAAAATGTTTATTAGAGTCTAATAAGTAAATAATAAAAGTATAACACTTAACCAATAAAAGGTTTGTCTGTTATCGTTAAAAGAACTTAACTAAAATATTTGCACTATACATTAGTTATATAGGTCCTAAAGAGTGCCTTGTGAACTATATGGTGGCAAATGTTTAATTCAAATTGCAAAAAGTTTTAACTGGTCTCAAAATGTTTATTAGAGTCTAATAAGTAAATAATAAAAGTATAACAGTTAACCAACAAAAGGTTTTTCTGTTATCGTTAAAAAATTTAACTAAAACATTTGCACTATACATTAGTTATATAGGTCCTAAAAAGTGCCTTGTGAACTATATGGTGCCAAATGTTTAATTCACATTGCAAAAAGTTTAATCGGGTCTCAAAATGTGTATTCCATTGTAATATGTAAATGATAAAAGTATAACAGTTAACCAATAAAATTTTTGTCTGTTATCGTTAAAAGAACTTAACTAAAACATTTGCACTATACATTAGTTATATAGGTCATAAAGAGTGCATCTTGACCTATATGGTGGCAAATGTTTAATTCAAATTGCAAAAAGTTTTAACTGGTCTCAAAATGTTCATTAGAGTCTAATAAGTAAATAAGAAAAGTATAACAGTTAACCAATATAAGGTTTGTCTGTTATCTTTAAAAGAACTTAACTAAAATATTTGCACTATACATTAGTTATATAGGTCCTAATGAGTGCCTTGTGAACTATATGGTGGCAAATGTTTAATTCAAATTGCAAAAAGTTTTAACTGGTCTAAAAATGTTTATTAGAGTCTAATAAGTAAATAATAAAAGTATAACAGTTAACCAACAAAAGGTTTGTCTGTTATCGTCAAAAAATTTAACTAAAACATTTGCACTATACATTAGCTATATAGGTCCTAAAAAGTGCCTTGTGAACTATATGGTGCCAAATGTTTTATTCACATTGCAAAAAGTTCTAATGGGTCTTAAAATGTTTATTGGAGTTTAATAAGTAAATAATAAAAGTATAACATTTAACCAATAAAAGGTTTGTCTGCTATCGTAAAAAGAACTTAACTAAAAAAATTGCACTATACATTAGTTATATGGGTCCTAAAAAGTGCCTTGTGAACTATATGGTGCCAAATGTTTAATTCACATTGCAAAAAGTTTAATCGGGTCTCAAAATGTGTATTCCATTGTAATATGTAAATGATAAAAGTATAACCGTTAACCAATAAAAGGTTTGTCCGATATCGTTAAAAGAACTTAACTAAAACATTTGCACTATACATTAGTTGTGTAGGTCCTAAAAAGTGCCTTGTGAACTATATGGTGCCAAATGTTTAATTCAAATTGCAAAAAGTTCTAACGGGTCTCAAAATGTTTATTAGAGTCTAATAAGTAAATAATAAAAGTATAACAGTTAACCAATAAAAGGTTTGTCTGTTATCGTTAAAAGAACTTAACTAAAAAATTTGCACTATACATTAGTTATATAGCTCCTAAAAAGTGCCTTGTGAAGAATGTGGTGCCAAATGTTTAATTCACATTGCATAAAGTTCTAATGGGTTTCAAAATGTTTATTAGAGTCTAATGAGTAAATAACAAACGTATAACAGTTAACCAATAAAATTTTTGTCTGTTATCGTTAAAAGTACTTAACTAAAATATTTGCACTATACATTAGTTATATAGGTCCTAAAGATTGCCTTATGAACTATATGGTGGCAAATGTTTAATTCAAATTGCAAAAAGTTTTAACTGGTCTCAAAATGTTTATTAGATTGTAATAAGTAAATAATAAAAGTATAACAGTTAACCAATTAAAGGTTTGTCTGTTATCGTTAAAAGAACTTAACTAAAACATTTGCACTATACATTAGTTATATAGGTCCTAAAAAGTGCATCGTGAAGTATATGGTGGCAAATGTTTAATTCAAATTGCAAAAAGTTCTAACGGGTCTCAAAATGTTTATTAGATATAATAAGTAAATGATAAAAGTATAAAAGTTAACCAATAAAACGTTTGTCCGTTATCGTTAAAAGAACTTAACTAAAACATTTGCACTATACATTAGTTATATAGGTACTAAAGAGTGCCTTGTGAACTATATGGTGGCAAATGTTTAATTCAAATTGCAAAAAGTTTTAACTGGTCTCAAAATGTTTATTAGAGTCTAATAAGTAAATAATAAAAGTATAACAGTTAACCAACAAAAGGTTTTTCTGTTATCGTTAAAAAATTTAACTAAAATATTTGCACTATACATTAGTTATATAGGTCCTAAAAAGTGCCTTGGGAACTATATGGTGCCAAATGTTTAATTCCCATTGCAAAAAGTTCTAATGTGTCTCAAAATGTTTATTGGAGTTTAATAAGTAAATGATAAAAATTATAACATTTAACCAATAAAAGTTTTGTCAGCTATCGTAAAAAGAACTTAACTAAAAAAATTGCACTATACATTAGTTATATAGGTCCTAAAAAGTGCCTTGTGAACTATATGGTGCCAAATGTTTAATTCACATTGCAAAAAGTTTAATCGGGTCTCAAAATGTGTATTCCATTGTAATGTGTAAATGATAAAAGTATAACAGTTAACCAATAAAAGGTTTGTCCGATATCGTTAAAAGAACTTAACTAAAACATTTGCACTATACATTAGTTGTGTAGGTCCTAAAAAGTGCCTTGTGAACTATATGGTGCCAAATGTTTAATTCAAATTGCAAAAAGTTCTAACGGGTCTCAAAATGTTTATTAGAGTCTAATGAGTAAATAACAAAACTATAACAGTTAACCAATAAAAGGTTTGTCTGTTATCGTTAAAAGAACTTAACTAAAACATTTGCACTATACATTAGTTATATAGGTCCTAAAAAGTGCCTTGTGAAGAATATGGTGCCAAAAGTTTAATTCACATTGCATAAAGTTCTAATGGGTCTCAAAATGTTTATTAGAGTCTAATGAGTAAATAAAAAAAGTATAACAGTTAACCAATAAAATTTTTGTCTGTTATCGTTAAAAGAACTTAACTAAAATATTTGCACTATACATTAGTTATATAGGTCCCAAAAAGTGCCTTGTGAACTATATGTTGCCAAATGTTTAATTCACATTGCAAAAAGTTTAATCGGGTCTCAAAATGTGTATTCCATTGTAATATGTAAATGATAAAAGTATAACAGTTAACCAATAAAAGGTTTGTCCGATATCGTTAAAAGAACTTAACTAAAACATTTGCACTATACATTAGTTGTGTAGGTGCTAAAAAGTGCCTTGTGAACTATATGGTGCCAAATGTTTAATTCAAATTGCAAAAAGTTCTAACGGGTCTCAAAATGTTTATTAGAGTCTAATGAGTAAATAACAAAAGTATAACAGTTAACCAACAAAAGGTTTGTCTGTTATCGTTAAAAGAACTTAACTAAAACATTTGCACTATACATTAGTTATATAGGTCCTAAAAAGTGCATCGTGAACTATATGGTGGCAAATGTTTAATTCAAATTGCAAAAAGTTCTATAGGGTCTCAAAATGTTTATTAGATATAATAAGTAAATGATAAAAGTATAAAAGTTAACCAATAAAACGTTTGTCCGTTATCGTTAAAAGAACTTAACTAAAACATTTGCACTATACATTAGTTATATAGGTCATAAAAAGTGGATCGTGAACTATATGGTGCCAAATTTTTAATTCACATTGCAAAAAGTTCAAACGGGTCTCAAAATGTTTATTAGAGTCTAATAAGTAAATAACAAAAGTATAACAGTTAACCAATAAAAGGTTTGTCTGTTATCGTTAAAACGACTTAACTAAAACATTTGCACTATACATTAGTTATATAGGTACTAAAAAGTGCCTTGTGAACTATATGGTGCCAAATGTTTAATTCACATTGCAAAAAGTTCTAACGGGTCTCAAAATGTTTATTAGAGTCTAATAAGTAAATAATAAAAGTATAACAGTTAACCAACAAAAGGTTTGTCTGTTATCGTTAAAAGAACTTAACTAAACATTTGCACTATACATTAGTTATATAAGTCATAAAGAGTGCATCGTGAACTATATGGTGGCAAATGTTTAATTCAAATTGCAAAAAGTTTTAACTAATCTCAAAATGTTTATTAGAGTCTAATAAGTAAATAATAAAAGTATAACAGTTAACCAATAAAAGGTTTGTCTGTTATCGTTAAAAGAACTTAACTAAAATATTTGCACTATACATTAGTTATATAGGTCCTAAAGAGTGCCTTGTGAACTATATGGTGGCAAATGTTTAATTCAAATTGCAAAAAGTTTTAACTGGTCTCAAAATGTTTATTAGAGTCTAATAAGTAAATAATAAAAGTATAACAGTTAACCAACAAAAGGTTTTTCTGTTATCGTTAAAAAATTTAACTAAAACATTTGCACTATACATTAGTTATATAGGTCCTAAAAAGTGCCTTGTGAACTATATGGTGCCAAATGTTTAATTCACATTGCAAAAAGTTTAATCGGGTCTCAAAATGTGTATTCCATTGTAATATGTAAATGATAAAAGTATAACAGTTAACCAATAAAATTTTTGTCTGTTATCGTTAAAAGAACTTAACTAAAACATTTGCACTATACATTAGTTATATAGGTCATAAAGAGTGCATCTTGACCTATATGGTGGCAAATGTTTAATTCAAATTGCAAAAAGTTTTAACTGGTCTCAAAATGTTCATTAGAGTCTAATAAGTAAATAAGAAAAGTATAACAGTTAACCAATATAAGGTTTGTCTGTTATCTTTAAAAGAACTTAACTAAAATATTTGCACTATACATTAGTTATATAGGTCCTAAAGAGTGCCTTGTGAACTATATGGTGGCAAATGTTTAATTCAAATTGCAAAAAGTTTTAACTGGTCTAAAAATGTTTATTAGAGTCTAATAAGTAAATAATAAAAGTATAACAGTTAACCAACAAAAGGTTTGTCTGTTATCGTCAAAAATTTTAACTAAAACATTTGCACTATACATTAGCTATATAGGTCCTAAAAAGTGCCTTGTGAACTATATGGTGCCAAATGTTTAATTCACATTGCAAAAAGTTCTAATGGGTCTTAAAATGTTTATTGGAGTTTAATAAGTAAATAATAAAAGTATAACATTTAACCAATAAAAGGTTTGTCTGCTATCGTAAAAAGAACTTAACTAAAAAAATTGCACTATACATTAGTTATATAGGTCCTAAAAAGTGCCTTGTGAACTATATGGTGCCAAATGTTTAATTCACATTGCAAAAAGTTTAATCGGGTCTCAAAATGTGTATTCCATTGTAATATGTAAATGATAAAAGTATAACCGTTAACCAATAAAAGGTTTGTCCGATATCGTTAAAAGAACTTAACTAAAACATTTGCACTATACATTAGTTGTGTAGGTCCTAAAAAGTGCCTTGTGAACTATATGGTGCCAAATGTTTAATTCAAATTGCAAAAAGTTCTAACGGGTCTCAAAATGTTTATTAGAGTCTAATGAGTAAATAACAAAAGTATAACAGTTAACCAATAAAAGGTTTGTCTGTTATCGTTAAAAGAACTTAACTAAAAAATTTGCACTATACATTAGTTATATAGCTCCTAAAAAGTGCCTTGTGAAGAATGTGGTGCCAAATGTTTAATTCACATTGCATAAAGTTCTAATGGGTTTCAAAATGTTTATTAGAGTCTAATGAGTAAATAACAAACGTATAACAGTTAACCAATAAAATTTTTGTCTGTTATCGTTAAAAGTACTTAACTAAAATATTTGCACTATACATTAGTTATATAGGTCCTAAAGAGTGCCTTATGAACTATATGGTGGCAAATGTTTAATTCAAATTGCAAAAAGTTTTAACTGGTCTCAAAATGTTTATTAGATTGTAATAAGTAAATAATAAAAGTATAACAGTTAACCAATTAAAGGTTTGTCTGTTATCGTTAAAAGAACTTAACTAAAACATTTGCACTATACATTAGTTATATAGGTCCTAAAAAGTGCATCGTGAAGTATATGGTGGCAAATGTTTAATTCAAATTGCAAAAAGTTCTAACGGGTCTCAAAATGTTTATTAGATATAATAAGTAAATGATAAAAGTATAAAAGTTAACCAATAAAACGTTTGTCCGTTATCGTTAAAAGAACTTAACTAAAACATTTGCACTATACATTAGTTATATAGGTACTAAAGAGTGCCTTGTGAACTATATGGTGGCAAATGTTTAATTCAAATTGCAAAAAGTTTTAACTGGTCTCAAAATGTTTATTAGAGTCTAATAAGTAAATAATAAAAGTATAACAGTTAACCAACAAAAGGTTTTTCTGTTATCGTTAAAAATTTAACTAAAATATTTGCACTATACATTAGTTATATAGGTCCTAAAAAGTGCCTTGGGAACTATATGGTGCCAAATGTTTAATTCCCATTGCAAAAAGTTCTAATGTGTCTCAAAATGTTTATTGGAGTTTAATAAGTAAATGATAAAAATTATAACATTTAACCAATAAAAGTTTTGTCAGCTATCGTAAAAAGAACTTAACTAAAAAAATTGCACTATACATTAGTTATATAGGTCCTAAAAAGTGCCTTGTGAACTATATGGTGCCAAATGTTTAATTCACATTGCAAAAAGTTTAATCGGGTCTCAAAATGTGTATTCCATTGTAATGTGTAAATGATAAAAGTATAACAGTTAACCAATAAAAGGTTTGTCCGATATCGTTAAAAGAACTTAACTAAAACATTTGCACTATACATTAGTTGTGTAGGTCATAAAAAGTGCCTTGTGAACTATATGGTGCCAAATGTTTAATTCAAATTGCAAAAAATTCTAACGGGTCTCAAAATGTTTATTAGAGTCTAATGAGTAAATAACAAAACTATAACAGTTAACCAATAAAAGGTTTGTCTGTTATCGTTAAAAGAACTTAACTAAAACATTTGCACTATACATTAGTTATATAGGTCCTAAAAAGTGCCTTGTGAAGAATATGGTGCCAAAAGTTTAATTCACATTGCATAAAGTTCTAATGGGTCTCAAAATGTTTATTAGAGTCTAATGAGTAAATAAAAAAAGTATAACAGTTAACCAATAAAATTTTTGTCTGTTATCGTTAAAAGTACTTAACTAAAATATTTGCACTATACATTAGTTATGTAGGTCCCAAAAAGTGCCTTGTGAACTATATGTTGCCAAATGTTTAATTCACATTGCAAAAAGTTTAATCGGGTCTCAAAATGTGTATTCCATTGTAATATGTAAATGATAAAAGTATAACAGTTAACCAATAAAAGGTTTGTCCGATATCGTTAAAAGAACTTAACTAAAACATTTGCACTATACATTAGTTGTGTAGGTGCTAAAAAGTGCCTTGTGAACTATATGGTGCCAAATGTTTAATTCAAATTGCAAAAAGTTCTAACGGGTCTCAAAATGTTTATTAGAGTCTAATGAGTAAATAACAAAAGTATAACAGTTAACCAACAAAAGGTTTGTCTGTTATCGTTAAAAGAACTTAACTAAAACATTTGCACTATACATTAGTTATATAGGTCCTAAAAAGTGCATCGTGAACTATATGGTGGCAAATGTTTAATTCAAATTGCAAAAAGTTCTATAGGGTCTCAAAATGTTTATTAGATATAATAAGTAAATGATAAAAGTATAAAAGTTAACCAATAAAACGTTTGTCCGTTATCGTTAAAAGAACTTAACTAAAACATTTGCACTATACATTAGTTATATAGGTCATAAAAAGTGGATCGTGAACTATATGGTGCCAAATTTTTAATTCACATTGCAAAAATTTCTAATGGGTCTCAAAATGTTTAATGGAGTTTAATAAGTAAATAATAAAAGTATAACAGTTAACCAATAAAAGGTTTGTCTGCTATCGTAAAAAGAACTTAACTAAAACATTTGCACTATACATTAGTTATATAGGTCCTAAAAAGTGCCTTGTGAACTATATGGTGGCAAATGTTTAATTCAAATTGCAAAAAGTTTAATCGGGTCTCAAAATGTGTATTCCATTGTAATATGTAAATGATAAAATATAACAGTTAACCAATAAAAGGTTTGTCCGATATCGTTAAAAGAACTTAATTAAAACATTTGCGCTATACATTAGTTATATAGGTCCTAAAAAGTGCCTTGTGAACTATATGGTGCCAAATGTTTAATTAACATTGCAAAAAGTTCTAACGGGTCTCAAAATGTTCATTAGAGTCTAATAAGTAAATAATAAAAGTATAACAGTTAACCAACAAAAGGTTTGTCTGTTATCGTTAAAAGAACTTAACTAAAACATTTGCACAATACATTAGTTATATAGGTCATAAAGAGTGCATCGTGAATTATATGGTGGCAAATGTTTAATTCAAATTGCAAAAAGTTTTAACTGGTCTCAAAATGTTTATTAGAGTCTAATTAGTAAATAATAAAAGTATAACAGTTAACCAATTAAAGGTTTGTCTGTTATCGTTAAAAGAACTTAACTAAAACATTTGCACTATACATTAGTTATATAGGTCATAAAGAGTGCATCGTGAACTATATGGTGGCAAATGTTCAATTCAAATTGCAAAAAGTTCTATAAGGTCTCAAAATGTTTATTAGATATAATAAGTAAATGATAAAAGTATAAAAGTTAACCAATAAAAGGTTTGTCCGTTATCGTTAAAAGAACTTAACTAAAACATTTGCACTATACATTAGTTATATAGGTCCTAAAAAGTGCCTTGTGAGCTATATGGTGCCAAAATTTTAATTCACATTGCAAAAAGTTCTGACAGGTCTCAAAATGTTTATTAGAGTCTAATGAGCAATTATTAAAAGTATCACATTTAACCAATAAAAGGTTTGTCTGTTATCGTTAAAAGAACTTAACTAAAACATTTGCACTATACATTAGTTATATAGGTCCTAAAAAGTGCATCGTGAACTATATGGTGCCAAATCTTTAATTCACATTGCAAAAATTTCTATAGAGTCTCAAAATGTTTATTAGATTGTAATAAGTAAATAGTAAAAGTATAAAAGTTAACCAATAAAAGGTTTGTCCGTTATCGTTAAAACAACTTAACTAAAACATTTGCACTATACATTAGTTATATAGGTACTAAAAAGTGCATCGTGAACTATATGGTGGCAAATGTTTAATTCAAATTGCAAAAAGTTTTAACTGGTATCAAAATGTTTATTAGAGTCTAATAAGTAAATAAGAAAAGTGTAACAGTTAACCAATAAAAGGTTTGTCTGTTATCGTTAAAAGAACTTAACTAAAATATTTGCACTATACATTAGTTATATAGGTCCTAAAGTATGCCTTGTGAACTATATGGTTGCAAATGTTTAATTCAAATTGCAAAAAATTTTAACTGGTCTCAAAATGTTTATTAGAGTCTAATAAGTAAATAATAAAAGTATAACAGTTAACCAACAAAAGGTTTGACTGTTATCGTTAAAAAGTTTAACTAAAACATTTGCACTATTCATTAGCTATATAGGTCCTAAAAAGTGCCTTGTGAACTATATGGTGCAAAATGTTTAATTCACATTGCAAAAAGCTCTAACGGGTCTCAAAATGTTTATTAGAGTCTAATAAGTAAATAATGAAAGTATAACATTTGCACTATACATTAGTTATATAGGTCCAAAATAGTGCCTTGTGAACTATATGGTGGCAAATGTTTAATTCACATTGCAAAATGTTCTAATTGGTCTCAAAAAGTTTATTAGAGTCTAATTAGTAATTGATAAAAGTATAACAGTTAACCAATAAAAGGTTTGTCTGTTATCGTTAAAAGAACTTAACTAAAACATTTGCACTATAAATTAGTTATATAGGTCCTAAAAAGTGCCTTGTGAACTATATGGTGCTAAATGTTTAATTCACATTGCAAAAAGTTCTAATGGGTCTCAAAATGTTTATTAGAGTCTAATAAGTAAATAATAAAAGTATAACAGTTAACCAATAAAAGGTTTGTCTGCTATCGTAAAAAGAACTTAACTAAAAAAATTGCACTATACATTAGTTATATAGGTCCTAAAAAGTGCCTTGTGAACTATATGGTGCCAAATGTTTAATTCACATTGCAAAAAGTTCTAATGGGTCTCAAAATGTTTATTAGATTGTAATAAGTAAATAATAAATATATCACAGTTAACCAATTAAAGGTTTGTCTGTTATCGTTAAAAGAACTTAACTAAAACATTTGCACTATACATTAGTTATATAGGTCCTAAAAAGTGCATCGTGAACTATATGGTGGCAAATGTTTAATTCAAATTACAAAAAGTTCTATAGGGTCTCAAAATGTTTATTAGATATAATAAGTAAATGATAAAAGTATAAAAGTTAACCAATAAAAGGTTTGTCCGTTATCGTTAAAAGAACTTAACTAAAACATTTGCACTATACATTAGTTATATAGGTCCTAAAAAGTTCCTTGTGAACTATATGGTGCCAAATTTTTAATTCAAATTGCAAAAAGTTCTAACAGGTCTCAAAATATTTATTAGAGTCTAATGAGTAATTATTAAAAGTATCACATTTAACCAATAAAAGGTTTGTCTGTTATCGTTAAAAGAACTTAACTAAAACATTTGCACTATACATTAGTTATATAGGTCCTAAAAAGTGCATCGTGAACTATATGGTGCCAAATCTTTAATTCACATTGCAAAAATTTCTATAGGGTCTCAACATGTTTATTAGATTGTAATAAGTAAATAATAAAAGTATAAAAGTTAACCAATAAAAGGTTTGTCCGTTATCGTTAAAACAACTTATCTAAAACATTTGCACTATACATTAGTTATATAGGTCCTAAAAAGTTCCTTGTGAACTATATGGTGCCAAATTTTTAATTCAAACTGCAAAAAGTTCTAACAGGTCTCAATATATTTATTAGAATCTAATGAGTAATTATTAAAAGTATCACTTTTAACCAATAAAAGGTTTGTCTGTTATCGTTAAAAGAACTTAACTAAAACATTTGCACTATACATTAGTTATATAGGTCCTAAAAAGTGCATCGTGAACTATATGGTGCCAAATGTTTAATTCACACTGCAAAAAGTTCTAACGGGTCTCAAAATGTTTATTAGAGTCTAATAAGTAAATAATATAAGTATAACAGTTAACCAATAAAAGGTTTGTCTGTTATAGTTAAAAGAACTTAACTAAAACATTTGCACTATACATTAGTTATATAGGTACTAAAAAGTGCTTTGTGAACTATATGGTGGCAAATGTTTAATTCAAAATGCAAAAAGTTTTAATGGGTCTCAAAATGTTTATTAGAGTCTAATAAGTAAATAATAAAAGTATAACAGTTAACCAATTAAAGGTTTGTCTGTTATCGTTAAAAGAACTTAACTAAAATATTTGCACTATACAATAGTTATATAGGTCCTAAAAAGTGCATCGTGAACTATATGGTGCCAAATGTGCAATTCACATTGCAAAAAGTTCTAACGGGTCTCAAAATGTTTATTAGAGTCTAATAAGTAAATAATAAAAGTATAACAGTTAACCAATAAAAGGTTTGTCTGTTATCGTTAAAAGAACTTAACTAAAAAATTTGCACTATACATTAGTTATATAGGTCCTAAAAAGTGCCTTGTGAACTATATGGTGCCAAATGTGCAATTCACATTGCAAAAAGTTCTAACTGGTCTCAAAATGTTTATTAGAGTCTAATAATTAAATAATAAAAGTATAGCAGTTAACCAATAAAAGGTTTGTCTGTTATCGTTAAAAAGTTTAACTAAAACATTTGCACTATTCATTAGCTATATAGGTCCTAAAAAGTGCCTTGTGAACTATATGGTGCAAAATGTTTAATTCACATTGCAAAAAGCTCTAACGGGTCTCAAAATGTTTATTAGAGTCTAATAAGTAAATAATGAAAGTATAACATTTGCACTATACATTAGTTATATAGGTCCAAAATAGTGCCTTGTGAACTATATGGTGCCAAATGTTTAATTCACATTGCAAAAAGTTCTAATGGGTCTCAAAATGTTTATTAGAGTCTAATGATTAAATAACAAAAGTATAACAGTTAACCAATAAAAGGTTTGTCTGTTATCGTTAAAAGAACTTAACTAAAACATTTGCACTATACATTAGTTATATAGGTCCTAAAAGGTGCCTTGTGAACGATATGGTGCAAAATGTTTAATTCACATTGCATAAAGTTCTAATGGGTCTCAAAATGTTTATTAGAGTCTAATGAGTAAATAACAAAAGTATAACAGTTAACCAATAAAAGGTTTGTCTTTTATCGTTAAAAGAACTTAACTAAAATATTTGCACTATACATTAGTTATATAGGTCCTGAAGAGTGCCTTGTGAACTATATTGTGGCAAATGTTTAATTCAAAGTGCAAAAAGTTTTAACTGGTCTCAAAATGTTTATTAGATTGTAATAAGTAAATAATAAAAGTATCACAGTTAACCAATTGAAGGTTTGTCTGTTATCGTTAAAAGAACTTAACTAAAACATTTGCACTATACATTAGTTATATAGGTCCTAAAAAGTGCATCGTGAACTATATGGTGGCAAATGTTTAATTCAAATTATAAAAAGTTCTATAGGGTCTCAAAATGTTTATTAGAGTCTAATAAGTAAATGATAAAAGTATAAAAGTTAACCAATAAAAGGTTTGTCCGTTATAGTTAAAAGAACTTAACTAAAACATTTGCACTATACATTAGTTATATAGGTCCTAAAAAGTTCCTTGTGAACTATATGGTGCCAAATTTTTAATTCAAATTGCAAAAAGTTCTAACAGGTCTCAAAATGTTTATTAGAGTCTAATGAGTAATTATTAAAAGTATCACATTTAACCAATAAAAGGTTTGTCTGTTATCGTTAAAAGAACTTAACTAAAACATTTGCACTATACATTAGTTATATAGGTCCTAAAAAGTGCATCGTGAACTATATGGTGCCAAATCTTTAATTCACATTGCAAAAAGTTCTATAGGGTCTCAAATTGTTTATTAGATTGTAATAAGTAAATAATAAAAGTATAAAAGTTAACCAATAAAAGGTTTGTCCGTTATTGTTAAAAGAACTTAACTAATACATTTGCACTATACATTAGTTATATAGGTCCTAAAAAATGCCTTGTGAACTATATGGTGCCAAATTTTTAATTCAAACTGCAAAAAGTTCTAACAGGTCTCAAAATATTTATTAGAGTCTAATGAGTAATTATTAAAAGTATCACTTTTAACCAATAAAAGGTTTGTCTGTTATCGTTAAAAGAACTTAACTAAAACATTTGCACTATACATTAGTTATATAGGTCCTAAAAAGTGCATCGTGAACTATATGGTGCCAAATCTTTAATTCACATTGCAAAAATTTCTATAGGGTCTCAAAATGTTTATTGGATTGTTTTAAGTAAATAATAAAAGTATAAAAGTTAACCAATAAAAGGTTTGTACGTTATCGTTAAAAGAACTTAACTAAAACATTTGCACTATACATTAGTTATATAGGTCCTAAAAAGTGCTTTGTGTTTTATATAGTGCCAAATGTTTAATTCAAATTGCAAAAAGTTCTAACGGGTCTCAAAATGTTTATTAGAGTCTAATAAGTAAATAATAAAACTATAACAGTTATCCAATAAAAGGTTTGTCTGTTATCGTTAAAAGAACTTAACTAAAACATTTGCACTATACATTAGTTATATAGGTCCTAAAAAGTGCATCGTGAACTATATGGTGCCAAATGTTTAATCCACACTGCAAAAAGTTCTAACGGGTCTCAAAATGTTTATTAGAGTCTAATAAGTAAATAATATAAGTATAACAGTTAACCAACAAAAGGTTTGTCTGTTATAGTTAAAAGAACTTAACTAAAACATTTGCACTATACATTAGTTATATAGGTACTAAAAAGTGCTTTGTGAACGATATGGTGCAAAATGTTTAATTCACATTGCATAAAGTTCTAATGGGTCTCAAAATGTTTATTAGAGTCTAATGAGTAAATAACAAAAGTATAAAAGTTAACCAATAAAAGGTTTGTCCGTTATCGTTAAAACAACTTAACTAAAACATTTGCACTATACATTAGTTATATAGGTCCTAAAAAGTTCCTTGTGAACTATATGGTGCCAAATTTTTAATTCAAACTGCAAAAATTTCTAACAGGTCTCAATATATTTATTAGAATCTAATGAGTAATTATTAAAAGTATCACTTTTAACCAATAAAAGGTTTGTCTGTTATCGTTAAAAGAACTTAACTAAAACATTTGCACTATACATTAGTTATATAGGTCCTAAAAAGTGCATCGTGAACTATATGGTGCCAAATGTTTAATTCACACTGCAAAAAGTTCTAACGGGTCTCAAAATGTTTATTAGAGTCTAATAAGTAAATAATATAAGTATAACAGTTAACTAATAAAAGGTTTGTCTGTTATAGTTAAAAGAACTTAACTAAAACATTTGCACTATACATTAGTTATATAGGTACTAAAAAGTGCTTTGTGAACTATATGGTGGCAAATGTTTAATTCAAAATGCAAAAAGTTTTAATGGGTCTCAAAATGTTTATTAGAGTCTAATAAGTAAATAATAAAAGTATAACAGTTAACCAATTAAAGGTTTGTCTGTTATCGTTAAAAGAACTTAACTAAAATATTTGCACTATACAATAGTTATATAGGTCCTAAAAAGTGCATCGTGAACTATATGGTGCCAAATGTGCAATTCACATTGCAAAAAGTTCTAACGGGTCTCAAAATGTTTATTAGAGTCTAATAAGTAAATAATAAAAGTATAACAGTTAACCAATAAAAGGTTTGTCTGTTATCGTTAAAAGAACTTAACTAAAAAATTTGCACTATACATTAGTTATATAGGTCCTAAAAAGTGCCTTGTGAACTATATGGTGCCAAATGTGCAATTCACATTGCAAAAAGTTCTAACTGGTCTCAAAATGTTTATTAGAGTCTAATAAGTAAATAATAAAAGTATAGCAGTTAACCAACAAAAGGTTTGTCTGTTATCGTTAAAAAGTTTAACTAAAACATTTGCAGTATTCATTAGCTATATAGGTCCTAAAAAGTGCCTTGTGAACTATATGGTGCAAAATGTTTAATTCACATTGCAAAAAGCTCTAACGGGTCTCAAAATGTTTATTAGAGTCTAATAAGTAAATAATGAAAGTATAACATTTGCACTATACATTAGTTATATAGGTCCAAAATAGTGCCTTGTGAACTATATGGTGCCAAATGTTTAATTCACATTGCAAAAAGTTCTAATGGGTCTCAAAATGTTTATTAGAGTCTAATGATTAAATAACAAAAGTATAACAGTTAACCAATAAAAGGTTTGTCTGTTATCGTTAAAAGAACTTAACTAAAACATTTGCACTATACATTAGTTATATAGGTCCTAAAAGGTGCCTTGTGAACGATATGGTGCAAAATGTTTAATTCACATTGCATAAAGTTCTAATGGGTCTCAAAATGTTTATTAGAGTCTAATGAGTAAATAACAAAAATATAACAGTTAACCAATAAAAGGTTTGTCTGTTATCGTTAAAAGAACTTAACTAAAATATTTGCACTATACATTAGTTATATAGGTCCTGAAGAGTGCCTTGTGAACTATATTGTGGCAAATGTTTAATTCAAAGTGCAAAAAGTTTTAACTGGTCTCAAAATGTTTATTAGATTGTAATAAGTAAATAATAAAAGTATCACAGTTAACCAATTGAAGGTTTGTCTGTTATCGTTAAAAGAACTTAACTAAAACATTTGCACTATACATTAGTTATATAGGTCCTAAAAAGTGCATCGTGAACTATATGGTGGCAAATGTTTAATTCAAATTACAAAAAGTTCTATAGGGTCTCAAAATGTTTATTAGAGTCTAATAAGTAAATGATAAAAGTATAAAAGTTAACCAATAAAAGGTTTGTCCGTTATCGTTAAAAGAACTTAACTAAAACATTTGCACTATACATTAGTTATATAGGTCCTAAAAAGTTCCTTGTGAACTATATGGTGCCAAATTTTTAATTCAAATTGCAAAAAGTTCTAACAGGTCTCAAAATGTTTATTAGAGTCTAATGAGTAATTATTAAAAGTATCACATTTAACCAATAAAAGGTTTGTCTGTTATCGTTAAAAGAACTTAACTAAAACATTTGCACTATACATTAGTTATATAGGTCCTAAAAAGTGCATCGTGAACTATATGGTGCCAAATCTTTAATTCACATTGCAAAAAGTTCTATAGGGTCTCAAATTGTTTATTAGATTGTAATAAGTAAATAATAAAAGTATAAAAGTTAACCAATAAAAGGTTTGTCCGTTATCGTTAAAAGAACTTAACTAATACATTTGCACTATACATTAGTTATATAGGTCCTAAAAAATGCCTTGTGAACTATATGGTGCCAAATTTTTAATTCAAACTGCAAAAAGTTCTAACAGGACTCAAAAAATTTATTAGAGTCTAATGAGTAATTATTAAAAGTATCACATTTAACCAATAAAAGGTTTGTCTGTTATCGTTAAAAGAACTTAACTAAAACATTTGCACTATACATTAGTTATATAGGTCCTAAAAAGTGCATCGTGAACTATATGGTGCCAAATCTTTAATTCACATTGCAAAAATTTCTATAGGGTCTCAAAATGTTTATTGGATTGTTTTAAGTAAATAATAAAAGTATAAAAGTTAACCAATAAAAGGTTTGTACGTTATCGTTAAAAGAACTTAACTAAAACATTTGCACTATACATTAGTTATATAGGTCCTAAAAAGTGCTTTGTGTTTTATATAGTGCCAAATGTTTAATTCAAATTGCAAAAAGTTCTAACGGGTCTCAAAATGTTTATTAGAGTCTAATAAGTAAATAATAAAACTATAACAGTTATCCAATAAAAGGTTTGTCTGTCATCGTTAAAAGAACTTAACTAAAACATTTGCACTATACATTAGTTATATAGGTCCTAAAAAGTGCATCGTGAACTATATGGTGCCAAATGTTTAATCTACACTGCAAAAAGTTCTAACGGGTCTCAAAATGTTTATTAGAGTCTAATAAGTAAATAATATAAGTATAACAGTTAACCAACAAAAGGTTTGTCTGTTATAGTTAAAAGAACTTAACTAAAACATTTGCACTATACATTAGTTATATAGGTACTAAAAAGTGCTTTGTGAACTATATGGTGGCAAATGTTTAATTCAAAATGCAAAAAGTTTTAATGGGTCTCAAAATGTTTATTAGAGTCTAATAAGTAAATAATAAAAGTATAACAGTTAACCAATAAAAGGTTTGTCTGTTATCGTTAAAAGAACTTAACTAAAATATTTGCACTATACAATAGTTATATAGGTCCTAAAAAGTGCATCGTGAACTATATGGTGCCAAATGTGCAATTCACATTGCAAAAAGTTCTAACGGGTCTCAAAATGTTTATTAGAGTCTAATAAGTAAATAATAAAAGTATAACAGTTAACCAATAAAAGGTTTGTCTGTTATCGTTAAAAGAACTTAACTAAAAAATTTGCACTATACATTAGTTATATAGGTCCTAAAAAGTGCCTTGTGAACTATATGGTGCCAAATGTGCAATTCACATTGCAAAAAGTTCTAACTGGTCTCAAAATGTTTATTAGAGTCTAATAAGTAAATAATAAAAGTATAACAGTTAACCAACAAAAGGTTTGTCTGTTATCGTTAAAAAGTTTAACTAAATCATTTGCACTATTCATTAGCTATGTAGGTCCTAAAAAGTGCCTTGTGAACTATATGGTGCAAAATGTGCAATTCACATTGCAAAAAGCTCTAACGGGTCTCAAAATGTTTATTAGAGTCTAATAAGTAAATAATAAAAGTATAACAGTTAACCAATAAAAGGTTTGTCTGTTATCGTTAAAAGGAACTTAACTAAAACATTTGCACTATACATTAGTTATATAGGTTCTAAAAAGTGCCTTGTGAACTATATGGTGCCAAATGTTTAATTCACATTGCAAAATGTTCTAATTGATTTCAAAATGTTTATTAGAGTCTAATTAGTAAATGATAAAAGTATAACAGTTAACCAATAAAAAGTTGGTATGTTATAGTTAAAAGAACTTAACTAAAACATTTGAATTATACATTAGTTATAAAGGTACTAAAAAGTGCTTTGTGAACTATATGGTGGCAAATGTTTAATTCAAATTGCAAAAAGTTTTAAATGGTCTCAAAATATTTATTAGAGTCTAATAAGTAAATAATAAAAGTATAACAGTTAACCAATAAAAGGTTTGTCTGTTATCGTTAAAAGAACTTAAATAAAACATTTGCACTATACATTAGTTATATAAGTCCTAAAAAGTGCATCGTGAACTATATGGTGGCAAATGTTTAATTCACATTGCAAAAAGTTCTATAGGGTCTCAAAATGTTTATTAGATATAATAAGTAAATGATAAAAGTATAAAAGTTAACCAATAAAAGGTTTGTCCGTTATCGTTAAAAGAACTTAAGTAAAACATTTGCACTATACATTAGTTATATAGGTCCTAAAAAGTGCCTTGTGAACTATATGGTGCAAAATGTTTAATTCAATTTGCAAAAAGTTCTAACGGTTCTCAAAATGTTAATTAAAGGCTAATAAGTAAATAATGAAAGTATAACAGTTAACCAATAAAAGGTTTGTCTGTTATCGTTAAAAGAACTTAACTAAAAAATTTGCACTATACATTAGTTATATAGGTCCTAAAAAGTGACTTGTGAACTTTATGGTGCCAAATGTTTAATTCACATTGCAAAATGTTCTAATTGGTCTCAAAATGTTTATTAGAGTCTAATTAGTAAATGATAAAAGTATAACAGTTACCCAATAAAAGGTTTGTCTGTTATCGTTAAAAGAACTTAACTAAAACATTTGCACTATACATTAGTTATATAGGTCCTAAAAAGTGCCTTGTGAACTATACGGTGCCAAATGTTTAATTCACATTGCAAAAAGTTCTAATGGGTCTCAAAATGTTTATTGGAGTCTAATAAGTAAATAATGAAAGCATAACAGTTAACCAATAAAAGGTTTGTCTGTTATCGTTAAAAGAACTTAACTAAAAAAATTGCACTATACATTAGTTATATAGGTCCTAAAAAGTGCCTTGTGAACTATATGGTGCCAAATGTTTAATTCACATTGCAAAAAGCTTGATAGGGTCTAAAAATGTGTATTCCATTGTAATATGTAAATGATAAAAGTATAACAGTTAACCAATAAAAGGTTTGTCCGTTATCGTTAAAAGAACTTAACTAAAACATTTGCACTATACATTAGTTGTATAGGTCCTAAAAAGTGCCTTGTGAACTATATGGTGCCAAATGTTTAATTCAAATTGCAAAAAGTTCTAACGGGTCTCAAAATGTTTATTAGAGTCTAATAAGTAAATTATAAAAGTATAACAGTTAACCAATAAAAGTTTTGTCTGTTATCGTTAAAAGAACTTAACTAAAACATTTGCACTATACATTAGTTATATAGGTCCTAAAAGGTGCCTTGTGAACGATATGGTGCCAAATGTTTAATTCACATTGCATAAAGTTCTAATGGGTCTAAAAATGTTTATTAGAGTCTAATGAGTAAATAACAAAAGTATAACAGTTAACCAATAAAAGGTTTGTCTGTTATCGTTAAAAGAACTTAATTAAAATGTTTGCACTATACATTAGTTATATAGGTCCTGAAGAGTGCCTTGTGAACTATATGGTGGCAAATGTTTAATTCAAAGTGAAAAAGTTTTAACTGGTCTCAAAATGTTTATTAGATTGTAATAAGTAAATAATAAAAGTATCACAGTTAACCAATTAAAGGTTTGTCTGTTATCGTTAAAAGAACTTAACTAAAACATTTGCACTATACATTAGTTATATAGGTCCTAAAAAGTGCATCGTGAACTATATGGTGGCAAATGTTTAATTCAAATTACAAAAAGTTCTATAGGGTCTCAAAATGTTTATTAGATATAATAAGTAAATGATAAAAGTATAAAAGTTAACCAATAAAAGGTTTGTCCGTTATCGTTAAAAGAACTTACTTAAAACATTTGCACTATACATTAGTTATTTAGGTCCTAAAAAGTTCCTTGTGAACTATGAGGTGCCAAATTTTTAATTCAAATTGCAAAAAGTTCTAACAGGTCTCAAAATATTTATTAGATTCTAATGAGTAATTATTCAAAGTATCACATTTAACCAATAAAAGGTTTGTCTGTTATCGTTAAAAGAACTTAACTAAAACATTTGCACTATACATTAGTTATATAGGTCCTAAAAAGTGCATCGTGAACTATATGGTGCCAAATGTTTAATTCACATTGCAAAAATTTCTATATGGTCTCAAAATGTTTATTAGATTGTAATAAGTAAATAATAAAAGTATAAAAGTTAACCAATAAAAGGTTTGTCCGTTATCGTTAAAAGAACTTAACTAAAACATTTGTACTATACATTAGTTATATAGGTCCTAAAAAGTTCCTTGTGAACTATATGGTGCCAAATTTTTAATTCAAACTGCAAAAAGTTCTAAAATGTCTCAAAATATTTATTAGAGTCTAATGAGTAATTATTAAAAGTATCACATTTAACCAATAAAAGGTTTGTCTGTTATCGTTAAAAGAACTTAACTAAAACATTTGCACTATACATTAGTTATATAGGTCCTAAAAAGTGCATCGTGAACTATATGGTGCCAAATCTTTAATTCACATTGCAAAAAGTTCAATAGGGTCTCAAAATTATTATTGGATTGTATTAAGTAAATAATAAAAGTATAAAAGTTAACCAATAAAAGGTTTGTACGTTATCGTTAAAAGAACTTAACTAAAACATTTGCACTATACATTAGTTATATAGGTCCTAAAAAGTGCCTTGTGTTTTATATAGTGCCAAATGTTTAATTCAAATTGCAAAAAGTTCTAACGGGTCTCAAAATGTTTATTAGATTCTAATAAGTAAATAATAAAACTATAACAGTTATCCAATAAAAGGTTTGTCTGTCATCGTTAAAAGAACTTAACTAAAACATTTGCACTATACATTAGTTATATAGGTCCTAAAAAGTGCATCGTGAACTATATGGTGCCAAATGTTTAATTCACACTGCAAAAAGTTCTAACGGGTCTCAAAATGTTTATTAGAGTCTAATAAGTAAATAATATAAGTATAACAGTTAACCAACAAAAGGTTTGTCTGTTATAATTAAAAGAACTTAACTAAAACATTTGCACTATACATTAGTTATATAGGTACTAAAAAGTGCTTTGTGAACTATATGGTGGCAAATGTTTAATTCAAAATGCAAAAAGTTCTAATGGGTCTCGAAATGTTTATTAGAGTCTAATAAGTAAATAATAAAAGTATAACAGTTAACCAATAAAAGGTTTGTCTGTTATCGTTAAAAGAACTTAACTAAAAAATTTGCACTATACATTAGTTATATTGGTTCTAAAAAGTGCCTTGTGAACTATATGGTGCAAAATGTTTAATTCAATTTGCAAAAAGTTATAACGGTTCTCAAAATGTTAATTAGAGGCTAATAAGTAAATAATGAAAGTATAACAGTTAACCAATAAAAGGTTTGTCTGTTATCGTTAAAAGAACTTAACTAAAACATTTGCACTATACATTAGTTATATATGTCCTAAAAAGTGACTTGTGAACTTTATGGTGCCAAATGTTTAATTCACATTGCAAAATGTTCTAATTGGTCTCAAAATGTTTATCAGAGTCTAATTAGTAAATGATAAAAGTATAACAGTTACCCAATAAAAGGTTTGTCTGTTATCGTTAAAAGAACTTAACTAAAACATTTGCACTATACATTAGTTATATAGGTCCTAAAAAGTGCCTTGTGAACTATACGGTGCAAAATGTAAATTCACATTGCAAAAAGCTCTAACGGGCCTCAAAATGTTAATTAGAGGCTAATAAGTAAATAATGAAAGTATAACAGTTAACCAATAAAAGGTTTGTCTGTTATCGTTAAAAGAACTTAACTAAAACATTTGCACTATACATTAGTTATATAGGTTTTAAAAAGTGCCTTGTGAACTATATGGTGCCAAATGTTTAATTCACATTGCAAAATGTTCTATTTGGTCTCAAAATGTTTATTAGAGTCTAATTAGTAATTGATAAAAGTATAACAGTTAACCAATAAAAGGTTTGTCTGTTATCGTTAAAAGAACTTAACTAAAACATTTGCACTATACATTAGTTATATAGGTCCTAAAAAGTGCCTTGTGAACTATATGGTGCCAAATGTTTAATTCACATTGCAAAAAGTTCTAATGGGTCTCAAAATGTTTATTGGAGTCTAATAAGTAAATAATAAAAGTATAACAGTTAACCAATAAAACGTTTGTCTGCTATCGTAAAAAGAACTTAACTAAAAAAATTGCACTATACATTAGTTATATAGGTCCTAAAAAGTGCCTTGTGAACTATATGGTGCCAAATGTTTAATTCACATTGCAAAAAGCATAATAGGGTCTCAAAATGTGTATTCCATTGTAATAAGTAAATTATAAAAGTATAACAGTTAACCAATAAAAGTTTTGTCTGTTATCGTTAAAAAAACTTAACTAAAACATTTGCACTATACATTAGTTATATAGGTCCTAAAAGGTGCCTTGTGAACGATATGGTGCCAAATGTTTAATTCACATTGCATAAAGTTCTAATGGGTCTCAAAATGTTTATTAGAGTCTAATAAGTAAATAAGAAAAGTATAACAGTTAACCAATAAAAGGTTTGTCTGTTATCGTTAAAAGAACTTAACTAAAAAATTTGCACTATACATTAGTTATATAGGTCCTTAAAAGTGCCTTGTGAACTATATGGTGCCAAATGTGCAATTCACATAGCAAAAAGTTCTAACTGGTCTCAAAATGTTTATTAGAGTCTAATAAGTAAATAATAAAAGTATAACAGTTAACCAACAAAAGGTTTGTCTGTTATCGTTAAAAAGTTTAACTAAAACATTTGCACTATTCATTAGCTATATAGGTCCTAAAAAGTGCCTTGTGAACTATATGGTGCAAAATGTTTAATTCACATTGCAAAAAGCTCTAACGGGTCTCAAAATGTTTATTAGAGTCTAACAAGTAAATAATGAAAGTATAACATTTGCACTATACATTAGTTATATAGGTCCAAAATAGTGCCTTGTGAACTATATGGTGCCAAATGTTTAATTCACATTGCAAAAAGTTCTAATGGGTCTCAAAATGTTTATTGGAGTCTAATAAGTAAATAATAAAAGTATAACAGTTAACCAATAAAAGGTTTGTCTGCTATCGTTAAAAGAACTTAACTAAAACATTTGCACTATACATTAGTTATATAGGTCCTAAAAAGTGCCTTGTGAACTATACGGTGCCAAATGTTTAATTCACATTGCAAAAAGTTCTAATGGGTCTCAAAATGTTTATTGGAGTCTAATAAGTAAATAATGAAAGCATAACAGTTAACCAATAAAAGGTTTGTCTGTTATCGTAAAAAGAACTTAACTAAAAAAATTGCACTATACATTAGTTATATAGGTCCTAAAAAGTGCCTTGTGAACTATATGGTGCCAAATGTTTAATTCACATTGCAAAAAGCTTAATAGGGTCTCAAAATGTGTATTCCATTGTAATATGTAAATGATAAAAGTATAACAGTTAACCAATAAAAGGTTTGTCCGTTATCGTTAAAAGAACTTAACTAAAACATTTGCACTATACATTAGTTGTATAGGTCCTAAAAAGTGCCTTGTGAACTATATGGTGCAAAATGTTTAATTCAAATTGCAAAAAGTTCTAACGGGTCTCAAAATGTTTATTAGAGTCTAATAAGTAAATTATAAAAGTATAACAGTTAACCAATAAAAGTTTTGTCTGTTATCGTTAAAAGAACTTAACTAAAACATTTGCACTATACATTAGTTATATAGGTCCTAAAAGGTGCCTTGTGAACGATATGGTGCCAAATGTTTAATTCACATTGCATAAAGTTCTAATGGGTCTCAAAATGTTTATTAGAGTCTAATGAGTAAATAACAAAAGTATAACAGTTAACCAATAAAAGGTTTGTCTGTTATCGTTAAAAGAACTTAATTAAAATGTTTGCACTATACATTAGTTATATAGGTCCTGAAGAGTGCCTTGTGAACTATATGGTGGCAAATGTTTAATTCAAAGTGAAAAAGTTTTAACTGGTCTCAAAATGTTTATTAGATTGTAATAAGTAAATAATAAAAGTATCACAGTTAACCAATTAAAGGTTTGTCTGTTATCGTTAAAAGAACTTAACTAAAACATTTGCACTATACATTAGTTATATAGGTCCTAAAAAGTGCATCGTGAACTATATGGTGGCAAATGTTTAATTCAAATTACAAAAAGTTCTATAGGGTCTCAAAATGTTTATTAGATATAATAAGTAAATAATAAAAGTATAAAAGTTAACCAATAAAAGGTTTGTCCGTTATCGTTAAAAGAACTTACTTAAAACATTTGCACTATACATTAGTTATTTTGGTCCTAAAAAGTTCCTTGTGAACTATATGGTGCCAAATTTTTAATTCAAACTGCAAAAAGTTCTAAAAGGTCTCAAAATATTTATTAGAGTCTAATGAGTAATTATTAAAAGTATCACATTTAACCAATAAAAGGTTTGTCTGTTATCGTTAAAAGAACTTAACTAAAACATTTGCACTATACATTAGTTATATAGGTCCTAAAAAGTGCATCGTGAACTATATGGTGCCAAATCTTTAATTCACATTGCAAAAAGTTCTATAGGGTCTCAAAATTATTATTGGATTGTATTAAGTAAATAATAAAAGTATAAAAGTTAACCAATAAAAGGTTTGTACGTTATCGTTAAAAGAACTTAACTAAAACATTTGCACTATACATTAGTTATATAGGTCCTAAAAAGTGCCTTGTGTTTTATATAGTGCCAAATGTTTAATTCAAATTGCAAAAAGTTCTAACGGGTCTCAAAATGTTTATTAGATTCTAATAAGTAAATAATAAAACTATAACAGTTATCCAATAAAAGGTTTGTCTGTCATCGTTAAAAGAACTTAACTAAAACATTTGCACTATACATTAGTTATATAGGTCCTAAAAAGTGCATCGTGAACTATATGGTGCCAAATGTTTAATTCACACTGCAAAAAGTTCTAACGGGTCTCAAAATGTTTATTAGAGTCTAATAAGTAAATAATATAAGTATAACAGTTAACCAACAAAAGGTTTGTCTGTTATAATTAAAAGAACTTAACTAAAACATTTGCACTATACATTAGTTATATAGGTACTAAAAAGTGCTTTGTGAACTATATGGTGGCAAATGTTTAATTCAAAATGCAAAAAGTTCTAATGGGTCTCGAAATGTTTATTAGAGTCTAATAAGTAAATAATAAAAGTATAACAGTTAACCAATAAAAGGTTTGTCTGTTATCGTTAAAAGAACTTAACTAAAAAATTTGCACTATACATTAGTTATATTGGTTCTAAAAAGTGCCTTGTGAACTATATGGTGCAAAATGTTTAATTCAATTTGCAAAAAGTTCTAACGGTTCTCAAAATGTTAATTAGAGGCTAATAAGTAAATAATGAAAGTATAACAGTTAACCAATAAAAGGTTTGTCTGTTATCGTTAAAAGAACTTAACTAAAACATTTGCACTATACATTAGTTATATAGGTCCTAAAAAGTGACTTGTGAACTTTATGGTGCCAAATGTTTAATTCACATTGCAAAATGTTCTAATTGGTCTCAAAATGTTTATCAGAGTCTAATTAGTAAATGATAAAAGTATAACAGTTACCCAATAAAAGGTTTGTCTGTTATCGTTAAAAGAACTTAACTAAAACATTTGCACTATACATTAGTTATATAGGTCCTAAAAAGTGCCTTGTGAACTATACGGTGCAAAATGTAAATTCACATTGCAAAAAGCTCTAACGGGCCTCAAAATGTTAATTAGAGGCTAATAAGTAAATAATGAAAGTATAACAGTTAACCAATAAAAGGTTTGTCTGTTATCGTTAAAAGAACTTAACTAAAACATTTGCACTATACATTAGTTATATAGGTTTTAAAAAGTGCCTTGTTAACTATATGGTGGCAAATGTTTAATTCACATTGCAAAATGTTCTAATTGGTCTCAAAATGTTTATTAGAATCTAATTAGTAATTGATAAAAGTATAACAGTTAACCAATAAAAGGTTTGTCTGTTATCGTTAAAAGAACTTAACTAAAACATTTGCACTATACATTAGTTATATAGGTCCTAAAAAGTGCCTTGTGAACTATATGGTGCCAAATGTTTAATTCACATTGCAAAAAGTTCTAATGGGTCTCAAAATGTTTATTGGAGTCTAATAAGTAAATAATAAAAGTATAACAGTTAACCAATAAAAGGTTTGTCTGCTATCGTAAAATGAACTTAACTAAAAAAATTGCACTATACATTAGTTATATAGGTCCTAAAAATTGCCTTGTGAACTATATGGTGCCAAATGTTTAATTCACATTGCAAAAAGCATAATAGGGTCTCAAAATGTGTATTCCATTGTAATAAGTAAATTATAAAAGTATAACAGTTAACCAATAAAAGTTTTGTCTGTTATCGTTAAAAGAACTTAACTAAAACATTTGCACTATACATTAGTTATATAGGTCCTAAAAGGTGCCTTGTGAACTATATGGTGCCAAATGTTTAATTCACATTGCATAAAGTTCTAATGGGTCTCAAAATGTTTATTAGAGTCTAATAAGTAAATAAGAAAAGTTTAACAGTTAACCAATAAAAGGTTTGTCTGTTATCGTTAAAAGAACTTAACTAAAACATTTGCACTTTACATTAGTTATATAGGTCCTAAAAAGTGCCTTGTGAACTATATGGTGCCAAATGTTTAATTCACATTGCAAAAAGTTCTAATGGGTCTCAAAATGTTTATTGGAGTCTAATAAGTAAATAATAAAAGTATAACAGTTAACCAATAAAAGGTTTGTCTGCTATCGTAAAAAGAACTTAACTAAAAATATTGCACTATACATTAGTTATATAGGTCCTAAAAAGTGCCTTGTGAACTATATGGTGCCAAATGTTTAATTTACATTGCAAAAAGCTTAATAAGGTCTCAAAATGTGTATTCCATTGTAATATGTAAATGATAAAAGTATAACAGTTAACCAATAAAAGGTTTGTCCGTTATCGTTAAAAGAACTTAACTAAAACATTTGCACTATAAATTAGTTGTATAGGTCCTAAAAAGTGCCTTGTGAACTATATGGTGCCAAATGTTTAATTCACATTGCATAAAGTTCTAATGGGTCTCAAAATGTTTATTAGAGTCTAATGAGTAAATAACAAAAGTATAACAATTAACCTTCAAAAGGTTTGTCTGTTATCGTTAAAAGAACTTAACTAAAATATTTGAACTATACATTAGTTATATAGGTCCTGAAGAGTGCCTTGTGAACTATATGGTGGCAAATGTTTAATTCAAAGTGCAAAAAGCTCTATTGGGTCTCAAAATGTTTATTAGATTGTAATAAGTAAATAATAAAAGTATCACAGTTAACCAATTAAAGGTTTGTCCGTTATCGTTAAAAGAACTTAACTAAAACATTTGCACTATACATTAGTTATATAGGTCCTAAAAAGTTCCTTGTGAACTATATGGTGCCAAATTTTTAATTCAAATTGCAAAAAGTTCTAACAGATCTCAAAATATTTATTAGAGTCTAATGAGTAATTATTAAAAGTATCACATTTAACCAATAAAAGGTATGTCTGTTATCGTTAAAAGAACTTAACTAAAACATTTGCACTATACATTAGTTATATAGGTCCTAAAAAGTGCATCGTGAACTATATGGTGCCAAATCTTTAATTCACATTGCAAAAATTTCTATAGGGTCTCAAAATGTTTATTAGATTGTAATAAGTAAATAATAAAAGTATAAAAGTTAACCAATAAAAGGTTTGTCCGTTATCGTTAAAAGAACTTAACTAAAACATTTGCACTATACATTAGTTATATAGGTCCTAAAAAGTTCCTTGTGAACTATATGGTGCCAAATGTTTAATTCAAACTGCAAAAAGTTCTAACAGGTCTCAAAATATTTATTAGAGTCTAATGAGTAATTATTAAAAGTATCACTTTTAACCATTAAAAGGTTTGTCTGTTATCGTTAAAAGAACTTAACTAAAACATTTGCACTATACATTGGTTATATAGGTCCTAAAAAGTGCCTTGTGTTTTATATAGTGCCAAATGTTTAATTCAAATTGCAAAAAGTTCTAACGGGTCTCAAAATGTTTATTAGAGTCTATTAAGTAAATAATAAAACTATAACAGTTATCCAATAAAAGGTTTGTCTGTCATCGTTAAAAGAACTTAACTAAAACATTTGCACTATACATTAGTTATATAGGTCCTAAAAAGTGCATCGTGAACTATATGGTGCCAAATGTTTAATTCACACTGCAAAAAGTTCTAACGGGTCTCAAAATGTTTATTAGAGTCTAATAATTAAATAATATAAGTATAACAGTTAACCAACAAAAGGTTTGTCTGTTATAGTTAAAAGAACTTAACTAAAACATTTGCACTATACATTAGTTATATAGGTTCTAAAAAGTGTTTTGTGAACTATATGGTGGCAAATGTTTAATTCAAAATGCAAAAAGTTCTAATGGGTCTCAAAATGTTTATTAGAGTCTATTAAGTAAATAATAAAACTATAACAGTTATCCAATAAAAGGTTTGTCTGTCATCGTTAAAAGAACTTAACTAAAACATTTGCACTATACATTAGTTATATAGGTCCTAAAAAGTGCATCGTGAACTATATGGTGCCAAATATTTAATTCACACTGCAAAAAGTTCTAACGGGTCTCAAAATGTTTATTAGAGTCTAATAAGTAAATAATATAAGTATAACAGTTAACCAACAACAGGTTTGTCTGTTATAGTTAAAAGAACTTAACTAAAACATTTGCACTATACATTAGTTATATAGGTCCTAAAAAGTGCCTTGTGAACTATACGGTGCAAAATGTTAAATTCACATTGCAAAAAGCTCTAACGGGCCTCAAAATGTAAATTAGAGGCTAATAAGTAAATAATGAAAGTATAACAGTTAACCAATAAAAGGTTTGTCTGTTATCGTTAAAAGAACTTAACTAAAACATTTGCACTATACATTAGTTATATAGGTCCTAAAAAGTGCCTTGTGAACTATATGGTGCCAAATGTTTAATTCACATTGCAAAAAGTTCTAATGGGTCTCAAAATGTTTATTGGAGTCTAATAAGTAAATAATAAAAGTATAACAGTTAACCAATAAAAGGTTTGTCTGCTATCGTAAAAAAAACTTAACTAAAAAAATTGCACTATACATTAGTTATATAGGTCCTAAAAAGTGCCTTGTGAACTATATGGTGCCAAATGTTTAATTCACATTGCAAAAAGCATAATAGGGTCTCAAAATGTGTATTCCATAGTAATACGTAAATGATAAAAGTATAACAGTTAACCAATAAAAGGTTTGTCCGTTATCGTTAAAAGAACTTAACTAAAACATTTGCACTATACATTAGTTGTATAGGTCCTAAAAAGTGCCTTGTGAACTATATGGTGCCAAATGTTTAATTCAAATTGCAAAAAGTTCTAACGGGTCTCAAAATGTTTATTAGAGTCTAATAAGTAAATAATAAAAGTATAACAGTTAACCAATAAAAGTTTTGTCTGTTATCGTTAAAAGAACTTAACTAAAACATTTGCACTATACATTAGTTATATAGATCCTAAAAAGTGCCTTGTGAACTATATGGTGCCAAATTTTTAATTCAAATTGCAAAAAGTTCTAACAGGTCTCAAAATATTTATTAGAGTCTAATGAGTAATTATTAAAAGTATCACATTTAACCAATAAAAGGTTTGTCTGTTATCGTTAAAAGAACTTAACTAAAAAATTTGCACTATACATTAGTTATATAGGTCCTAAAAAGTGCATCGTGAACTATATGGTGCCAAATCTTTAATTCACATTGCAAAAAGTTCTAACGGGTCTCAAAATGTTTGGTAGGGTCTAATAAGTAAATAATAAAAGTATAACAGTTAATCAATAAAAGGTTTGTCTGTTATCGTTAAAAGAACTTAACTAAAAAATTTGCACTATACATTAGTTATATAGGTCCTAAAAAGTGCCTTGTGAACTATATGGTGCCAAATGTGCAATTCTCATTGCAAAAAGTTCTAACGGGTCTCAAAATGTTTATTAGATATTAATAAGTAAATAATAAAAGAATAACAGTTAACCAATAAAAGGTTTGTACGTTATCGTTAAAAGAACTTAACTAAAACATTTGCACTATACATTAGTTATATAGGTCCTAAAAAGTGCCTTGTGTTTTATATAGTGCCAAATGTTTAATTCAAATTGCAAAAAGTTCTAACGGGTCTCAAAATGTTTATTAGAGTCTAATAAGTAAATATTAAAACTATAACAGTTATCCAATAAAAGGTTTGTCTGTCATCGTTAAAAGAACTTAACTAAAACATTTGCACTATACATTAGTTATATAGGTCCTAAAAAGTGCATCGTGAACTATATGGTGCCAAATGTTTAATTCACACTGCAAAAAGTTCTAACGGATCTCAAAATGTTTATTAGAGTCTAATAAGTAAATAATAAAAGTATAACAGTTAACCAATAAAAGGTTTGTCTGTTATCGTTAAAAGAACTTAACTAAAAAATTTGGACTATACATTAGTTATATAGGTCCTAAAAAGTGCCTTGTGAACTATATGGTGCCAAATGTGCAATTCACATTGCAAAAAGTTCTAACTGGTCTCAAAATGTTTATTAGAGTCTAATAAGTAAATAATGAAAGTATAACATTTGCACTATACATTAGTTATATAGGTCCAAAATAGTGCCTTGTGAACTATATGGTGCCAAATGTGCAATTCACATTGCAAAAAGTTCTAATGGGTCTCAAAATGTTTATTAGAGTCTAATAAGTAAATAATAAAAGTATAACAGTTAACCAATAAAAGGTTTGTCTGTTATCGTTAAAAGAACTTAACTAAAACATTTGCACTATACATTAGTTATATAGGTTCTAAAAAGTGCCTTGTGAACTATATGGTGCCAAAGGTTTAATTCACATTGCAAAATGTTCTAACTGATCTCAAAATGTTTATTAGAGTCTAGTTAGTAAATGATAAAAGTATAACAGTTAACCAATAAAAAGTTGGTCTGTTATAGTTAAAAGAACTTAACTAAAACATTTGCATTATACATTAGTTATAAAAGTACTAAAAAGTGCTTTGTGAACTATATGGTGGCAAATGTTTAATTCAAATTGCAAAAAGTTTTAACTGGTCTCAAAATGTTTATTAGAGTCTAATAAGTAAATAATAAAAGTATAACAGTTAACCAATAAAAGGTTTGTCTGTTATCGTTAAAAGAACTTAACTAAAACATTTGCACTATACATTAGTTATAAAGGTCCTAAAAAGTACATCGTGAACTATATGGTGGCAAATGTTTAATTCACATTGCAAAAAGTTCTATAGGGTCTCAAAATGTTTATTAGATATAATAAGTAAATGATAAAAGTATAAAAGTTAACCAATAAAAGGTTTGTCCGTTATCGTTAAAAGAACTTAACTAAAACATTTGCACTATACATTAGTTATATAGGTCCTAAAAAGTGCCTTGTGAACTATATGGTGCAAAATGTTTAATTCAATTTGCAAAAAGTTCTAACGGTTCTCAAAATGTTAATTAGAGGCTAATAAGTAAATAATGAAAGTATAACAGTTAACCAACAAAAGGTTTGTCTGTTATCGTTAAAAGAACTTAACTAAAAAATTTGCTCTATACATTAGTTATATAGGTCCTAAAAAGTGACTTGTGAACTTTATGGTGCCAAATGTTTAATTCACATTGCAAAATGTTCTAATTGGTCTCAAAATGTTTATTAGAGTCTAATTAGTAAATGATAAAAGTATAACAGTTACCCAATAAAAGGTTTGTCTGTTATCGATAAAAGAACTTAACTAAAACATTTGCACTATACATTAGTTATATAGG
Organism: Clavelina lepadiformis; assembly: GCF_947623445.1. NCBI lineage: Eukaryota > Metazoa > Chordata > Ascidiacea > Aplousobranchia > Clavelinidae > Clavelina > Clavelina lepadiformis. The sequence goes on along the minus strand of NC_135243.1, from coordinate 14,111,523 downwards.
TTTTAAAAAGTGCCTTGTGAACTATATGAAGCCAAATGTTTAATTCACATTGTAAAATGTTCTAATTAGTCTCAAAAAGTTTATTAGAGTCTAATTAGTAATTGATAAAAGTATAACAGTTAACCAATAAAAGGTTTGTCTGTTATCGTTAAAAGAACTTAACTAAAACATTTGCACTATACATTAGTTATATAGGTCCTAAAAAGTGCGTTGTGAACTATATGGTGCCAAATGTTTAATTCACATTGCAAAAAGTTCTAATGGGTCTCAAAATGTTTATTAGAGTTTAATAAGTAAATATTAAAAGTATAACAGTTAACCAATAAAAGGTTTGTCTGCTATCGTAAAAAGAACTTAACTAAAAAAATTGCACTATACATTAGTTATATAGGTCCTAAAAAGTGCCTTGTGAACTATATGGTGCCAAATGTTTAATTCACATTGCAAAAAGCTTAATAGGGTCTCAAAATGTGTATTCCATTGTAATATGTAAATGATAAAAGTATAACAGTTAACCAATAAAAGGTTTGTCCGTTATCGTTAAAAGAACTTAACTAAAACATTTGCACTATACATTAGTTGTATAGGTCCTAAAAAGTGCCTTGTGAACTATATGGTGCCAAATATTTAATTCACATTGCATAAAGTTCTAATGGGTCTCAAAATGTTTATTAGAGTCTAATGAGTAAATAACAAAAGTATAACAGTTAACCTTCAAAAGGTTTGTCTGTTATCGTTAAAAGAACTTAACTAAAATATTTGCATTATACATTAGTTATATAGGTCCTGAAGAGTGCCTTGTGAACTATATGGTGGCAAATGTTTAATTCAAAGTGCAAAAAGTTTTAACTGGTCTCAAAATGTTTATTAGAGTCTAATGAGTAAATAACAAAAGTATAACAGTTAACCAATAAAAGGTTTGTCTGTTATCGTTAAAAGAACTTAACTAAAAAATTTGCACTATACATTAGTTATATAGGTCCTAAAAAGTGCCTTGTGAACTATATGGTGCCAAATGTGCAATTCACATTGCAAAAAGTTCTAACGGGTCTCAAAATGTTTATTAGAGTCTAATAAGTAAATAATAAAAGTATAACAGTTAACCAATAAAAGGTTTGTCTGTTATCGTTAAAAGAACTTAACTAAAAAATTTGCATTTTACATTAGTTATATAGGTCCTAAAATATGCCTTGTAAACTATATGGTGCCAAATGTGCAATTCAAATTGCACAAAGTTCTAACTGGTCTCAAAATGTTTATTAGAGTCTAATAAGTAAATAATAAAAGTATAACAGTTAACCAATAAAAGGTTTGTCTGTTATCGTTAAAAGAACTTAACTAAAAAATTTGCACTATACATTAGTTATATAGATCCTAAAAAGTGCTTTGTGAACTATATGGTGCCAAATGTGCAATTCACATTGCAAAAAGTTTTAACGGGTCTCAAAATGTTTATTAGAGTCTAATAAGTAAATAATAAAAGTATAACAGTTAACCAATAAAAGGTTTGTTTGTTATCGTTAAAAGAACTTAACTAAAATATTTGCACTATACATTATTTTTATAGGTCCTAAAAAGTGCCTTGTGAACTATATGGTGCCAAATGTGCAATTCACATTGCAAAAAGTTCTAACGGGTCTCAAAATGTTTATTAGAGTCTAATAAGTAAATAATAAAAGTATACCAGTTAACCAATAAAAGGTTTGTCTGTTATCGTTAAAAAAACTTAACTAAAATATTTACAATATACATTAGCTATATAGGTCCTAAAAAGTGCCTTGTGAACTATATGGTGCCAAATGTGCAATTCACATTGCAAAAAGTTCTAACGGGTCTCAAAATGTTTGGTAGGGTCTAATAAGTAAATAATAAAAGTATAACAGTTAATCAATAAAAGGTTTGTCTGTTATCGTTAAAAGAACTTAACTAAAAAATTTGCACTATACATTAGTTATATAGGTCCTAAAAAGTGCCTTGTGAACTATATGGTGCCAAATGTGCAATTCACATTGCAAAAAGTTCTAACTGGTCTCAAAATGTTTAGTAGAGTCTAATAAGTAAATAATAAAAGTATAACAGTTAACCAATAAAAGGTTTGTCTGTTATCGTTAAAAGAACTTAACTAAAATATTTGCACTATACATTAGTTATATAGGTCCTAAAAAGTGCCTTGTGAACTATATGGTGCCAATAGTGCAATTCACATTGCAAAAAGTTCTAACGGGTCTCAAAATGTTTATTAGAGTCTAATAAGTAAATAATAAAAGTATAACAGTTAACCAATAAAAGGTTTGTCTGTTATCGTTAAAACAACTTAACTAAAAAATTTGCACTATACATTAGTTATATAGGTCCTAAAAAATGCCTTGTGAACTATATGGTGCCAAATGTGCAATTCACATTGCAAAAAGTTCTAACGGGTCTCAAAATGTTTATTAGAGTCTAATAAGTAAATAATAAAAGTATAACAGTTAACCAATAAAAGGTTTGTTTGTTATCGTTAAAAGAACTTAACTAAAAAATTTGCACTATACATTAGTTATAAAGGTCCTAAAAAATGCCTTGTGAACTATATGGTGCCAAATGTGCAATTCACATTGCAAAAAGTTCTAACGGGTCTCAAAATGTTTGGTAGGGTCTAATAAGTAAATAATAAAAGTATAACAGTTAACCAATAAAAGGTTTGTCTGTTATCGTTAAAAGAACTTAACTAAAAAATTTGCACTATACATTAGTTATATAGGTCCTAAAAAGTGCCTTGTGAACTATATGGTGCCAAATGTGCAATTCACATTGCAAAATGTTCTAACTGGTCTCAAAATGTTTAGTAGAGTCTAATAAGTAAATAATAAAAGTATAACAGTTAACCAATAAAATGTTTGTCTGTTATCGTTAAAAGAACTTAACTAAAATATTTGCACTATACATTAGTTATATAGGTCCTAAAAAGTGCCTTGTGAACTATATGGTGCCAAATGTGCAATTCACATTGCAAAAAGTTCTAACGGGTCTCAAAAAGTTTATTAGAGTCTAATAAGTAAATAATAAAAGTATAACAGTTAACCAATAAAAGGTTTGTCTGTTATCGTTAAAACAACTTAACTAAAAAATTTGCACTATACATTAGTTTTATAGGTCCTAAAAAATGCCTTGTGAACTATATGGTGCCAAATGTGCAATTCACATTGCAAAAAGTTCTAACGGGTCTCAAAATGTTTATTAGAGTCTAATAAGTAAATAATAAAAGTATAACAGTTAACCAATAAAAGGTTTGTTTGTTATCGTTAAAAGAACTTAACTAAAAAATTTGCACTATACATTAGTTATATCGGTCCTAAAAAATGCCTTGTGAACTATATGGTGCCAAATGTGCAATTCACATTGCAAAAAGTTCTAACGGATCTCAAAATGTTTGGTAGGGTCTAATAAGTAAATGATAAAAGTATAACAGTTAACCAATAAAAGGTTTGTCTGTTATCGTTAAAAGAACTTAACTAAAAAATTTGCATTATACATTAGTTATATAGGTCCTAAAAAGTGCCTTGTGAACTATATGGTGCCAAATGTGCAATTCAAATTGCAAAAAGTTCTAACGGGTCTCAAAATGTTTACTAGAGTCTAATAAGTAAATAACAAAAGTATAACAGTTAACCAATAAAAGGTTTGTCTGTTATCGTTAAAAGAACTTAACTAAAAAATTTGCACTATACATTAGTTATATAGGTCCTAAAAAGTGCCTTGTGAACTATATGGTGCCAAATGTGCAATTCACATTGCAAAAAGTTTTAACGGGTCTCAAAATGTTTATTAGAGTCTAATAAGTAAATAATAAAAGTATAACAGTTAACCAATAAAAGGTTTGTTTGTTATCGTTAAAAGAACTTAACTAAAAAATTTGCACTATACATTAGTTATATAGGTCCTATAAAGTGCCTTGTGAACTATATGGTGCCAAATGTGCAATTCACATTGCAAAAAGTTCTAACGGGTCTCAAAATGTTTATTAGAGTCTAATAAGTAAATAATAAAAGTAGAACAGTTAACCAATAAAAGGTTTGTCTGTTATCGTTAAAAGAACTTAACTAAAAAATTTGCACTATACATTAGTTATATAGGTCCTAAAAAGTGCCTTGTGAACTATATGGTGCCAAATGTGCAATTCACATTGCAAAAAGTTCTAACGGGTCTCAAAATGTTTATTAGAGTCTAATAAGTAAATAATAAAAGTATAACAGTTAACCAATAAAAGGTTTGTCTGTTATCGTTAAAAGAACTTAACTAAAAATTTGCACTATACATTAATTATATAGGTCCCAAAAAATGCCTTGTGAACTATATGGTGCCAAATGTGCAATTCACATTGCAAAAAGTTCTAACGGGTCTCAAAATGTTTATTAGAGTCTAATAAGTAAATAATAAAAGTTCAACAGTTAACCAATAAAAGGTTTGTCTGTTATCGTTAAAAGAACTTAACTAAAAAATTTGCACTATACATTAGTTATATAGGTCCTAAAAAGTGCCTTGTGAACTATATGGTGCCAAATGTGCAATTCACATTGCAAAAAGTTCTAACGGGTCTCAAAATGTTTATTAGAGTCTAATAAGTAAATAATAAATGTATAACAGTTAACCAATAAAAGGTTTGTCTGTTATCGTTAAAAGAACTTAACTAAAAAATTTGCATTTTACATTAGTTATATAAGTCCTAAAATATGCTTTGTGAACTATATGGTGCCAAATGTGCAATTCAAATTGCACAAAGTTCTAACTGGTCTCAAAATGTTTATTAGAGTCTAATAAGTAAATAATAAAAGTATAACAGTTAACCAATAAAAGGTTTGTCTGTTATCGTTAAAAGAACTTAACTAAAAAATTTGCACTATACATTAGTTATATAGATCCTAAAAAGTGCTTTGTGAACTATATGGTGCCAAATGTGCAATTCACATTGCAAAAAGTTTTAACGGGTCTCAAAATGTTTATTAGAGTCTAATAAGTAAATAATAAAAGTATAACAGTTAACCAATAAAAGGTTTGTTTGTTATCGTTAAAAGAACTTAACTAAAAAATTTGCACTATACATTATTTTTATAGATCCTAAAAAGTGCCTTGTGAACTATATGGTGCCAAATGTGCAATTCACATTGCAAAAAGTTCTAACGGGTCTCAAAATGTTTATTAGAGTCTAATAAGTAAATAATAAAAGTATACCAGTTAACCAATAAAAGGTTTGTCTGTTATCGTTAAAAAAACTTAACTAAAATATTTACAATATACATTAGCTATATAGGTCCTAAAAAGTGCCTTGTGAACTATATGGTGCCAAATGTGCAATTCACATTGCAAAAAGTTCTAACGGGTCTCAAAATGTTTGGTAGGGTCTAATAAGTAAATAATAAAAATATAACAGTTAATCAATAAAAGGTTTGTCTGTTATCGTTAAAAGAACTTAACTAAAAAATTTGCACTATACATTAGTTATATAGGTCCTAAAAAGTGCCTTGTGAACTATATGGTGCCAAATGTGCAATTCACATTGCAAAAAGTTCTAACGGGTCTCAAAATGTTTATTAGAGTCTAATAAGTAAATAATAAAAGAATAACAGTTAACCAATAAAAGGTTTGTTTGTTATCGTTAAAAGAACTTAACTAAAAAATTTGCACTATACATTAGTTATATAGGTCCTAAAAAATGCCTTGTGAACTATATGGTGCCAAATGTGCAATTCACATTGCAAAAAGTTCTAACGGGTCTCAAAATGTTTGGTAGGGTCTAATAAGTAAATAATAAAAGTATAACAGTTAACCAATAAAAGGTTTGTCTGTTATCGTTAAAAGAACTTAACTAAAAAATTTGCACTATACATTAGTTATATAGGTCCTAAAAAATGCCTTGTGAACTATATGGTGCCAAATGTGCAATTCACATTGCAAAAAGTTCTAACGGGTCTCAAAATGTTTGGTAGGGTCTAATAAGTAAATAATAAAAGTATAACAGTTAACCAATAAAAGGTTTGTCTGTTATCGTTAAAAGAACTTAACTAAAAAATTTGCACTATACATTAGTTATATAGGTCCTAAAAAGTGCCTTGTGAACTATATGGTGCCAAATGTGCAATTCACATTGCAAAAAGTTCTAACTGGTCTCAAAATGTTTAGTAGAGTCTAATAAGTAAATAATAAAAGTATAACAGTTAACCAATAAAATGTTTGTCTGTTATCGTTAAAAGAACTTAACTAAAATATTTGCACTATACATTAGTTATATAGGTCCTAAAAAGTGCCTTGTGAACTATATGGTGCCAAATGTGCAATTCACATTGCAAAAAGTTCTAACGGGTCTCAAAAAGTTTATTAGAGTCTAATAAGTAAATAATAAAAGTATAACAGTTAACCAATAAAAGGTTTGTCTGTTATCGTTAAAACAACTTAACTAAAAAATTTGCACTATACATTAGTTATATAGGTCCTAAAAAATGCCTTGTGAACTATATGGTGCCAAATGTGCAATTCACATTGCAAAAAGTTCTAACGGGTCTCAAAATGTTTATTAGAGTCTAATAAGTAAATAATAAAAGTATAACAGTTAACCAATAAAAGGTTTGTTTGTTATCGTTAAAAGAACTTAACTAAAAAATTTGCACTATACATTAGTTATATAGGTCCTAAAAAATGCCTTGTGAACTATATGGTGCCAAATGTGCAATTCACATTGCAAAAAGTTCTAACGGATCTCAAAATGTTTGGTAGGGTCTAATAAGTAAATAATAAAAGTATAACAGTTAACCAATAAAAGGTTTGTCTGTTATCGTTAAAAGAACTTAACTAAAAAATTTGCATTAAACATTAGTTATATAGGTCCTAAAAAGTGCCTTGTGAACTATATGGTGCCAAATGTGCAATTCAAATTGCAAAAAGTTCTAACGGGTCTCAAAATGTTTACTAGAGTCTAATAAGTAAATAACAAAAGTATAACAGTTAACCAATAAAAGGTTTGTCTGTTATCGTTAAAAGAACTTAACTAAAAAATTTGCACTATACATTAGTTATATAGGTCCTAAAAAGTGCCTTGTGAACTATATGGTGCCAAATGTGCAATTCACATTGCAAAAAGTTCTAACGGGTCTCAAAATGTTTATTAGAGTCTAATAAGTAAATAATAAAAGTATAACAGTTAACCAATAAAAGGTTTGTCTGTTATCGTTAAAAGAACTTAACTAAAAAATTTGCACTATACATTAGTTATATAGGTCCTAAAACGTGCCTTGTGAACTATATGGTGCCAAGTGTGCAATTCACATTGCAAAAAGTTCTAACGGGTCTCAAAATGTTTATTAGAGTCTAATAAGTAAATAATAAAAGTATAACAGTTAACCAATAAAAGGTTTGTCTGTTATCGTTAAAAGAACTTAACTAAAAAATTTGCATTATACATTAGTTATATAGGTCCTAAAAAGTGCCTTGTGAACTATATGGTGCCAAATGTGCAATTCAAATTGCAAAAAGTTCTAACTGGTCTCAAAATGTTTATTAGAGTCTAATAAGTAAATAATAAAAGTATAACAGTTAACCAATAAAAGGTTTGCCTGTTATCGTTAAAAGAACTTAACTAAAAAATTTGCACTATACATTAGTTATATAGGTCCTAAAAAGTGCTTTGTGAACTATATGGTGCCAAATGTGCAATTCACATTGCAAAAAGTTTTAACGGGTCTCAAAATGTTTATTAGAGTCTAATAAGTAAATAATAAAAGTATAACAATTAACCAATAAAAGGTTTGTTTGTTATCGTTAAAAGAACTTAACTAAAAAATTTGCACTATACATTAGTTATATAGGTCCTATAAAGTGCCTTGTGAACTATATGGTGCCAAATGTGCAATTCACATTGCAAAAAGTTCTAACGGGTCTCAAAATGTTTATTAGAGTCTAATAAGTAAATAATAAAAGTATAACAGTTAACCAATAAAAGGTTTGTCTGTTATCGTTAAAAGAACTTAACTAAAAAATTTGCACTATACATTAGTTATATAGGTCCTAAAAAGTGCCTTGTGAACTATATGGTGCCAAATGTGCAATTCACATTGCAAAAAGTTCTAACGGGTCTCAAAATGTTTATTAGAGTCTAATAAGTAAATAATAAAAGTATAACAGTTAACCAATAAAAGGTTTGTCTGTTATCGTTAAAAGAACTTAACTAAAAATTTGCACTATACATTAATTATATAGGTCCCAAAAAATGCCTTGTGAACTATATGGTGCCAAATGTGCAATTCACATTGCAAAAAGTTCTAACGGGTCTCAAAATGTTTATTAGAGTCTAATAAGTAAATAATAAAAGTTCAACAGTTAACCAATAAAAGGTTTGTCTGTTATCGTTAAAAGAACTTAACTAAAAAATTTGCACTATACATTAGTTATATAGGTCCTAAAAAGTGCCTTGTGAACTATATGGTGCCAAATGTGCAATTCACATTGCAAAAAGTTCTAACGGGTCTCAAAATGTTTATTAGAGTCTAATAAGTAAATAATAAATGTATAACAGTTAACCAATAAAAGGTTTGTCTGTTATCGTTAAAAGAACTTAACTAAAAAATTTGCATTTTACATTAGTTATATAGGTCCTAAAATATGCCTTGTGAACTATATGGTGCCAAATGTGCAATTCAAATTGCACAAAGTTCTAACTGGTCTCAAAATGTTTATTAGAGTCTAATAAGTAAATAATAAAAGTATAACAGTTAACCAATAAAAGGTTTGTCTGTTATCGTTAAAAGAACTTAACTAAAAAATTTGCACTATACATTAGTTATATAGATCCTAAAAAGTGCTTTGTGAACTATATGGTGCCAAATGTGCAATTCACATTGCAAAAAGTTTTAACGGGTCTCAAAATGTTTATTAGAGTCTAATAAGTAAATAATAAAAGTATAACAGTTAACCAATAAAAGGTTTGTTTGTTATCGTTAAAAGAACTTAACTAAAAAATTTGCACTATACATTATTTTTATAGGTCCTAAAAAGTGCCTTGTGAACTATATGGTGCCAAATGTGCAATTCACATTGCAAAAAGTTCTAACGGGTCTCAAAATGTTTATTAGAGTCTAATAAGTAAATAATAAAAGTATACCAGTTAACCAATAAAAGGTTTGTCTGTTATCGTTAAAAGAACTTAACTAAAATATTTACAATATACATTAGCTATATAGGTCCTAAAAAGTGCCTTGTGAACTATATGGTGCCAAATGTGCAATTCACATTGCAAAAAGTTCTAACGGGTCTCAAAATGTTTGGTAGGGTCTAATAAGTAAATAATAAAAGTATAACAGTTAATCAATAAAAGGTTTGTCTGTTATCGTTAAAAGAACTTAACTAAAAAATTTGCACTATACATTAGTTATATAGGTCCTAAAAAGTGCCTTGTGAACTATATGGTGCCAAATGTGCAATTCACATTGCAAAAAGTTCTAACGGGTCTCAAAATGTTTATTAGAGTCTAATAAGTAAATAATAAAAGAATAACAGTTAACCACTAAAAAGTTTGTCTGTTATCGTTAAAAGAACCTAACTAAAAAATTTGCATTTTACATTAGTTATATAAGTCCTAAAAAGTGCCTTGTGAACTATATGGTGCCAAATGTGCAATTCACATTGCAAAAAGTTCTAACGGGTCTCAAAATGTTTATTAGAGTCTAATAAGTAAATAATAAAAGTATAACAGTTAACCAATAAAAGGTTTGTCTGTTATCGTTAAAAGAACTTAACTAAAAAATTTGCACTATACATAAGTTATATAGGTCCAAAAAAATGCCTTGTGAAGTATGTGGTGCCAAATGTGCAATTCACATTGCAAAAAGTTCTAACAAGTCTCAAAATTTTAAATAGAGTCTAATAAGTAAATAACAAAAGTATAACAGTTAACCAATAAAAGGTTTGTCTGTTATCGTTAAAAGAACTTAACTAAAAAATTTGCACTATACATTAGTTATATAGGTCCTAAAAAGTGCCTTGTGAACTTAATGGTGCCAAATGTGCAATTCACATTGCAAAAAGTTTTAACTGGTCTCAAAATGTTTAGTAGAGTCTAATAAGTAAATAATAAAAGTATAACAGTTAACCAATAAAAGGTTTGTCTGTTATCGTTAAAAGAACTTAACTAAAATATTTGCACTATACATTAGTTATATAGGTCCTAAAAAGTGCCTTGTGAACTATATGGTGCCAATAGTGCAATTCACATTGCAAAAAGTTCTAACGGGTCTCAAAAAGTTTATTAGAGTCTAATAAGTAAATAATAAAAGTATAACAGTTAACCAATAAAAGGTTTGTCTGTTATCGTTAAAACAACTTAACTAAAAAATTTGCACTATACATTAGTTATATAGGTCCTAAAAAATGCCTTGTGAACTATATGGTGCCAAATGTGCAATTCACATTGCAAAAAGTTCTAACGGGTCTCAAAATGTTTATTAGAGTCTAATAAGTAAATAATAAAAGTATAACAGTTAACCAATAAAAGGTTTGTTTGTTATCGTTAAAAGAACTTAACTAAAAAATTTGCACTATACATTAGTTATATAGGTCCTAAAAAGTGCCTTGTGAACTATATGGTGCCAAATGTGCAATTCACATTGCAAAAAGTTCTAACGGGTCTCAAAATGTTTGGTAGGGTCTAATAAGTAAATAATAAAAGTATAACAGTTAACCAATAAAAGGTTTGTTTGTTATCGTTAAAAGAACTTAACTAAAAAATTTGCACTATACATTAGTTATATAGGTCCTAAAAAGTGCCTTGTGAACTATATGGTGCCAAATGTGCAATTCACATTGCAAAAAGTTCTAACTGGTCTCAAAATGTTTAGTAGTAGCTAATAAGTAAATAATAAAAGTATAACAGTTAACCAATAAAATGTTTGTCTGTTATCGTTAAAAGAACTTAACTAAAATATTTGCACTATACATTAGTTATATAGGTCCTAAAAAGTGCCTTGTGAACTATATGGTGCCAAATGTGCAATTCACATTGCAAAAAGTTCTAACGGGTCTCAAAAAGTTTATTAGAGTCTAATAAGTAAATAATAAAAGTATAACAGTTAACCAATAAAAGGTTTGTCTGTTATCGTTAAAACAACTTAACTAAAAAATTTGCACTATACATTAGTTATATAGGTCCTAAAAAGTGCCTTGTGAACTATATGGTGCCAAATGTGCAATTCACATTGCAAAAAGTTCTAACGGGTCTCAAAATGTTTATTAGAGTCTAATAAGTAAATAATAAAAGTATAACAGTTAACTAATAAAAGGTTTGTTTGTTATCGTTAAAAGAACTTAACTAAAAAATTTGCACTATACATTAGTTATATAGGTCCTAAAAAATGCCTTGTGAACTATATGGTGCCAAATGTGCAATTCACATTGCAAAAAGTTCTAACTGGTCTCAAAATGTTTATTAGAGTCTAATAAGTAAATAATAAAAGTATAACAGTTAACCAATAAAAGGTTTGTCTGTTATCGTTAAAAGAACTTAACTAAAAAATTTGCATTATACATTAGTTATATAGGTCCTAAAAAGTGCCTTGTGAACTATATGGTGCCAAATGTGCAATTCAAATTGCAAAAAGTTCTAACGGGTCTCAAAATGTTTATTAGAGTCTAATAAGTAAATAATAAAAGTATAACATTTAACCAATAAAAGGTTTGTTTGTTATCGTTAAAAGAACTTAACTAAAAAATTTGCACTATACATTAGTTATATAGGTCCTAAAAAATGCCTTGTGAACTATATGGTGAAAAATGTGCAATTCACATTGCAAAAAGTTCTAACGGGTCTCAAAATGTTTATTAGAGTCTAATAAGTAAATAATAAAGGTATAACAGTTAACCAATAAAAGGTTTGTCTGTTATCGTTAAAAGAACTTAACTAAAAAATTTGCATTATACATTAGTTATATAGGTCCTAAAAAGTGCCTTGTGAACTATATGGTGCCAAATGTGCAATTCAAATTGCAAAAAGTTCTAACGGGTCTCAAAATGTTTATTAGAGTCTAATAAGTAAATAATAAAAGTATAACAGTTAACCAATAAAAGGTTTGTTTGTTATCGTTAAAAGAACTTAACTAAAAAATTTGCATTATACATTAGTTATATAGGTCCTAAAAAGTGCCTTGTGAACTATATGGTGCCAAATGTGCAATTCAAATTGCAAAAAGTTCTAACGGGTCTCAAAATGTTTATTAGAGTCTAATAAGTAAATAATAAAAGTATAACAGTTAACCAATAAAAGGTTTGTCTGTTATCGTTAAAAGAACTTAACTAAAATATTTGCATTATACATTAGTTATATAGGTCCTGAAGAGTGCCTTGTGAACTATATGGTGGCAAATGTTTAATTCAAAATGCAAAAAGTTTTAACTGGTCTCAAAATGTTTATTAGAATCTAATGAGTAAATAACAAAAGTATAACAGTTAACCAATAAAAGGTTTGTCTGTTATCGTTAAAAGAACTTAACTAAAAAATTTGCACTATACATTAGTTATATAGGTCCCAAAAAATGCCTTGTGAACTATATGGTGCCAAATGTGCAATTCACATTGCAAAAAGTTCTAACGGGTCTCAAAATGTTTATTAGAGTCTAATAAGTAAATAATAAAAGTTCAACAGTTAACCAATAAAAGGTTTGTCTGTTATCGTTAAAAGAACTTAACTAAAAAATTTGCACTATACATTAGTTATATAGGTCCTAAAAAGTGCCTTGTGAACTATTTGGTGCCAAATGTGCAATTCACATTGCATAAAGTTCTAACGGGTCTCAAAATGTTTATTAGAGTCTAATAAGTAAATAATAAAAGTATAACAGTTAACCAATAAAAGGTTTGTCTGTTATCGTTAAAAGAACTTAACTAAAAAATTTGCATTTTACATTAGTTATATAGGTCCTAAAATATGCCTTGTGAACTATATGGTGCCAAATGTGCAATTCAAATTGCACAAAGTTCTAACTGGTCTCAAAATGTTTATTAGAGTCTAATAAGTAAATAATAAAAGTATAACAGTTAACCAATAAAAGGTTTGTCTGTTATCGTTAAAAGAACTTAACTAAAAAATTTGCACTATACATTAGTTATATAGATCCTAAAAAGTGCTTTGTGAACTATATGGTGCCAAATGTGCAATTCACATTGCAAAAAGTTCTAACGGGTCTCAAAATGTTTATTAGAGTCTAATAAGTAAATAATAAAAGTATAACAGTTAACCAATAAAAGGTTTGTTTGTTATCGTTAAAAGAACTTAACTAAAATATTTGCACTATACATTATTTTTATAGGTCCTAAAAAGTGCCTTGTGAACTATATGGTGCCAAATGTGCAATTCACATTGCAAAAAGTTCTAACGGGTCTCAAAATGTTTATTAGAGTCTAATAAGTAAATAATAAAAGTATACCAGTTAACCAATAAAAGGTTTGTCTGTTATCGTTAAAAAAACTTAACTAAAATATTTACAATATACATTAGCTATATAGGTCCTAAAAAGTGCCTTGTGAACTATATGGTGCCAAATGTGCAATTCACATTGCAAAAAGTTCTAACGGGTCTCAAAATGTTTGGTAGGGTCTAATAAGTAAATAATAAAAGTATAACAGTTAATCAATAAAAGGTTTGTCTGTTATCGTTAAAAGAACTTAACTAAAAAATTTGCACTATACATTAGTTATATAGGTCCTAAAAAGTGCCTTGTGAACTATATGGTGCCAAATGTGCAATTCACATTGCAAAAAGTTCTAACGGGTCTCAAAATGTTTATTAGAGTTTAATAAATAAATAATAAAAGAATAACAGTTAACCACTAAAAGGTTTGTCTGTTATCGTTAAAAGAACCTAACTAAAAAATTTGCATTATACATTAGTTATATAAGTCCTAAAAAGTGCCTTGTGAACTATATGGTGCCAAATGTGCAATTCACATTGCAAAAAGTTCTAACGGGTCTCAAAATGTTTATTAGAGTCTAATAAGTAAATAATAAAAGTATAACAGTTAACCAATAAAAGGTTTGTTTGTTATCGTTAAAAGAACTTAACTAAAAAATTTGCACTATACATAAGTTATATAGGTCCTAAAAAATGCCTTGTGAAGTATATGGTGCCAAATGTGCAATTCACATTGCAAAAAGTTCTAACAAGTCTCAAAATTTTAAATAGAGTCTAATAAGTAAATAACAAAAGTATAACAGTTAACCAATAAAAGGTTTGTCTGTTATCGTTAAAAGAACTTAACTAAAAAATTTGCACTATACATTAGTTATATAGGTCCTAAAAAGTGCCTTGTGAACTATATGGTGCCAAATGTGCAATTCACATTGCAAAAAGTTCTAACTGGTCTCAAAATGTTTAGTAGAGTCTAATAAGTAAATAAAAAAAGTATAACAGTTAACCAATAAAAGGTTTGTCTGTTATCGTTAAAAGAACTTAACTAAAATATTTGCACTATACATTAGTTATATAGGTCCTAAAAAGTGCCTTGTGAACTATATGGTGCCAATAGTGCAATTCACATTGCAAAAAGTTCTAACGGGTCTCAAAAAGTTTATTAGAGTCTAATAAGTAAATAATAAAAGTATAACAGTTAACCAATAAAAGGTTTGTCTGTTATCGTTAAAACAACTTAACTAAAAAATTTGCACTATACATTAGTTATATAGGTCCTAAAAAATGCCTTGTGAACTATATGGTGCCAAATGTGCAATTCACATTGCAAAAAGTTCTAACGGGTCTCAAAATGTTTATTAGAGTCTAATAAGTAAATAATAAAAGTATAACAGTTAACCAATAAAAGGTTTGTTTGTTATCGTTAAAAGAACTTAACTAAAAAATTTGCACTATACATTAGTTATATAGGTCCTAAAAAATGCCTTGTGAACTATATGGTGCCAAATGTGCAATTCACATTGCAAAAAGTTCTAACGGGTCTCAAAATGTTTGGTAGGGTCTAATAAGTAAATAATAAAAGTATAACAGTTAACCAATAAAAGGTTTGTCTGTTATCGTTAAAAGAACTTAACTAAAAAATTTGCACTATACATTAGTTATATAGGTCCTAAAAAGTGCCTTGTGAACTATATGGTGCCAAATGTGCAATTCACATTGCAAAAAGTTCTAACTGGTCTCAAAATGTTTAGTAGAGTCTAATAAGTAAATAATAAAAGTATAACAGTTAACCAATAAAATGTTTGTCTGTTATCGTTAAAAGAACTTAACTAAAATATTTGCACTATACATTAGTTATATAGGTCCTAAAAAGTGCCTTGTGAACTATATGGTGCCAAATGTGCAATTCACATTGCAAAAAGTTCTAACGGGTCTCAAAAAGTTTATTAGAGTCTAATAAGTAAATAATAAAAGTATAACAGTTAACCAATAAAAGGTTTGTCTGTTATCGTTAAAACAACTTAACTAAAAAATTTGCACTATACATTAGTTATATAGGTCCTAAAAAATGCCTTGTGAACTATATGGTGCCAAATGTGCAATTCACATTGCAAAAAGTTCTAACTGGTCTCAAAATGTTTATTAGAGTCTAATAAGTAAATAATAAAAGTATAACAGTTAACCAATAAAAGGTTTGTTTGTTATCGTTAAAAGAACTTAACTAAAAAATTTGCACTATACATTAGTTATATAGGTCCTAAAAAATGCCTTGTGAACTATATGGTGCCAAATGTGCAATTCACATTGCAAAAAGTTCTAACGGATCTCAAAATGTTTGGTAGGGTCTAATAAGTAAATAATAAAAGTATAACAGTTAACCAATAAAAGGTTTGTCTGTTATCGTTAAAAGAACTTAACTAAAAAATTTGCATTATACATTAGTTATATAGGTCCTAAAAAGTGCCTTGTGAACTATATGGTGCCAAATGTGCAATTCAAATTGCAAAAAGTTCTAACGGGTCTCAAAATGTTTACTAGAGTCTAATAAGTAAATAACAAAAGTACAACAGTTAACCAATAAAAGGTTTGTCTGTTATCGTTAAAAGAACTTAACTAAAAAATTTGCACTATACATTAGTTATATAGGT
Source organism: Clavelina lepadiformis (assembly GCF_947623445.1). Classification (NCBI taxonomy): domain Eukaryota; kingdom Metazoa; phylum Chordata; class Ascidiacea; order Aplousobranchia; family Clavelinidae; genus Clavelina; species Clavelina lepadiformis. The sequence goes on along the minus strand of NC_135243.1, from coordinate 14,095,452 downwards.
CCTAAAAAGTGCCTTGTGAACTATATGGTGCCAAATGTGCAATTCACATTGCAAAAAGTTCTAACGGGTCTCAAAATGTTTATTAGAGTCTAATAAGTAAATAATAAAAGTATAACAGTTAACCAATAAAAGGTTTGTCTGTTATCGTTAAAAGAACTTAACTAAAAAATTTGCACTATACATTAGTTATATAGGTCCTAAAACGTGCCTTGTGAACTATATGGTGCCAAATGTGCAATTCACATTGCAAAAAGTTCTAACGGGTCTCAAAATGTTTATTAGAGTCTAATAAGTAAATAATAAAAGTATAACAGTTAACCAATAAAAGGTTTGTCTGTTATCGTTAAAAGAACTTAACTAAAAAATTTGCATTATACATTAGTTATATAGGTCCTAAAAAGTGCCTTGTGAACTATATGGTGCCAAATGTGCAATTCAAATTGCAAAAAGTTCTAACTGGTCTCAAAACGTTTATTAGAGTCTAATAAGTAAATAATAAAAGTATAACAGTTAACCAATAAAAGGTTTGCCTGTTATCGTTAAAAGAACTTAACTAAAAAATTTGCACTATACATTAGTTATATAGGTCCTAAAAAGTGCTTTGTGAACTATATGGTGCCAAATGTGCAATTCACATTGCAAAAAGTTTTAACGGGTCTCAAAATGTTTATTAGAGTCTAATAAGTAAATAATAAAAGTATAACAGTTAACCAATAAAAGGTTTGTCTGTTATCGTTAAAAGAACTTAACTAAAAAATTTGCACTATACATTAGTTATATAGGTCCTATAAAGTGCCTTGTGAACTATATGGTGCCAAATGTGCAATTCACATTGCAAAAAGTTCTAACGGGTCTCAAAATGTTTATTAGAGTCTAATAAGTAAATAATAAAAGTATAACAGTTAACCAATAAAAGGTTTGTCTGTTATCGTTAAAAGAACTTAACTAAAAAATTTGCACTATACATTAGTTATATAGGTCCTAAAAAGTGCCTTGTGAACTATATGGTGCCAAATGTGCAATTCACATTGCAAAAAGTTCTAACGGATCTCAAAATGTTTATTAGAGTCTAATAAGTAAATAATAAAAGTATAACAGTTAACCAATAAAAGGTTTGTCTGTTATCGTTAAAAGAACTTAACTAAAAATTTGCACTATACATTAATTATATAGGTCCCAAAAAATGCCTTGTGAACTATATGGTGCCAAATGTGCAATTCACATTGCAAAAAGTTCTAACGGGTCTCAAAATGTTTATTAGAGTCTAATAAGTAAATAATAAAAGTTCAACAGTTAACCAATAAAAGGTTTGTCTGTTATCGTTAAAAGAACTTAACTAAAAAATTTGCACTATACATTAGTTATATAGGTCCTAAAAAGTGCCTTGTGAACTATATGGTGCCAAATGTGCAATTCACATTGCAAAAAGTTCTAACGGGTCTCAAAATGTTTATTAGAGTCTAATAAGTAAATAATAAATGTATAACAGTTAACCAATAAAAGGTTTGTCTGTTATCGTTAAAAGAACTTAACTAAAAAATTTGCATTTTACATTAGTTATATAGGTCCTAAAATATGCTTTGTGAACTATATGGTGCCAAATGTGCAATTCAAATTGCACAAAGTTCTAACTGGTCTCAAAATGTTTATTAGAGTCTAATAAGTAAATAATAAAAGTATAACAGTTAACCAATAAAAGGTTTGTCTGTTATCGTTAAAAGAACTTAACTAAAAAATTTGCACTATACATTAGTTATATAGATCCTAAAAAGTGCTTTGTGAACTATATGGTGCCAAATGTGCAATTCACATTGCAAAAAGTTCTAACGGGTCTCAAAATGTTTATTAGAGTCTAATAAGTAAATAATAAAAGTATAACAGTTAACCAATAAAAGGTTTGTTTGTTATCGTTAAAAGAACTTAACTAAAAAATTTGCACTATACATTATTTTTATAGGTCCTAAAAAGTGCCTTGTGAACTATATGGTGCCAAATGTGCAATTCACATTGCAAAAAGTTCTAACGGGTCTCAAAATGTTTATTAGAGTCTAATAAGTAAATAATAAAAGTATACCAGTTAACCAATAAAAGGTTTGTCTGTTATCGTTAAAAAAACTTAACTAAAATATTTACAATATACATTAGCTATATAGGTCCTAAAAAGTGCCTTGTGAACTATATGGTGCCAAATGTGCAATTCACATTGCAAAAAGTTCTAACGGGTCTCAAAATGTTTGGTAGGGTCTAATAAGTAAATAATAAAAGTATAACAGTTAATCAATAAAAGGTTTGTCTGTTATCGTTAAAAGAACTTAACTAAAAAATTTGCACTATACATTAGTTATATAGGTCCTAAAAAGTGCCTTGTGAACTATATGGTGCCAAATGTGCAATTCACATTGCAAAAAGTTCTAACGGGTCTCAAAATGTTTATTAGAGTCTAATAAGTAAATAATAAAAGAATAACAGTTAACCAATAAAAGGTTTGTTTGTTATCGTTAAAAGAACTTAACTAAAAAATTTGCACTATACATTAGTTATATAGGTCCTAAAAAATGCCTTGTGAACTATATGGTGCCAAATGTGCAATTCACATTGCAAAAAGTTCTAACGGGTCTCAAAATGTTTGGTAGGGTCTAATAAGTAAATAATAAAAGTATAACAGTTAACCAATAAAAGGTTTGTCTGTTATCGTTAAAAGAACTTAACTAAAAAATTTGCACTATACATTAGTTATATAGGTCCTAAAAAATGCCTTGTGAACTATATGGTGCCAAATGTGCAATTCACATTGCAAAAAGTTCTAACGGGTCTCAAAATGTTTGGTAGGGTCTAATAAGTAAATAATAAAAGTATAACAGTTAACCAATAAAAGGTTTGTCTGTTATCGTTAAAAGAACTTAACTAAAAAATTTGCACTATACATTAGTTATATAGGTCCTAAAAAGTGCCTTGTGAACTATATGGTGCCAAATGTGCAATTCACATTGCAAAAAGTTCTAACTGGTCTCAAAATGTTTAGTAGAGTCTAATAAGTAAATAATAAAAGTATAACAGTTAACCAATAAAAGGTTTGTCTGTTATCGTTAAAAGAACTTAACTAAAATACTTGCACTATACATTAGTTATATAGGTCCTAAAAAGTGCCTTGTGAACTATATGGTGCCAAATGTGCAATTCACATTGCAAAAAGTTCTAACGGGTCTCAAAAAGTTTATTAGAGTCTAATAAGTAAATAATAAAAGTATAACAGTTAACCAATAAAAGGTTTGTCTGTTATCGTTAAAACAACTTAACTAAAAAATTTGCACTATACATTAGTTATATAGGTCCTAAAAAATGCCTTGTGAACTATATGGTGCCAAATGTGCAATTCACATTGCAAAAAGTTCTAACGGGTCTCAAAATGTTTATTAGAATCTAATAAGTAAATAATAAAAGTATAACAGTTAACCAATAAAAGGTTTGTTTGTTATCGTTAAAAGAACTTAACTAAAAAATTTGCACTATACATTAGTTATATAGGTCCTAAAAAATGCCTTGTGAACTATATGGTGCCAAATGTGCAATTCACATTGCAAAAAGTTCTAACTGATCTCAAAATGTTTGGTAGGGTCTAATAAGTAAATAATAAAAGTATAACAGTTAACCAATAAAAGGTTTGTCTGTTATCGTTAAAAGAACTTAACTAAAAAATTTGCATTATACATTAGTTATATAGGTCCTAAAAAGTGCCTTGTGAACTATATGGTGCCAAATGTGCAATTCAAATTGCAAAAAGTTCTAACGGGTCTCAAAATGTTTACTAGAGTCTAATAAGTAAATAACAAAAGTCTAACAGTTAACCAATAAAAGGTTTGTCTGTTATCGTTAAAAGAACTTAACTAAAAAATTTGCACTATACATTAGTTATATAGGTCCTAAAAAGTGCCTTGTGAACTATATGGTGCCAAATGTGCAATTCACATTGCAAAAAGTTCTAACGGGTCTCAAAATGTTTATTAGAGTCTAATAAGTAAATAATAAAAGTATAACAGTTAACCAATAAAAGGTTTGTCTGTTATCGTTAAAAGAACTTAACTAAAAAATTTGCACTATACATTAGTTATATAGGTCCTAAAACGTGCCTTGTGAACTATATGGTGCCAAATGTGCAATTCACATTGCAAAAAGTTCTAACGGGTCTCAAAATGTTTATTAGAGTCTAATAAGTAAATAATAAAAGTATAACAGTTAACCAATAAAAGGTTTGTCTGTTATCGTTAAAAGAACTTAACTAAAAAATTTGCATTATACATTAGTTATATAGGTCCTAAAAAGTGCCTTGTGAACTATATGGTGCCAAATGTGCAATTCAAATTGCAAAAAGTTCTAACTGGTCTCAAAATGTTTATTAGAGTCTAATAAGTAAATAATAAAAGTATAACAGTTAACCAATAAAAGGTTTGCCTGTTATCGTTAAAAGAACTTAACTAAAAAATTTGCACTATACATTAGTTATATAGGTCCTAAAAAGTGCTTTGTGAACTATATGGTGCCAAATGTGCAATTCACATTGCAAAAAGTTTTAACGGGTCTCAAAATGTTTATTAGAGTCTAATAAGTAAATAATAAAAGTATAACAGTTAACCAATAAAAGGTTTGTTTGTTATCGTTAAAAGAACTTAACTAAAAAATTTGCACTATACATTAGTTATATAGGTCCTATAAAGTGCCTTGTGAACTATATGGTGCCAAATGTGCAATTCACATTGCAAAAAGTTCTAACGGGTCTCAAAATGTTTATTAGAGTCTAATAAGTAAATAATAAAAGTATAACAGTTAACCAATAAAAGGTTTGTCTGTTATCGTTAAAAGAACTTAACTAAAAAATTTGCACTATACATTAGTTATATAGGTCCTAAAAAGTGCCTTGTGAACTATATGGTGCCAAATGTGCAATTCACATTGCAAAAAGTTCTAACGGGTCTCAAAATGTTTATTAGAGTCTAATAAGTAAATAATAAAAGTATAACAGTTAACCAATAAAAGGTTTGTCTGTTATCGTTAAAAGAACTTAACTAAAAATTTGCACTATACATTAATTATATAGGTCCCAAAAAATGCCTTGTGAACTATATGGTGCCAAATGTGCAATTCACATTGCAAAAAGTTCTAACGGGTCTCAAAATGTTTATTAGAGTCTAATAAGTAAATAATAAAAGTTCAACAGTTAACCAATAAAAGGTTTGTCTGTTATCGTTAAAAGAACTTAACTAAAAAATTTGCACTATACATTAGTTATATAGGTCCTAAAAAGTGCCTTGTGAACTATATGGTGCCAAATGTGCAATTCACATTGCAAAAAGTTCTAACGGGTCTCAAAATGTTTATTAGAGTCTAATAAGTAAATAATAAATGTATAACAGTTAACCAATAAAAGGTTTGTCTGTTATCGTTAAAAGAACTTAACTAAAAAATTTGCATTTTACATTAGTTATATAGGTCCTAAAATATGCCTTGTGAACTATATGGTGCCAAATGTGCAATTCAAATTGCACAAAGTTCTAACTGGTCTCAAAATGTTTATTAGAGTCTAATAAGTAAATAATAAAAGTATAACAGTTAACCAATAAAAGGTTTGTCTGTTATCGTTAAAAGAACTTAACTAAAAAATTTGCACTATACATTAGTTATATAGATCCTAAAAAGTGCTTTGTGAACTATATGGTGCCAAATGTGCAATTCACATTGCAAAAAGTTTTAACGGGTCTCAAAATGTTTATTAGAGTCTAATAAGTAAATAATAAAAGTATAACAGTTAACCAATAAAAGGTTTGTTTGTTATCGTTAAAAGAACTTAACTAAAAAATTTGCACTATACATTATTTTTATAGGTCCTAAAAAGTGCCTTGTGAACTATATGGTGCCAAATGTGCAATTCACATTGCAAAAAGTTCTAACGGGTCTCAAAATGTTTATTAGAGTCTAATAAGTAAATAATAAAAGTATACCAGTTAACCAATAAAAGGTTTGTCTGTTATCGTTAAAAAAACTTAACTAAAATATTTACAATATACATTAGCTATATAGGTCCTAAAAAGTGCCTTGTGAACTATATGGTGCCAAATGTGCAATTCACATTGCAAAAAGTTCTAACGGGTCTCAAAATGTTTGGTAGGGTCTAATAAGTAAATAATAAAAGTATAACAGTTAATCAATAAAAGGTTTGTCTGTTATCGTTAAAAGAACTTAACTAAAAAATTTGCACTATACATTAGTTATATAGGTCCTAAAAAGTGCCTTGTGAACTATATGGTGCCAAATGTGCAATTCACATTGCAAAAAGTTCTAACGGGTCTCAAAATGTTTATTAGAGTCTAATAAGTAAATAATAAAAGAATAACAGTTAACCACTAAAAGGTTTGTCTGTTATCGTTAAAAGAACCTAACTAAAAAATTTGCATTATACATTAGTTATATAAGTCCTAAAAAGTGCCTTGTGAACTATATGGTGCCAAATGTGCAATTCACATTGCAAAAAGTTCTAACGGGTCTCAAAATGTTTATTAGAGTCTAATAAGTAAATAATAAAAGAATAACAGTTAACCACTAAAAGGTTTGTCTGTTATCGTTAAAAGAACCTAACTAAAAAATTTGCATTATACATTAGTTATATAGGTCCTAAAAAGTGCCTTGTGAACTATATGGTGCCAAATGTGCAATTCAAATTGCAAAAAGTTCTAACGGGTCTCAAAATGTTTACTAGAGTCTAATAAGTAAATAACAAAAGTATAACAGTTAACCAATAAAAGGTTTGTCTGTTATCGTTAAAAGAACTTAACTAAAAAATTTGCACTATACATTAGTTATATAGGTCCTAAAAAGTGCCTTGTGAACTATATGGTGCCAAATGTGCAATTCACATTGCAAAAAGTTCTAACGGGTCTCAAAATGTTTATTAGAGTCTAATAAGTAAATAATAAAAGTATAACAGTTAACCAATAAAAGGTTTGTCTGTTATCGTTAAAAGAACTTAACTAAAAAATTTGCACTATACATTAGTTATATAGGTCCTAAAACGTGCCTTGTGAACTATATGGTGCCAAATGTGCAATTCACATTGCAAAAAGTTCTAACGGGTCTCAAAATGTTTATTAGAGTCTAATAAGTAAATAATAAAAGTATAACAGTTAACCAATAAAAGGTTTGTCTGTTATCGTTAAAAGAACTTAACTAAAAAATTTGCATTATACATTAGTTATATAGGTCCTAAAAAGTGCCTTGTGAACTATATGGTGCCAAATGTGCAATTCAAATTGCAAAAAGTTCTAACTGGTCTCAAAATGTTTATTAGAGTCTAATAAGTAAATAATAAAAGTATAACAGTTAACCAATAAAAGGTTTGCCTGTTATCGTTAAAAGAACTTAACTAAAAAATTTGCACTATACATTAGTTATATAGGTCCTAAAAAGTGCTTTGTGAACTATATGGTGCCAAATGTGCAATTCACATTGCAAAAAGTTTTAACGGGTCTCAAAATGTTTATTAGAGTCTAATAAGTAAATAATAAAAGTATAACAGTTAACCAATAAAAGGTTTGTTTGTTATCGTTAAAAGAACTTAACTAAAAAATTTGCACTATACATTAGTTATATAGGTCCTGTAAAGTGCCTTGTGAACTATATGGTGCCAAATGTGCAATTCACATTGCAAAAAGTTCTAACGGGTCTCAAAATGTTTATTAGAGTCTAATAAGTAAATAATAAAAGTATAACAGTTAACCAATAAAAGGTTTGTCTGTTATCGTTAAAAGAACTTAACTAAAAAATTTGCACTATACATTAGTTATATAGGTCCTAAAAAGTGCCTTGTGAACTATATGGTGCCAAATGTGCAATTCACATTGCAAAAAGTTCTAACGGGTCTCAAAATGTTTATTACAGTCTAATAAGTAAATAATAAAAGTATAACAGTTAACCAATAAAAGGTTTGTCTGTTATCGTTAAAAGAACTTAACTAAAAATTTGCACTATACATTAATTATATAGGTCCCAAAAAATGCCTTGTGAACTATATGGTGCCAAATGTGCAATTCACATTGCAAAAAGTTCTAACGGGTCTCAAAATGTTTATTAGAGTCTAATAAGTAAATAATAAAAGTTCAACAGTTAACCAATAAAAGGTTTGTCTGTTATCGTTAAAAGAACTTAACTAAAAAATTTGCACTATACATTAGTTATATAGGTCCTAAAAAGTGCCTTGTGAACTATATGGTGCCAAATGTGCAATTCACATTGCAAAAAGTTCTAACGGGTCTCAAAATGTTTATTAGAGTCTAATAAGTAAATAATAAATGTATAACAGTTAACCAATAAAAGGTTTGTCTGTTATCGTTAAAAGAACTTAACTAAAAAATTTGCATTTTACATTAGTTATATAGGTCCTAAAATATGCCTTGTGAACTATATGGTGCCAAATATGCAATTCAAATTGCACAAAGTTCTAACTGGTCTCAAAATGTTTATTAGAGTCTAATAAGTAAATAATAAAAGTATAACAGTTAACCAATAAAAGGTTTGTCTGTTATCGTTAAAAGAACTTAACTAAAAAATTTGCACTATACATTAGTTATATAGATCCTAAAAAGTGCTTTGTGAACTATATGGTGCCAAATGTGCAATTCACATTGCAAAAAGTTTTAACGGGTCTCAAAATGTTTATTAGAGTCTAATAAGTAAATAATAAAAGTATAACAGTTAACCAATAAAAGGTTTGTTTGTTATCGTTAAAAGAACTTAACTAAAAAATTTGCACTATACATTATTTTTATAGGTCCTAAAAAGTGCCTTGTGAACTATATGGTGCCAAATGTGCAATTCACATTGCAAAAAGTTCTAACGGGTCTCAAAATGTTTATTAGAGTCTAATAAGTAAATAATAAAAGTATAACAGTTAACCAATAAAAGGTTTGTCTGTTATCGTTAAAAAAACTTAACTAAAATATTTACAATATACATTAGCTATATAGGTCCTAAAAAGTGCCTTGTGAACTATATGGTGCCAAATGTGCAATTCACATTGCAAAAAGTTCTAACGGGTCTCAAAATGTTTGGTAGGGTCTAATAAGTAAATAATAAAAGTATAACAGTTAATCAATAAAAGGTTTGTCTGTTATCGTTAAAAGAACTTAACTAAAAAATTTGCACTATACATTAGTTATATAGGTCCTAAAAAGTGCCTTGTGAACTATATGGTGCCAAATGTGCAATTCACATTGCAAAAAGTTCTAACGGGTCTCAAAATGTTTATTAGAGTCTAATAAGTAAATAATAAAAGAATAACAGTTAACCACTAAAAGGTTTGTCTGTTATCGTTAAAAGAACCTAACTAAAAAATTTGCATTATACATTAGTTATATAAGTCCTAAAAAGTGCCTTGTGAACTATATGGTGCCAAATGTGCAATTCACATTGCAAAAAGTTCTAACGGGTCTCAAAATGTTTATTAGAGTCTAATAAGTAAATAATAAAAGTATAACAGTTAACCAATAAAAGGTTTGTCTGTTATCGTTAAAAGAACTTAACTAAAAAATTTGCACTATACATAAGTTATATAGGTCCTAAAAAATGCCTTGTGAAGTATATGGTGCCAAATGTGCAATTCACATTGCAAAAAGTTCTAACAAGTCTCAAAATTTTAAATAGAGTCTAATAAGTAAATAACAAAAGTATAACAGTTAACCAATAAAAGGTTTGTCTGTTATCGTTAAAAGAACTTAACTAAAAAATTTGCACTATACATTAGTTATATAGGTCCTAAAAAGTGCCTTGTGAACTATATGGTGCCAAATGTGCAATTCACATTGCAAAAAGTTCTAACTGGTCTCAAAATGTTTAGTAGAGTCTAATAAGTAAATAATAAAAGTATAACAGTTAACCAATAAAAGGTTTGTCTGTTATCGTTAAAAGAACTTAACTAAAATATTTGCACTATACATTAGTTATATAGGTCCTAAAAAGTGCCTTGTGAACTATATGGTGCCAATAGTGCAATTCACATTGCAAAAAGTTCTAACGGGTCTCAAAAAGTTTATTAGAGTCTAATAAGTAAATAATAAAAGTATAACAGTTAACCAATAAAAGGTTTGTCTGTTATCGTTAAAACAACTTAACTAAAAAATTTGCACTATACATTAGTTATATAGGTCCTAAAAAATGCCTTGTGAACTATATGGTGCCAAATGTGCAATTCACATTGCAAAAAGTTCTAACGGGTCTCAAAATGTTTATTAGAGTCTAATAAGTAAATAATAAAAGTATAACAGTTAACCAATAAAAGGTTTGTTTGTTATCGTTAAAAGAACTTAACTAAAAAATTTGCACTATACATTAGTTATATAGGTCCTAAAAAATGCCTTGTGAACTATATGGTGCCAAATGTGCAATTCACATTGCAAAAAGTTCTAACGGGTCTCAAAATGTTTGGTAGGGTCTAATAAGTAAATAATAAAAGTATAACAGTTAACCAATAAAAGGTTTGTCTGTTATCGTTAAAAGAACTTAACTAAAAAATTTGCACTATACATTAGTTATATAGGTCCTAAAAAGTGCCTTGTGAACTATATGGTGCCAAATGTGCAATTCACATTGCAAAAAGTTCTAACTGGTCTCAAAATGTTTAGTAGTAGCTAATAAGTAAATAATAAAAGTATAACAGTTAACCAATAAAATGTTTGTCTGTTATCGTTAAAAGAACTTAACTAAAATATTTGCACTATACATTAGTTATATAGGTCCTAAAAAGTGCCTTGTGAACTATATGGTGCCAAATGTGCAATTCACATTGCAAAAAGTTCTAACGGGTCTCAAAAAGTTTATTAGAGTCTAATAAGTAAATAATAAAAGTATAACAGTTAACCAATAAAAGGTTTGTCTGTTATCGTTAAAATAACTTAACTAAAAAATTTGCACTATACATTAGTTATATAGGTCCTAAAAAGTGCCTTGTGAACTATATGGTGCCAAATGTGCAATTCACATTGCAAAAAGTTCTAACGGGTCTCAAAATGTTTATTAGAGTCTAATAAGTAAATAATAAAAGTATAACAGTTAACCAATAAAAGGTTTGTTTGTTATCGTTAAAAGAACTTAACTAAAAAATTTGCACTATACATTAGTTATATAGGTCCTAAAAAATGCCTTGTGAACTATATGGTGCCAAATGTGCAATTCACATTGCAAAAAGTTCTAACGGGTCTCAAAATGTTTATTAGAGTCTAATAAGTAAATAATAAAAGTATAACAGTTAACCAATAAAAGGTTTGTCTGTTATCGTTAAAAGAACTTAACTAAAAAATTTGCATTATACATTAGTTATATAGGTCCTAAAAAGTGCCTTGTGAACTATATGGTGCCAAATGTGCAATTCAAATTGCAAAAAGTTCTAACGGGTCTCAAAATGTTTATTAGAGTCTAATAAGTAAATAATAAAAGTATAACAGTTAACCAATAAAAGGTTTGTTTGTTATCGTTAAAAGAACTTAACTAAAAAATTTGCATTATACATTAGTTATATAGGTCCTAAAAAGTGCCTTGTGAACTATATGGTGCCAAATGTGCAATTCAAATTGCAAAAGGTTTTAACGGGTCTCAAAATGTTTATTAGAGTCTAATAAGTAAATAATAAAAGTATAACAGTTAACCAATAAAAGGTTTGTCTGTTATCGTTAAAAGAACTTAACTAAAATATTTGCACTATACATTAGTTATATAGGTCCTAAAAAGTGCCTTGTGAACTATATGGTGCCAAATGTGCAATTCAAATTGCAATAAGTTCTAACGGGTCTCAAAATGTTTATTAGAGTCTAATAAGTAAATAATAAAAGTATAACAGTTAACCAATAAAAGGTTTGTTTGTTATCGTTAAAAGAACTTAACTAAAAAATTTGCACTATACATTAGTTATAAAGGTCCTAAAAAATGCCTTGTGAACTATATGGTGCCAAATGTGCAATTCAAATTGCAATAAGTTCTAACGGGTCTCAAAATGTTTATTAGAGTCTAATAAGTAAATAATAAAAGTATAACAGTTAACCAATAAAAGGTTTGTTTGTTATCGTTAAAAGAACTTAACTAAAAAATTTGCACTATACATTAGTTATAAAGGTCCTAAAAAATGCCTTGTGAACTATATGGTGCCAAATGTGCAATTCACATTGCAAAAAGTTCTAACGGGTCTCAAAATGTTTGGTAGGGTCTAATAAGTAAATAATAAAAGTATAACAGTTAACCAATAAAAGGTTTGTCTGTTATCGTTAAAAGAACTTAACTAAAAAATTTGCATTATACATTAGTTATATAGGTCCTAAAAAGTGCCTTGTGAACTATATGGTGCCAAATGTGCAATTCAAATTGCAAAAAGTTCTAACGGGTCTCAAAATGTTTACTAGAGTCTAATAAGTAAATAATAAAAGTATAACAGTTAACCAATAAAAGGTTTGTCTGTTATCGTTAAAAGAACTTAACTAAAAAATTTGCACTATACATTAGTTATATAGGTCCTAAAAAGTGCCTTGTGAACTATATGGTGCCAAATGTGCAATTCACATTGCAAAAAGTTCTAACTGGTCTCAAAATGTTTAGTAGAGTCTAATAAGTAAATAATAAAAGTATAACAGTTAACCAATAAAAGGTTTGTCTGTTATCGTTAAAAGAACTTAACTAAAATATTTGCACTATACATTAGTTATATAGGTCCTAAAAAGTGCCTTGTGAACTATATGGTGCCAAATGTGCAATTCACATTGCAAAAAGTTCTAACGGGTCTCAAAAAGTTTATTAGAGTCTAATAAGTAAATAATAAAAGTATAACAGTTAACCAATAAAAGGTTTGTCTGTTATCGTTAAAAGAACTTAACTAAAAAATTTGCACTATACATTAGTTATATAGGTCCTAAAAAGTGCCTTGTGAACTATATGGTGCCAAATGTGCAATTCACATTGCAAAAAGTTCTAACGGGTCTCAAAATGTTTATTAGAGTCTAATAAGTAAATAATAAAAGTATAACAGTTAACCAATAAAAGGTTTGTCTGTTATCGTTAAAAGAACTTAACTAAAAAATTTGCACTATACATTAGTTATATAGGTCCTAAAAAGTGCCTTGTGAACTATATGGTGCCAAATGTGCAATTCACATTGCAAAAAGTTCTAACGGGTCTCAAAATGTTTATTAGAGTCTATTTAGTAAATAATAAAAGTATAACAGTTAACCAATAAAAGGTTTGTCTGTTATCGTTAAAAGAACTTAACTAAAAAATTTGCACTATACATTAGTTATATAGGTCCTAAAAAGTGCCTTGTGAACTATATGGTGCCAAATGTGCAATTCACATTGCAAAAAGTTCTAACGGGTCTCAAAATGTTTATTAGAGTCTATTAAGTAAATAATAAAAGTATAACAGTTAACCAATAAAAGGTTTGTCTGTTATCGTTAAAAGAACTTAACTAAAAAATTTACACTATACATTAGTTATATAGGTCCTAAAAAGTGCCTTGTGAACTATATGGTGCCAAATGTGCAATTCACATTGCAAAAGGTTCTAACGGGTTTCAAAATGTTTATTAGAGTCTAAAAAGTAAATAATAAAAGTATAACAGTTAACCAATAAAAGGTTTGTCTGTTATCGTTAAAAGAACTTAACTAAAAAATTTGCACTATACATTAGTTATATAGGTCCTAAAAAGTGCCTTGTGAACTATATGGTGCCAAATGTGCAATTCACATTGCAAAAAGTTCTAACGGGTCTCAAAATGTTTATTAGAGTTTAATAAGTAAATAATAAAAGTATAACAGTTAACCAATAAAAGGTTTGTCTGTTATCGTTAAAAGAACTTAACTAAAATATTTGCACTATACATTAGTTATATAGGTCCTAAAAAGTGCCTTGTGAACTATATGGTGCCAAATGTGCAATTCAAATTGCAAAAAGTTCTAACGGGTCTCAAAATGTTTATTAGAGTCTAATAAGTAAATAATAAAAGTATAACAGTTAACCAATAAAAGGTTTGTCTGTTATCGTTAAAAGAACTTAACTAAAAAATTTGCATTATACATTAGTTATATAGGTCCTAAAAAGTGCCTTGTGAACTATATGGTGCCAAATGTGCAATTCAAATTGCAAAAAGTTCTAACGGGTCTCAAAATGTTTATTAGAGTCTAATAAGTAAATAATAAAAGTATAACAGTTAACCAATAAAAGGTTTGTCTGTTATCGTTAAAAGAACTTAACTAAAAAATTTGCACTATACATTAGTTATATAGGTCCTAAAAAGTGCCTTGTGAACTATATGGTGCCAAATGTGCAATTCACATTGCAAAAAGTTCTAACGGGTCTCAAAATGTTTATTAGAGTCTAATAAGTAAATAATAAAAGTATAACAGTTAATCAATAAAAGGTTTGTCTGTTATCGTTAAAAGAACTTAACTAAAACATTTGCACTATACATTAGTTATATAGGTCCTAAAAAGTGCCTTGTGAACTATATGGTGCCAAATGTGCAATTCACATTGCAAAAAGTTCTAACGGGTCTCAAAATGTTTATTAGAGTCTAATAAGTAAATAATAAAAGTATAACAGTTAACCAATAAAAGGTTTGTCTGTTATCGTTAAAAGAACTTAACTAAAAAATTTGCACTATACATTAGTTATATAGGTCCTAAAAAGTGCCTTGTGAACTATATGGTGCCAAATGTGCAATTCAAATTGCAAAAAGTTCTAACGGGTCTCAAAATGTTTATTAGAGTCTAATAAGTAAATAATAAAAGTATAACAGTTAACCAATGAAAGGTTTGTCTGTTATCGTTGAAAGAACTTAACTAAAAAATTTGCACTATACATTAGTTATATAGGTCCTAAAAAGTGCCTTGTGAACTATATGGTGCCAAATGTGCAATTCACATTGCAAAAAGTTCTAACGGGTCTCAAAATGTTTATTAGAGTCTAATAAGTAAATAATAAAAGTATAACAGTTAACCAATAAAAGGTTTGTCTGCTATCGTTAAAAGAACTTAACTAAAAAATTTACACTATACATTAGTTATATAGGTCCTAAAAAGTGCCTTGTGAACTATATGGTGCCAAATGTGCAATTCACATTGCAAAAAGTTCTAACTGGTCTCAAAATGTTTATTAGAGTCTAATAAATAAATAATAAAAGTATAACAGTTAACCAATAAAAGGTTTGTCTGTTATCGTTAAAAGAACTTAACTAAAACATTTGCACTATACATTAGTTATATAGGTCCTAAAAAGTGCCTTGTGAACTATATGGTGCCAAAGGTGCAATTCACATTGCAGAAAGTTCTAACGGGTCTCAAAATGTTTATTAGAGTCTAATAAGTAAATAATAAAAGTATAACAGTTAACCAATAAAAGGTTTGTCTGTTATCGTTAAAAGAACTTAACTAAAACATTTGCACTATACATTAGTTATAGCGGTCCTAAAAAGTGCCTTGTGAACTATATGGTGCCAAATGTGCAATTCACATTGCAAAAAGTTCTAACGGTCTCAAAATGTTTATTAGAGTCTAATAAGTAAATAATAAAAGTATAACAGTTAACCAATAAAAGGTTTGTCTGTTATCGTTAAAAGAACTTAACTAAAAAATTTGCATTATACATTAGTTATATAGGTCCTAAAAAGTGCCTTGTGAACTATATGGTGCCAAATGTGCAATTCACATTGCAAAAAGTTCTAACGGGTCTCAAAATGTTTATTAGAGTCTAATAAGTAAATAATAAAAGTATAACAGTTAACCAATAAAAGGTTTGTCTGTTATCGTTAAAAGAACTTAACTAAAAAATTTACACTATACATTAGTTATATAGGTCCTAAAAAGTGCCTTGTGAACTATATGGTGCCAAATGTGCAATTCACATTGCAAAAAGTTCTAACGGGTCTCAAAATGTTTATTAGAGTCTAATAAGTAAATAATAAAAGTATAACAGTTAACCAATAAAAGGTTTGTCTGTTATCGTTAAAAGAACTTAACTAAAACATTTGCATTATACATTAGTTATTTAGGTCCTAAAAAGTGCCTTGTGAACTATATGGTACCAAATGTGCAATTCACATTGCAAAAAGTTCTAACGGGTCTCAAAATGTTTATTAGAGTCTAATAAGTAAATAATAAAAGTATAACAGTTAACCAATAAAAGGTTTGTCTGTTATCGTTAAAAGAACTTAACTAAAAAATTTGCACTATACATTAGTTATATAGGTCCTAAAAAGTGCCTTGTGAACTATATGGTGCCAAATGTGCAATTCACATTGCAAAAAGTTCTAACGGGTCTCAAAATGTTTATTAGAGTCTAATAAGTAAATAATAAAAGTATAACGGTTAACCTATGAAAGGTTTGTCTGTTATCGTTAAAAGAACTTAACTAAAAAATTTGCACTATACATTAGTTATATAGGTCCTAAAAAGTGCCTTGTGAACTATATGGTGCCAAATGTGCAAATCACATTGCAAAAAGTTCTAACGGGTCTCAAAATGTTTATTAGAGTCTAATAAGTAAATAATAAAAGTATAACAGTTAACCAATAAAAGGTTTGTCTGTTATCGTTAAAAGAACTTAACTAAAAAATTTGCACTATACATTAGTTATATAGGTCCTAAAAAGTGCCTTGTAAACTATATGGTGCCAAATGTGCAATTCACATTGCAAAAAGTTCTAACTGGTCTCAAAATGTTTAGTAGAGTCTAATAAGTAAATAATAAAAGTATAACAGTTAACCAATAAAAGGTTTGTCTGTTATCGTTAAAAGAACTTAACTAAAAAATTTGCACTATACATTAGTTAAATAGGTCCTAAAAAGTGCCTTGTGAACTATATGGTGCCAAATGTGCAATTCACATTGCAAAAAGTTCTAACGGGTCTCAAAATGTTTATTAGAGTCTAATAAGTAAATAATAAAAAAATAACAGTTAACCAATAAAAGGTTTGTCTGTTATCGTTAAAAGAACTTAACTAAAAAATTTACACTATACATTAGTTATATAGGTCCTAAAAAGTGCCTTGTGAACTATATGGTGCCAAATGTGCAATTCACATTGCAAAAGGTTCTAACGGGTCTCAAAATGTTTATTAGAGTCTAATAAGTAAATAATAAAAGTATAACAGTTAACCAATAAAAGGTTTGTCTGTTATCGTTAAAAGAACTTAACTAAAAAATTTGCACTATACATTAGTTATATAGGTCCTAAAAAGTGCCTTGTGAACTATATGGTGCCAAATGTGCAATTCACATTGCAAAAAGTTCTAACGGGTCTCAAAATGTTTATTAGAGTCTAATAAGTAAATAATAAAAGTATAACAGTTAACCAATAAAAGGTTTGTCTGTTATCGTTAAAAGAACTTAACTAAAAAATTTGCACTATACATTAGTTATATAGGTCCTAAAAAGTGCCTTGTGAACTATATGGTGCCAAATGTGCAATTCACATTGCAAAAAGTTCTAACGGGTCTCAAAATGTTTATTAGAGTCTAATAAGTAAATAATAAAAGTATAACAGTTAACCAATAAAAGGTTTGTCTGTTATCGTTAAAAGAACTTAACTAAAATATTTGCACTATACATTAGTTATATAGGTCCTAAAAAGTGCCTTGTGAACTATATGGTGCCAAATGTGCAATTCAAATTGCAAAAAGTTCTAACGGGTCTCAAAATGTTTATTAGAGTCTAATAAGTAAATAATAAAAGTATAACAGTTAACCAATAAAAGGTTTGTCTGTTATCGTTAAAAGAACTTAACTAAAAAATTTGCACTATACATTAGTTATATAGGTCCTAAAAAGTGCCTTGGGAACTATATGGTGCCAAATGTGTAATTCACATTGCAAAAAGTTCTAACGGGTCTCAAAATGTTTATTAGAGTCTAATAAGTAAATAATAAAAGTTCAACAGTTAACCAATAAAAGGTTTGTCTGTTATCGTTAAAAGAACTTAACTAAAAATTTTGCATAATACATTAGTTATATAGGTCCTAAAAAGTGCCTTGTGAACTATATGGTGCCAAATGTGCAATTCAAATTGCAAAAAGTTCTAACGGGTCTCAAAATGTTTATTAGAGTCTAATAAGTAAATAATAAAAGTATAACAGTTAACCAATAAAAGGTTTGTCTGTTATCGTTAAAAGAACTTAACTAAAAAATTTGCACTATACATTAGTTATATAGGTCCTAAAAAGTGCCTTGTGAAGTATATGGTGCCAAATGTGCAATTCACATTGCAAAAAGTTCTAACGGGTCTCAAAATGTTTATTAGAGTCTAATAAGTAAATAATAAAAGTATAACAGTTAACCAATGAAAGGTTTGTCTGTTATCGTTAAAAGAACTTAACTAAAAAATTTACACTATACATTAGTTATATAGGTCCTAAAAAGTGCCTTGTGAACTATATGGTGCCAAATGTGCAATTCACATTGCAAAAAGTTCTAACGGGTCTCAAAATGTTTATTAGAGTCTAATAAGTAAATAATAAAAGTATAACAGTTAACCAATAAAAGGTTTGTCTGTTATCGTTAAAAGAACTTAACTAAAAAATTTACACTATACATTAGTTATAAAGGTCCTAAAAAGTGCCTTGTGAAGTATATGGTGCCAAATGTGCAATTCACATTGCAAAAAGTTCTAACGGGTCTCAAAATGTTTATTAGAGTCTAATAAGTAAATAATAAAAGTATAACAGTTAACCAATGAAAGGTTTGTCTGTTATCGTTAAAAGAACTTAACTAAAAAATTTACACTATACATTAGTTATATAGGTCCTAAAAAGTGCCTTGTGAACTATATGGTGCCAAATGTGCAATTCACATTGCAAAAAGTTCTAACGGGTCTCAAAATGTTTATTAGAGTCTAATAAGTAAATAATAAAAGTATAACAGTTAACCAATAAAAGGTTTGTCTGTTATCGTTAAAAGAACTTAACTAAAAAATTTACACTATACATTAGTTATAAAGGTCCTAAAAAGTGCCTTGTGAACTATATGGTGCCAAATGTGCAATTCACATTGCAAAAAGTTCTAACGGGTCTCAAAATGTTTAGTAGAGTCTAATAAGTAAATATTAAAAGTATAACAGTTAACAAATAAAAGGTTTGTCTGTTATCGTTAAAAGAAATTAACTAAAAAATTTGCACTATACATTAGTTATATAGGTCCTAAAAAGTGCCTTGTGAACTATATGGTGCCAAATGTGCAATTCACATTGCAAAAAGTTCTAACGGGTCTCAAAATGTTTATTAGAGTCTAATAAGTAAATAATAAAAGTATAACAGTTAACCAATAAAAGGTTTGTCTGTTATCGTTAAAAGAACTTAACTAAAAAATTTACACTATACATTAGTTATATAAGTCCTAAAAAGTGCCTTGTGAACTATATGGTGCCAAATGTGCAATTCACATTGAAAAAAGTTCTAACGGGTCTCAAAATGTTTATTAGAGTCTAATAAGTAAATAATAAAAGTATAACAGTTAACCAATAAAAGGTTTGTCTGTTATCGTTAAAAGAACTTAACTAAAAAATTTGCACTATACATTAGTTATATAGGTCCTAAAAAATGCCTTGTGAACTATATGGTGCCAAATGTGTAATTCACATTGCAAAAAGTTCTAACGGGTCTCAAAATGTTTATTAGAGTCTAATAAGTAAATAATAAAAGTTCAACAGTTAACCAATAAAAGGTTTGTCTGTTATCGTTAAAAGAAATTAACTAAAAAATTTGCACTATACATTAGTTATATAGGTCCTAAAAAGTGCCTTGTGAACTATATGGTGCCAAATGTGCAATTCACATTGCAAAAAGTTCTAACGGGTGTCAAAATGTTTATTAGAGTCTAATAAGTAAATAATAAAAGTATAACAGTTAACCAATAAAAGGTTTGTCTGTTATCGTTAAAAGAACTTAACTAAAAAATTTACACTATACATTAGTTATATAGGTCCTAAAAAGTGCCTTGTGAACTATATGGTGCCAAATGTGCAATTCACATTGCAAAAAGTTCTAACGGGTCTCAAAATGTTTATTAGAGTCTAATAAGTAAATAATAAAAGTATAACAGTTAACCAATAAAAGGTTTGTCTGTTATCGTTAAAAGAACTTAACTAAAAAATTTGCACTATACATTAGTTATATAGGTCCTAAAAAATGCCTTGTGAACTATATGGTGCCAAATGTGTAATTCACATTGCAAAAAGTTCTAACGGGTCTCAAAATGTTTATTAGAGTCTAATAAGTAAATAATAAAAGTTCAACAGTTAACCAATAAAAGGTTTGTCTGTTATCGTTAAAAGAACTTAACTAAAAATTTTGCATTATACATTAGTTATATAGGTCCTAAAAAGTGCCTTGTGAACTATATGGTGCCAATTGTGCAATTCAAATTGCAAAAAGTTCTAACGGGTCTCAAAATGTTTATTAGAGTCTAATAAGTAAATAATAAAAGTATAACAGTTAACCAATAAAAGGTTTGTCTGTTATCGTTAAAAGAACTTAACTAAAAAATTTGCACTATACATTAGTTATATAGGTCCTAAAAAGTGCCTTGTGAACTATATGGTGCCAAATGTGCAATTCACATTGCAAAAAATTCTAACGAGTCTCAAAATGTTTATTAAAGTCTAATAAGTAAATAATAAAAGTATAACAGTTAACCAATAAAAGGTTTGTCTGTTATCGTTAAAAGAAATTAACTAAAAAATTTGCACTATACATTAGTTATATAGGTCCTAAAAAGTGCCTTGTGAACTATATGGTGCCAAATGTGCAATTCACATTGCAAAAAGTTCTAACGGGTCTCAAAATGTTTATTAGAGTCTAATAAGTAAATAATAAAAGTATAACAGTTAACCAATGAAAGGTTTGTCTGTTATCGTTAAAAGAACTTAACTAAAAAATTTACACTATACATTAGTTATATAGGTCCTAAAAAGTGCCTTGTGAACTATATGGTGCCAAATGTGCAATTCACATTGCAAAAAGTTCTAACGGGTCTCAAAATGTTTATTAGAGTCTAATAAGTAAATAATAAAAGTATAACAGTTAACCAATAAAAGGTTTGTCTGTTATCGTTAAAAGAACTTAACTAAAAAATTTACACTATACATTAGTTATAAAGGTCCTAAAAAGTGCCTTGTGAACTATATGGTGCCAAATGTGCAATTCACATTGCAAAAAGTTCTAACGGGTCTCAAAATGTTTAGTAGAGTCTAATAAGTAAACATTAAAAGTATAACAGTTAACAAATAAAAGGTTTGTCTGTTATCGTTAAAAGAAATTAACTAAAAAATTTGCACTATACATTAGTTATATAGGTCCTAAAAAGTGCCTTGTGAACTATATGGTGCCAAATGTGCAATTCACATTGCAAAAAGTTCTAACGGGTGTCTAAATGTTTATTAGAGTCTAATAAGTAAATAATAAAAGTATAACAGTTAACCAATAAAAGGTTTGTCTGTTATCGTTAAAAGAACTTAACTAAAAAATTTACACTATACATTAGTTATATAGGTCCTAAAAAGTGCCTTGTGAACTATATGGTGCCAAATGTGCAATTCACATTGCAAAAAGTTCTAACGGGTCTCAAAATGTTTATTAGAGTCTAATAAGTAAATAATAAAAGTATAACAGTTAACCAATAAAAGGTTTGTCTGTTATCGTTAAAAGAACTTAACTAAAAAATTTGCACTATACATTAGTTATATAGGTCCTAAAAAATGCCTTGTGAACTATATGGTGCCAAATGTGTAATTCACATTGCAAAAAGTTCTAACGGGTCTCAAAATGTTTATTAGAGTCTAATAAGTAAATAATAAAAGTTCAACAGTTAACCAATAAAAGGTTTGTCTGTTATCGTTAAAAGAACTTAACTAAAAATTTTGCATTATACATTAGTTATATAGGTCCTAAAAAGTGCCTTGTGAACTATATGGTGCCAAATGTGCAATTCAAATTGCAAAAAGTTCTAACGGGTCTCAAAATGTTTATTAGAGTCTAATAAGTAAATAATAAAAGTATAACAGTTAATCAATAAAAGGTTTGTCTGTTATCGTTAAAAGAACTTAACTAAAAAATTTGCACTATCTATTAGTTATATAGGTCCTAAAAAGTGGCTTGTGAACTATATGGTGCCAAATGTGCAATTCACATTGCAAAAAGTTCTAACGGGTCTCAAAATGTTTATTAGAGTCTAATAAGTAAATAATAAAAGTATAACAGTTAACCAATAAAAGGTTTGTCTGTTATCGTTAAAAGAACTTAACTAAAAAATTTGCACTATACATTAGTTATATAAGTCCTAAAAAGTGCCTTGTGAACTATATGGTGCCAAATGTGCAATTCACATTGCAAAAAGTTCTAACGGGTCTCAAAATGTTTATTAGAGTCTAATAAGTAAATAATAAAAGTATAACAGTTAACCAATAAAAGGTTTGTCTGTTATCGTTAAAAGAACTTAACTAAAAAATTTATACTATACATTAGTTATATAGGTCCTAAAAAGTGCCTTGTGAACTATATGGTGCCAAATGTGCAATTCACATTGCAAAAAGTTCTAACGGGTCTCAAAATGTTTATTAGAGTCTAATAAGTAAATAATAAAAGTATAACAGTTAATCAATAAAAGGTTTGTCTGTTATCGTTAAAAGAAATTAACTAAAAAATTTGCACTATACATTAGTTATATAGGTCCTAAAAAGTGCCTTGTGAAGTATATGGTGCCAAATGTGCAATTCACATTGCAAAAAGTTCTAACGGGTCTCAAAATGTTTATTAGAGTCTAATAAGTAAATAATAAAAGTATAACAGTTAATCAATAAAAGGTTTGTCTGTTATCGTTAAAAGAACTTAACTAAAAAATTTGCACTATACATTAGTTATATAGGTCCTAAAAAGTGCCTTGTGAACTATATAGTGCCAAATGTGCAATTCACATTGCAAAAAGTTCTAACGGGTCTCAAAATGTTTATTAGAGTCTAATAAGTAAATATTAAAAGTATAACAGTTAATCAATAAAAGGTTTGTCTGTTATCGTTAAAAGAACTTAACTAAAAAATTTGCACTATACATTAGTTATATAGGTCCTAAAAAGTGCCTTGTGAACTATATGGTGCCAAATGTGCAATTCACATTGCAAAAAGTTCTAACGGGTCTCAAAATGTTTATTAGAGTCTAATAAGTAAATAATAAAAGTATAACAGTTAACCAATAAAACGTTTGTCTGTTATCGTTAAAAGAACTTAACTAAAAAATTTGCACTATACATTAGTTATATAGGTCCTAAAAAGTGCCTTGTGAACTATATGGTGCCAAATGTGCAATTCAAATTGCAAAAAGTTCTAACGGGTCTCAAAATGTTTATTAGAGTCTAATAAGTAAATAATAAAAGTATAACAGTTAACCAATGAAAGGTTTGTCTGTTATCGTTAAAAGAACTTAACTAAAAAATTTGCACTATACATTAGTTATATAGGTCCTAAAAAGTGCCTTGTGAACTATATGGTGCCAAATGTGCAATTCACATTGCAAAAAGTTCTAACGGGTCTCAAAATGTTTATTAGAGTCTAATAAGTAAATAATAAAAGTATAACAGTTAACCAATAAAAGGTTTGTCTGTTATCGTTAAAAGAACTTAACTAAAAAATTTACACTATACATTAGTTATATAGGTCCTAAAAAGTGCCTTGTGAACTATATGGTGCCAAATGTGCAATTCACATTGCAAAAAGTTCTAACGGGTCTCAAAATGTTTATTAGAGTCTAATAAGTAAATAATAAAAGTATAACAGTTAACCAATAAAAGGTTTGTCTGTTATCGTTAAAAGAACTTAACTAAAAAATTTACACTATACATTAGTTATATAGGTCCTAAAAAGTGCCTTGTGAACTATATGGTGCCAAATGTGCAATTCACATTGCAAAAAGTTCTAACGGGTCTCAAAATGTTTATTAGAGTCTAATAAGTAAATAATAAAAGTATAACAGTTAACCAATAAAAGGTTTGTCTGTTATCGTTAAAAGAACTTAACTAAAAAATTTACACTATAAATTAGTTATATAGGTCCTAAAAAGTGCCTTGTGAACTATATGGTGCCAAATGTGCAATTCACATTGCAAAAAGTTCTAACGGGTCTCAAAATGTTTATTAGAGTCTAATAAGTAAATAATAAAAGTATAACAGTTAACCAATAAAAGGTTTGTCTGTTATCGTTAAAAGAACTTAACTAAAAAATTTACACTATACATTAGTTATATAGGTCCTAAAAAGTGCCTTGTGAACTATATGGTGCCAAATGTGCAATTCACATTGCAAAAAGTTCTAACGGGTCTCAAAATGTTTATTAGAGTCTAATAAGTAAATAATAAAAGTTCAACAGTTAACCAATAAAAGGTTTGTCTGTTATCGTTAAAAGAACTTAACTAAAAAATTTGCACTATACATTAGTTATATAGGTCCTAAAAAGTGCCTTGTGAACTATATGGTGCCAAATGTGCAATTCACATTGCAAAAAGTTCTAACGGGTCTCAAAATGTTTATTAGAGTCTAATAAGTAAATAATAAAAGTATAACAGTTAACCAATAAAAGGTTTGTCTGTTATCGTTAAAAGAACTTAACTAAAAAATTTGCACTATACATTAGTTATATAGGTCCTAAAAAATGCCTTGTGAACTATATGGTGCCAAATGTGTAATTCACATTGCAAAAAGTTCTAACGGGTCTCAAAATGTTTATTAGAGTCTAATAAGTAAATAATAAAAGTTCAACAGTTAACCAATAAAAGGTTTGTCTGTTATCGTTAAAAGAACTTAACTAAAAATTTTGCATTATACATTAGTTATATAGGTCCTAAAAAGTGCCTTGTGAACTATATGGTGCCAAATGTGCAATTCAAATTGCAAAAAGTTCTAACGGGTCTCAAAATGTTTATTAGAGTCTAATAAGTAAATAATAAAAGTATAACAGTTAATCAATAAAAGGTTTGTCTGTTATCGTTAAAAGAACTTAACTAAAAAATTTGCACTATCTATTAGTTATATAGGTCCTAAAAAGTGGCTTGTGAACTATATGGTGCCAAATGTGCAATTCACATTGCAAAAAGTTCTAACGGGTCTCAAAATGTTTATTAGAGTCTAATAAGTAAATAATAAAAGTATAACAGTTAACCAATAAAAGGTTTGTCTGTTATCGTTAAAAGAACTTAACTAAAAAATTTGCACTATACATTAGTTATATAAGTCCTAAAAAGTGCCTTGTGAACTATATGGTGCCAAATGTGCAATTCACATTGCAAAAAGTTCTAACGGGTCTCAAAATGTTTATTAGAGTCTAATAAGTAAATAATAAAAGTATAACAGTTAACCAATAAAAGGTTTGTCTGTTATCGTTAAAAGAACTTAACTAAAAAATTTATACTATACATTAGTTATATAGGTCCTAAAAAGTGCCTTGTGAACTATATGGTGCCAAATGTGCAATTCACATTGCAAAAAGTTCTAACGGGTCTCAAAATGTTTATTAGAGTCTAATAAGTAAATAATAAAAGTATAACAGTTAATCAATAAAAGGTTTGTCTGTTATCGTTAAAAGAAATTAACTAAAAAATTTGCACTATACATTAGTTATATAGGTCCTAAAAAGTGCCTTGTGAAGTATATGGTGCCAAATGTGCAATTCACATTGCAAAAAGTTCTAACGGGTCTCAAAATGTTTATTAGAGTCTAATAAGTAAATAATAAAAGTATAACAGTTAATCAATAAAAGGTTTGTCTGTTATCGTTAAAAGAACTTAACTAAAAAATTTGCACTATACATTAGTTATATAGGTCCTAAAAAGTGCCTTGTGAACTATATAGTGCCAAATGTGCAATTCACATTGCAAAAAGTTCTAACGGGTCTCAAAATGTTTATTAGAGTCTAATAAGTAAATATTAAAAGTATAACAGTTAATCAATAAAAGGTTTGTCTGTTATCGTTAAAAGAACTTAACTAAAAAATTTGCACTATACATTAGTTATATAGGTCCTAAAAAGTGCCTTGTGAACTATATGGTGCCAAATGTGCAATTCACATTGCAAAAAGTTCTAACGGGTCTCAAAATGTTTATTAGAGTCTAATA
The DNA here is from genome assembly GCF_947623445.1 of Clavelina lepadiformis. Lineage (NCBI taxonomy): Eukaryota > Metazoa > Chordata > Ascidiacea > Aplousobranchia > Clavelinidae > Clavelina > Clavelina lepadiformis. The sequence goes on along the minus strand of NC_135243.1, from coordinate 14,069,293 downwards.
AGTAAATAATAAAAGTATAACAGTTAACCAATAAAAGGTTTGTCTGTTATCGTTAAAAGAACTTAACTAAAAAATTTGCACTATACATTAGTTATATAGGTCCTAAAAAGTGCCTTGTGAACTATATGGTGCCAAATGTGCAATTCACATTGCAAAAAGTTCTAACGGGTCTCAAAATGTTTATTAGAGTCTAATAAGTAAATAATAAAAGTATAACAGTTAACCAATAAAACGTTTGTCTGTTATCGTTAAAAGAACTTAACTAAAAAATTTGCACTATACATTAGTTATATAGGTCCTAAAAAGTGCCTTGTGAACTATATGGTGCCAAATGTGCAATTCAAATTGCAAAAAGTTCTAACGGGTCTCAAAATGTTTATTAGAGTCTAATAAGTAAATAATAAAAGTATAACAGTTAACCAATGAAAGGTTTGTCTGTTATCGTTAAAAGAACTTAACTAAAAAATTTGCACTATACATTAGTTATATAGGTCCTAAAAAGTGCCTTGTGAACTATATGGTGCCAAATGTGCAATTCACATTGCAAAAAGTTCTAACGGGTCTCAAAATGTTTATTAGAGTCTAATAAGTAAATAATAAAAGTATAACAGTTAACCAATAAAAGGTTTGTCTGTTATCGTTAAAAGAACTTAACTAAAAAATTTACACTATACATTAGTTATATAGGTCCTAAAAAGTGCCTTGTGAACTATATGGTGCCAAATGTGCAATTCACATTGCAAAAAGTTCTAACGGGTCTCAAAATGTTTATTAGAGTCTAATAAGTAAATAATAAAAGTATAACAGTTAACCAATAAAAGGTTTGTCTGTTATCGTTAAAAGAACTTAACTAAAAAATTTACACTATACATTAGTTATATAGGTCCTAAAAAGTGCCTTGTGAACTATATGGTGCCAAATGTGCAATTCACATTGCAAAAAGTTCTAACGGGTCTCAAAATGTTTATTAGAGTCTAATAAGTAAATAATAAAAGTATAACAGTTAACCAATAAAAGGTTTGTCTGTTATCGTTAAAAGAACTTAACTAAAAAATTTACACTATAAATTAGTTATATAGGTCCTAAAAAGTGCCTTGTGAACTATATGGTGCCAAATGTGCAATTCACATTGCAAAAAGTTCTAACGGGTCTCAAAATGTTTATTAGAGTCTAATAAGTAAATAATAAAAGTATAACAGTTAACCAATAAAAGGTTTGTCTGTTATCGTTAAAAGAACTTAACTAAAAAATTTACACTATACATTAGTTATATAGGTCCTAAAAAGTGCCTTGTGAACTATATGGTGCCAAATGTGCAATTCACATTGCAAAAAGTTCTAACGGGTCTCAAAATGTTTATTAGAGTCTAATAAGTAAATAATAAAAGTTCAACAGTTAACCAATAAAAGGTTTGTCTGTTATCGTTAAAAGAACTTAACTAAAAAATTTGCACTATACATTAGTTATATAGGTCCTAAAAAGTGCCTTGTGAACTATATGGTGCCAAATGTGCAATTCACATTGCAAAAAGTTCTAACGGGTCTCAAAATGTTTATTAGAGTCTAATAAGTAAATAATAAAAGTATAACAGTTAACCAATAAAAGGTTTGTCTGTTATCGTTAAAAGAACTTAACTAAAAAATTTGCACTATACATTAGTTATATAAGTCCTAAAAAGTGCCTTGTGAACTATATGGTGCCAAATGTGCAATTCACATTGCAAAAAGTTCTAACGGGTCTCAAAATGTTTATTAGAGTTTAATAAGTAAATAATAAAAGTATAACAGTTAACCAATAAAAGGTTTGTCTGTTATCGTTAAAAGAACTTAACTAAAAAATTTGCACTATACTTTAGTTATATAGGTCCTAAAAAGTGCCTTGTGAACTATATGGTGCCAAATGTGCAATTCACATTGCAAAAAGTTCTAACGGGTCTCAAAATGTTTATTAGAGTCTAATAAGTAAATAATAAAAGTATAACAGTTAACCAATAAAAGGTTTGTCTGTTATCGTTAAAAGAACTTAACTAAAAAATTTGCACTATACATTAGTTATATAGGTCCTAAAAAATGCCTTGTGAACTATATGGTGCCAAATGTGCAATTCACATTGCAAAAAGTTCTAACGGGTCTCAAAAGGTTTATTAGAGTCTAATAAGTAAATAATAAAAGTATAACAGTTAACCAATAAAAGGTTTGTCTGTTATCGTTAAAAGAACTTAACTAAAAAATTTGCACTATACATTAGTTATATAGGTCCTAAAAAGTGCCTTGTGAACTATATGGTGCCAAATGTGCAATTCACATTGCAAAAAGTTCTAACGGGTCTCAAAATGTTTATTAGAGTCTAATAAGTAAATAATAAAAGTTCAACAGTTAACCAATAAAAGGTTTGTCTGTTATCGTTAAAAGAACTTAACTAAAAAATTTGCACTATACATTAGTTATATAGGTCCTAAAAAGTGCCTTGTGAACTATATGGTGCCAAATGTGCAATTCACATTGCAAAAAGTTCTAACGGGTCTCAAAATGTTTATTAGAGTCTAATAAGTAAATAATAAAAGTATAACAGTTAACCAATAAAAGGTTTGTCTGTTATCGTTAAAAGAACTTAACTAAAAAATTTGCACTATACATTAGTTATATAGGTCCTAAAAAGTGCCTTGTGAATTATATGGTGCCAAATGTGCAATTCACATTGCAAAAAGTTCTAACGGGTTTCAAAATGTTTATTAGAGTCTAATAAGTAAATAATAAAAGTATAACAGTTAACCAATAAAAGGTTTGTCTGTTATCGTTAAAAGAACTTAACTAAAAAATTTGCACTATACATTAGTTATATAGGTCCTAAAAAGTGCCTTGTGAACTATATGGTGCCAAATGTGCAATTCACATTGCAAAAAGTTCTAACGGGTCTCAAAATGTTTATTAGAGTCTAATAAGTAAATAATAAAAGTATAACAGTTAACCAATAAAAGGTTTGTCTGTTATCGTTAAAAGAACTTAACTAAAATTTTGCACTATACATTAGTTATATAGGTCCTAAAAAGTGCCTTGTGAACTATATGGTGCCAAATGTGCAATTCAAATTGCAAAAAGTTCTAACGGGTCTCAAAATGTTTATTAGAGTCTAATAAGTAAATAATAAAAGTATAACAGTTAACCAATAAAAGGTTTGTCTGTTATCGTTAAAAGAACTTAACTAAAAAATTTGCACTATACATTAGTTATATAGGTCCTAAAAAATGCCTTGTGAACTATATGGTGCCAAATGTGCAATTCACATTGCAAAAAGTTCTAACGGGTCTCAAAATGTTTATTAGAGTCTAATAAGTAAATAATAAAAGTTCAACAGTTAACCAATAAAAGGTTTGTCTGCTATCGTTAAAAGAACTTAACTAAAAATTTTGCATTATACATTAGTTATATAGGTCCTAAAAAGTGCCTTGTGAACTATATGGTGCCAAATGTGCAATTCACATTGCAAAAAGTTCTAACGGGTCTCAAAATGTTTATTAGAGTCTAATAAGTAAATAATAAAAGTATAACAGTTAACCAATAAAAGGTTTGTCTGTTATCGTTAAAAGAACTTAACTAAAAAATTTGCACTATACATTAGTTATATAGGTCCTAAAAAGTGCCTTGTGAACTATATGGTGCCAAATGTGCAATTCACATTGCAAAAAGTTCTAACGGGTCTCAAAATGTTTATTAGAGTCTAATAAGTAAATAATAAAATTATAACAGTTAACCAATGAAAGGTTTGTCTGTTATCGTTAAAAGAACTTAACTAAAAAATTTGCACTATACATTAGTTATATAGGTCCTAAAAAGTGCCTTGTGAACTATATGGTGCCAAATGTGCAATTCACATTGCAAAAAGTTCTAACGGGTCTCAAATTGTTTATTAGAGTCTAATAAGTAAATAATAAAAGTATAACAGTTAACCAATGAAAGGTTTGTCTGTTATCGTTAAAAGAACTTAACTAAAACATTTGCATTATACATTAGTTATATAGGTCCTAAAAAGTGCCTTGTGAACTATATGGTGCCAAATGTGCAATTCACATTGCAAAAAGTTCTAACGGGTCTCAAAATGTTTATTAGAGTCTAATAAGTAAATAATAAAAGTTCAATAGTTAACCAATAAAAGGTTTGTCTGTTATCGTTAAAAGAACTTAACTAAAAAGTTTTCACTATACATTAGTTATATAGGTCCTAAAAAATGCCTTGTGAACTATATGGTGCCAAATGTGCAATTCACATTGCAAAAAGTTCTAACGGGTCTCAAAATGTTTATTAGAGTCTAATAAGTAAATAATAAAAGTATAACAGTTAACCAATGAAAGGTTTGTCTGTTATCGTTAAAAGAACTTAACTAAAATATTTGCACTATACATTAGTTATATAGGTCCTAAAAAGTGCCTTGTGAACTATATGGTGCCAAATGTGCAATTCACATTGCAAAAAGTTCTAACGGGTCTCAAATTGTTTATTAGAGTCTAATAAGTAAATAATAAAAGTATAACAGTTAACCAATGAAAGGTTTGTCTGTTATCGTTAAAAGAACTTAACTAAAAAATTTGCATTATACATTAGTTATATAGGTCCTAAAAAGTGCCTTGTGAACTATATGGTGCCAAATGTGCAATTCACATTGCAAAAAGTTCTAACGGGTCTCAAAATGTTTATTAGAGTCTAATAAGTAAATAATAAAAGTTCAATAGTTAACCAATAAAAGGTTTGTCTGTTATCGTTAAAAGAACTTAACTAAAAAGTTTTCACTATACATTAGTTATATAGGTCCTAAAAAATGCCTTGTGAACTATATGGTGCCAAATGTGCAATTCACATTGCAAAAAGTTCTAACGGGTCTCAAAATGTTTATTAGAGTCTAATAAGTAAATAATAAAAGTATAACAGTTAACCAATGAAAGGTTTGTCTGTTATCGTTAAAAGAACTTAACTAAAATATTTGCACTATACATTAGTTATATAGGTCCTAAAAAGTGCCTTGTGAACTATATGGTGCCAAATGTGCAATTCACATTGCAAAAAGTTCTAACGGGTCTCAAAATGTTTATTAGAGTCTAATAAGTAAATAATAAAACTATAACAGTTAACCAATGAAAGGTTTGTCTGTTATCGTTAAAAGAACTTAACTAAAAAATTTGCACTATACATTAGTTATATAGGTCCTAAAAAGTGCCTTGTGAACTATATGGTGCCAAATGTGCAATTCACATTGCAAAAAATTCTAACGGGTCTCAAAATGTTTATTAGAGTCTAATAAGTAAATAATAAAAGTATAACAGTTAACCAATAAAAGGTTTGTCTGTTATCGTTAAAAGAACTTAACTAAAAAATTTGCACTATACATTAGTTATATAGGTCCTAAAAAGTGCCTTGTGAACTATATGGTGCCAAATGTGCAATTCACATTGCAAAAAGTTCTAACGGTTCTCAAAATGTTTATTAGAGTCTAATAAGTAAATAATAAAAGTATAACAGTTAATCAATAAAAGGTTTGTCTGTTATCGTTAAAAGAACTTAACTAAAAAATTTGCACTATACATTAGTTATATAGGTCCTAAAAAGTGCCTTGTGAACTATATGGTGCCAAATGTGCAATTCACATTGCAAAAAGTTCTAACGGGTCTCAAAATGTTTATTAGAGTCTAATAAGTAAATAATAAAAGTATAACAGTTAACCAATAAAAGGTTTGTCTGTTATCGTTAAAAGAACTTAACTAAAAAATTTGCACTATACATTAGTTATATAGGTCCTAAAAAGTGCCTTGAGAACTATATGGTGCCAAATGTGCAATTTAAATTGCAAAAAGTTCTAACGGGTCTCAAAATGTTTATTAGAGTATAATAAGTAAATAATAAAAGTATAACAGTTAACCAATAAAAGGTTTGTCTGTTATCGTTAAAAGAACTTAACTAAAAAATTTGCACTATACATTAGTTATATAGGTCCTAAAAAATGCCTTGTGAACTATATGGTGCCAAATGTGCAATTCACATTGCAAAAAGTTCTAACGGGTCTCAAAATGTTTATTAGAGTCTAATAAGTAAATAATAAAAGTTCAACAGTTAACCAATAAAAGGTTTGTCTGCTATCGTTAAAAGAACTTAACTAAAAATTTTGCAGTATACATTAGTTATATAGGTCCTAAAAAGTGCCTTGTGAACTATATGGTGCCAAATGTGCAATTCAAATTGCAAAAAGTTCTAACGGGTCTCAAAATGTTTATTAGAGTCTAATAAGTAAATAATAAAAGTATAACAGTTAACCAATAAAAGGTTTGTCTGTTATCGTTAAAAGAACTTAACTAAAAAATTTGCACTATACATTAGTTATATAGGTCCTAAAAAGTGCCTTGTGAACTATATGGTGCCAAATGTGCAATTCACATTGCAAAAAGTTCTAACGGGTCTCAAAATGTTTATTAGAGTCTAATAAGTAAATAAGAAAAGTATAACAGTTAACCAATAAAAGGTTTGTCTGTTATCGTTAAAAGAAATTAACTAAAAAATTTGCACTATACATTAGTTATATAAGTCCTAAAAAGTGCCTTGTGAACTATATGGTGCCAAATGTGCAATTCACATTGCAAAAAGTTCTAACGGGTCTCAAAATGTTTATTAGAGTCTAATAAGTAAATAATAAAAGTATAACAGTTAACCAATAAAAGGTTTGTCTGTTATCGTTAAAAGAACTTAACTAAAAAATTTACACTATACATTAGTTATATAGGTCCTAAAAAATGCCTTGTGAACTATATGGTGCCAAATGTGCAATTCACATTGCAAAAAGTTCTAACGGGTCTCAAAATGTTTATTAGAGTCTAATAAGTAAATAATAAAAGTTCAACAGTTAACCAATAAAAGGTTTGTCTGCTATCGTTAAAAGAACTTAACTAAAAATTTTGCATTATACATTAGTCATATAGGTCCTAAAAAGTGCCTTGTGAACTATATGGTGCCAAATGTGCAATTCACATTGCAAAAAGTTCTAACGGGTCTCAAAATGTTTATTAGAGTCTAATAAGTAAATAATAAAAGTATAACAGTTAACCAATAAAAGGTTTGTCTGTTATCGTTAAAAGAACTTAACTAAAAAATTTGCACTATACATTAGTTATATAGGTCCTAAAAAGTGCCTTGTGAACTATATGGTGCCAAATGTGCAATTCACATTGCAAAAAGTTCTAACGGGTCTCAAAATGTTTATTAGAGTCTAATAAGTAAATAATAAAAGTTCAACAGTTAACCAATAAAAGGTTTGTCTGCTATCGTTAAAAGAACTTAACTAAAAATTTTGCATTATACATTAGTTATATAGGTCCTAAAAAGTGCCTTGTGAACTATATGGTGCCAAATGTGCAATTCAAATTGCAAAAAGTTCTAACGGGTCTCAAAATGTTTATTAGAGTCTAATAAGTAAATAATAAAAGTATAACAGTTAACCAATAAAAGGTTTGTCTGTTATCGTTAAAAGAACTTAACTAAAAAATTTGCACTATTCATTAGTTATATAGGTCCTAAAAAGTGCCTTGTGAACTATATGGTGCCAAATGTGCAATTCAAATTGCAAAAAGTTCTAACGGGTCTCAAAATGTTTATTAGAGTCTAATAAGTAAATAATAAATTTATAACAGTTAACCAATGAAAGGTTTGTCTGTTATCGTTAAAAGAACTTAACTAAAAAATTTGCACTATACATTAGTTATATAGGTCCTAAAAAGTGCCTTGTGAACTATATGGTGCCAAATGTGCAATTCACATTGCAAAAAGTTCTAACGGGTCTCAAAATGTTTATTAGAGTCTAATAAGTAAATAATAAAAGTATAACAGTTAACCAATAAAAGGTTTGTCTGTTATCGTTAAAAGAAATTAACTAAAAAATTTGCACTATACATTAGTTATATAGGTCCTAAAAAGTGCCTTGTGAACTATATGGTGCCAAATGTGCAATTCACATTGCAAAAAGTTCTAACGGGTCTCAAAATGTTTATTAGAGTCTAATAAGTAAATAATAAAAGTATAACAGTTAACCAATAAAAGGTTTGTCTGTAATCGTTAAAAGAACTTAACTAAAAAATTTGCACTATACATTAGTTATATAGGTCCTAAAAAATGCCTTGTGAACTATATGGTGCCAAATGTGCAATTCACATTGCAAAAAGTTCTAACGGGTCTCAAAATGTTTATTAGAGTCTAATAAGTAAATAATAAAAGTATAACAGTTAACCAATAAAAGGTTTGTCTGTTATCGTTAAAAGAACTTAACTAAAAAATTTACACTATACATTAGTTATATAGGTCCTAAAAAGTGCCTTGTGAACTATATGGTGCCAAATGTGCAATTCACATTGCAAAAAGTTCTAACGGGTCTCAAAAGGTTTATTAGAGTCTAATAAGTAAATAATAAAAGTATAACAGTTAACCAATAAAAGGTTTGTCTGTTATCGTTAAAAGAACTTAACTAAAAATTTTGCACTATACATTAGTTATATAGGTCCTAAAAAGTGCCTTGTGAACTATATGGTTCCAAATGTGCAATTCACATTGCAAAAAGTTCTAACGGGTCTTAAAATGTTTATTAGAGTCTAATAAGTAAATAATAAAAGTTCAACAGTTAACCAATAAAAGGTTTGTCTGTTATCGTTAAAAGAACTTAACTAAAAAATTTGCACTATACATTAGTTATATAGGTCCTAAAAAATGCCTTGTGAACTATATGGTGCCAAATGTGCAATTCACATTGCAAAAAGTTCTAACGGGTCTCAAAATGTTTATTAGAGTCTAATAAGTAAATAATAAAAGTTCAACAGTTAACCAATAAAAGGTTTGTCTGTTATCGTTAAAAGAACTTAACTAAAAAATTTACACTATACATTAGTTATATAGGTCCTAAAAAGTGCCTTGTGAACTATATGGTGCCAAATGTGCAATTCACATTGCAAAAAGTTCTAACGGGTCTCAAAATGTTTATTAGAGTCTAATAAGTAAATAATAAAAGTATAACAGTTAACCAATAAAAGGTTTGTCTGCTATCGTTAAAAGAACTTAACTAAAAAATTTGCACTATACATTAGTTATATAGGTCCTAAAAAATGCCTTGTGAACTATATGGTGCCAAATGTGCAATTCACATTGCAAAAAGTTCTAACGGGTCTCAAAATGTTTATTAGAGTCTAATAAGTAAATAATAAAAGTTCAACAGTTAACCAATAAAAGGTTTGTCTGCTATCGTTAAAAGAACTTAACTAAAAATTTTGCATTATACATTAGTTATATAGGTCCTAAAAAGTGCCTTGTGAACTATATGGTGCCAAATGTGCAATTCAAATTGCAAAAAGTTCTAACGGGTCTCAAAATGTTTATTAGAGTCTAATAAGTAAATAATAAAAGTATAACAGTTAACCAATAAAAGGTTTGTCTGTTATCGTTAAAAGAACTTAACTAAAAAATTTGCACTATACATTAGTTATATAGGTCCTAAAAAGTGCCTTGTGAACTATATGGTGCCAAATGTGCAATTCACATTGCAAAAAGTTCTAACGGGTCTCAAAATGTTTATTAGAGTCTAATAAGTAAATAATAAAAGTATAACAGTTAACCAATAAAAGGTTTGTCTGTTATCGTTAAAAGAACTTAACTAAAAAATTTGCACTATACATTAGTTATATAGGTCCTAAAAAGTGCCTTGTGAACTATATGGTGCCAAATGTGCAATTCACATTGCAAAAAGTTTTAACGGGTCTCAAAATGTTTATTAGAGTCTAATAAGTAAATAATAAAAGTTCAACAGTTAACCAATAAAAGGTTTGTCTGCTATCGTTAAAAGAACTTAACTAAAAATTTTGCATTATACATTAGTTATATAGGTCCTAAAAAGTGCCTTGTGAACTATATGGTGCCAAATGTGCAATTCAAATTGCAAAAAGTTCTAACGGGTCTCAAAATGTTTATTAGAGTCTAATAAGTAAATAATAAAAGTATAACAGTTAACCAATAAAAGGTTTGTCTGTTATCGTTAAAAGAACTTAACTAAAAAATTTGCACTATACATTAGTTATATAGGTCCTAAAAAATGCCTTGTGAACTATATGGTGCCAAATGTGCAATTCACATTGCAAAAAGTTCTAACGGGTCTCAAAATGTTTATTAGAGTCTAATAAGTAAATAATAAAAGTATAACAGTTAACCAATAAAAGGTTTGTCTGTTATCGTTAAAAGAACTTAACTAAAAAATTTGCACTATACATTAGTTATATAGGTCCTAAAAAGTGCCTTGTGAACTATATGGTGCCAAATGTGCAATTCACATTGCAAAAAGTTCTAACGGGTCTCAAAAGGTTTATTAGAGTCTAATAAGTAAATAATAAAAGTATAACAGTTAACCAATAAAAGGTTTGTCTGTTATCGTTAAAAGAACTTAACTAAAAAATTTGCACTATACATTAGTTATATAGGTCCTAAAAAGTGCCTTGTGAACTATATGGTTCCAAATGTGCAATTCACATTGCAAACAGTTCTAACGGGTCTCAAAATGTTTATTAGAGTCTAATAAGTAAATAATAAAAGTTCAACAGTTAACCAATAAAAGGTTTGTCTGTTATCGTTAAAAGAACTTAACTAAAAAATTTGCACTATACATTAGTTATATAAGTCCTAAAAAATGCCTTGTGAACTATATGGTGCCAAATGTGCAATTCACATTGCAAAAAATTCTAACGGGTCTCAAAATGTTTATTAGAGTCTAATAAGTAAATAATAAAAGTTCAACAGTTAACCAATAAAAGGTTTGTCTGTTATCGTTAAAAGAACTTAACTAAAAAATTTACACTATACATTAGTTATATAGGTCCTAAAAAGTGCCTTGTGAACTATATGGTGCCAAATGTGCAATTCACATTGCAAAAAGTTCTAACGGGTCTCAAAATGTTTATTAGAGTCTAATAAGTAAATAATAAAAGTATAACAGTTAACCAATAAAAGGTTTGTCTGCTATCGTTAAAAGAACTTAACTAAAATATTTGCACTATACATTAGTTATATAGGTCCTAAAAAATGCCTTGTGAACTATATGGTGCCAAATGTGCAATTCACATTGCAAAAAGTTCTAACGGGTCTCAAAATGTTTATTAGAGTCTAATAAGTAAATAATAAAAGTTCAACAGTTAACCAATAAAAGGTTTGTCTGCTATCGTTAAAAGAACTTAACTAAAAATTTTGCATTATACATTAGTCATATAGGTCCTAAAAAGTGCCTTGTGAACTATATGGTGCCAAATGTGCAATTCAAATTGCAAAAAGTTCTAACGGGTCTCAAAATGTTTATTAGAGTCTAATAAGTAAATAATAAAAGTATAACAGTTAACCAATAAAAGGTTTGTCTGTTATCGTTAAAAGAACTTAACTAAAAAATTTGCACTATACATTAGTTATATAGGTCCTAAAAAGTGCCTTGTGAACTATATGGTGCCAAATGTGCAATTCACATTGCAAAAAGTTCTAACGGGTCTCAAAATGTTTATTAGAGTCTAATAAGTAAATAATAAAAGTATAACAGTTAACCAATAAAAGGTTTGTCTGTTATCGTTAAAAGAACTTAACTAAAAATTTTGCACTATACATTAGTTATATAGGTCCTAAAAAGTGCCTTGTGAACTATATGGTTCCAAATGTGCAATTCACATTGCAAAAAGTTCTAACGGGTCTCAAAATGTTTATTAGAGTCTAATAAGTAAATAATAAAAGTTCAACAGTTAACCAATAAAAGGTTTGTCTGTTATCGTTAAAAGAACTTAACTAAAAAATTTGCACTATACATTAGTTATATAGGTCCTAAAAAATGCCTTGTGAACTATATGGTGCCAAATGTGCAATTCACATTGCAAAAAGTTCTAACGGGTCTCAAAATGTTTATTAGAGTCTAATAAGTAAATAATAAAAGTTCAACAGTTAACCAATAAAAGGTTTGTCTGTTATCGTTAAAAGAACTTAACTAAAAAATTTACACTATACATTAGTTATATAGGTCCTAAAAAGTGCCTTGTGAACTATATGGTGCCAAATGTGCAATTCACATTGCAAAAAGTTCTAACGGGTCTCAAAATGTTTATTAGAGTCTAATAAGTAAATAATAAAAGTATAACAGTTAACCAATAAAAGGTTTGTCTGCTATCGTTAAAAGAACTTAACTAAAAAATTTGCACTATACATTAGTTATATAGGTCCTAAAAAATGCCTTGTGAACTATATGGTGCCAAATGTGCAATTCACATTGCAAAAAGTTCTAACGGGTCTCAAAATGTTTATTAGAGTCTAATAAGTAAATAATAAAAGTTCAACAGTTAACCAATAAAAGGTTTGTCTGCTATCGTTAAAAGAACTTAACTAAAAATTTTGCATTATACATTAGTTATATAGGTCCTAAAAAGTGCCTTGTGAACTATATGGTGCCAAATGTGCAATTCAAATTGCAAAAAGTTCTAACGGGTCTCAAAATGTTTATTAGAGTCTAATAAGTAAATAATAAAAGTATAACAGTTAACCAATAAAAGGTTTGTCTGTTATCGTTAAAAGAACTTAACTAAAAAATTTGCACTATACATTAGTTATATAGGTCCTAAAAAGTGCCTTGTGAACTATATGGTGCCAAATGTGCAATTCACATTGCAAAAAGTTCTAACGGGTCTCAAAATGTTTATTAGAGTCTAATAAGTAAATAATAAAAGTATAACAGTTAACCAATAAAAGGTTTGTCTGTTATCGTTAAAAGAACTTAACTAAAAAATTTGCACTATACATTAGTTATATAGGTCCTAAAAAGTGCCTTGTGAACTATATGGTGCCAAATGTGCAATTCACATTGCAAAAAGTTCTAACGGGTCTCAAAATGTTTATTAGAGTCTAATAAGTAAATAATAAAAGTTCAACAGTTAACCAATAAAAGGTTTGTCTGCTATCGTTAAAAGAACTTAACTAAAAATTTTGCATTATACATTAGTTATATAGGTCCTAAAAAGTGCCTTGTGAACTATATGGTGCCAAATGTGCAATTCAAATTGCAAAAAGTTCTAACGGGTCTCAAAATGTTTATTAGAGTCTAATAAGTAAATAATAAAAGTATAACAGTTAACCAATAAAAGGTTTGTCTGTTATCGTTAAAAGAACTTAACTAAAAAATTTGCACTATACATTAGTTATATAGGTCCTAAAAAATGCCTTGTGAACTATATGGTGCCAAATGTGCAATTCACATTGCAAAAAGTTCTAACGGGTCTCAAAATGTTTATTAGAGTCTAATAAGTAAATAATAAAAGTATAACAGTTAACCAATAAAAGGTTTGTCTGTTATCGTTAAAAGAACTTAACTAAAAAATTTGCACTATACATTAGTTATATAGGTCCTAAAAAGTGCCTTGTGAACTATATGGTGCCAAATGTGCAATTCACATTGCAAAAAGTTCTAACGGGTCTCAAAAGGTTTATTAGAGTCTAATAAGTAAATAATAAAAGTATAACAGTTAACCAATAAAAGGTTTGTCTGTTATCGTTAAAAGAACTTAACTAAAAAATTTGCACTATACATTAGTTATATAGGTCCTAAAAAGTGCCTTGTGAACTATATGGTTCCAAATGTGCAATTCACATTGCAAACAGTTCTAACGGGTCTCAAAATGTTTATTAGAGTCTAATAAGTAAATAATAAAAGTTCAACAGTTAACCAATAAAAGGTTTGTCTGTTATCGTTAAAAGAACTTAACTAAAAAATTTGCACTATACATTAGTTATATAAGTCCTAAAAAATGCCTTGTGAACTATATGGTGCCAAATGTGCAATTCACATTGCAAAAAATTCTAACGGGTCTCAAAATGTTTATTAGAGTCTAATAAGTAAATAATAAAAGTTCAACAGTTAACCAATAAAAGGTTTGTCTGTTATCGTTAAAAGAACTTAACTAAAAAATTTACACTATACATTAGTTATATAGGTCCTAAAAAGTGCCTTGTGAACTATATGGTGCCAAATGTGCAATTCACATTGCAAAAAGTTCTAACGGGTCTCAAAATGTTTATTAGAGTCTAATAAGTAAATAATAAAAGTATAACAGTTAACCAATAAAAGGTTTGTCTGCTATCGTTAAAAGAACTTAACTAAAATATTTGCACTATACATTAGTTATATAGGTCCTAAAAAATGCCTTGTGAACTATATGGTGCCAAATGTGCAATTCACATTGCAAAAAGTTCTAACGGGTCTCAAAATGTTTATTAGAGTCTAATAAGTAAATAATAAAAGTTCAACAGTTAACCAATAAAAGGTTTGTCTGCTATCGTTAAAAGAACTTAACTAAAAATTTTGCATTATACATTAGTCATATAGGTCCTAAAAAGTGCCTTGTGAACTATATGGTGCCAAATGTGCAATTCAAATTGCAAAAAGTTCTAACGGGTCTCAAAATGTTTATTAGAGTCTAATAAGTAAATAATAAAAGTATAACAGTTAACCAATAAAAGGTTTGTCTGTTATCGTTAAAAGAACTTAACTAAAAAATTTGCACTATACATTAGTTATATAGGTCCTAAAAAGTGCCTTGTGAACTATATGGTGCCAAATGTGCAATTCACATTGCAAAAAGTTCTAACGGGTCTCAAAATGTTTATTAGAGTCTAATAAGTAAATAATAAAAGTATAACAGTTAACCAATAAAAGGTTTGTCTGTTATCGTTAAAAGAACTTAACTAAAAAATTTGCACTATACATTAGTTATATAGGTCCTAAAAAGTGCCTTGTGAACTATATGGTGCCAAATGTGCAATTCACATTGCAAAAAGTTCTAACGGGTCTCAAAATGTTTATTAGAGTCTAATAAGTAAATAATAAAAGTATAACAGTTAACCAATAAAAGGTTTGTCTGTTATCGTTAAAAGAACTTAACTAAAAAATTTACACTATACATTAGTAATATAGGTCCTAAAAAGTGCCTTGTGAACTATATGGTGCCAAATGTGCAACTCACATTGCAAAAAGTTCTAACGGGTCTCAAAATGTTTATTAGAGTCTAATAAGTAAATAATAAAAGTATAACAGTTAACCAATAAAAGGTTTGTCTGTTATCGTTAAAAGAACTTAACTAAAAAATTTGCACTATACATTAGTTATATAGGTCCTAAAAAGTGCCTTGTGAACTATATGGTGCCAAATGTGCAATTCACATTGCAAAAAGTTCTAACGGGTCTCAAAATGTTTATTAGAGTCTAATAAGTAAATAATAAAAGTATAACAGTTAACCAATAAAAGGTTTGTCTGCTATCGTTAAAAGAACTTAACTAAAAATTTTGCATTATACATTAGTTATATAGGTCCTAAAAAGTGCCTTGTGAACTATATGGTGCCAAATGTGCAATTCAAATTGCAAAAAGTTCTAACGGGTCTCAAAATGTTTATTAGAATCTAATAAGTAAATAATAAAAGTATAACAGTTAACCAATAAAAGGTTTGTCTGTTATCGTTAAAAGAACTTAACTAAAAAATTTGCACTATACATTAGTTATATAGGTCCTAAAAAGTGCCTTGTGAACTATATGGTGCCAAATGTGCAATTCACATTGCAAAAAGTTCTAACGGGTCTCAAAATGTTTATTAGAGTCTAATAAGTAAATAATAAAAGTATAACAGTTAACCAATAAAAGGTTTGTCTGTTATCGTTAAAAGAATTTAACTAAAAAATTTGCACTATACATTAGTTATATAGGTCCTAAAAAGTGCCTTGTGAACTATATGGTGCCAAATGTGCAATTCACATTGCAAAAAGTTCTAACGGGTCTTAAAATGTTTATTAGAGTCTAATAAGTAAATAATAAAAGTATAACAGTTAACCAATAAAAGGTTTGTCTGTTATCGTTAAAAGAACTTAACTAAAAAATTTACACTATACATTAGTTATATAGGTCCTAAAAAGTGCCTTGTGAACTATATGGTGCCAAATGTGCAATTCACATTGCAAAAAGTTCTAACGGGTCTCAAAATGTTTATTAGAGTCTAATAAGTAAATAATAAAAGTATAACAGTTAACCAATAAAAGGTTTGTCTGTTATCGTTAAAAGAACTTAACTAAAAAATTTGCACTATACATTAGTTATATAAGTCCTAAAAAGTGCCTTGTGAACTATATCGTGCCAAATGTGCAATTCACATTGCAAAAAGTTCTAACGGGTCTCAAAATGTTTATTAGAGTCTAATAAGTAAATAATAAAAGTATAACAGTTAATCAATAAAAGGTTTGTCTGTTATCGTTAAAAGAACTTAACTAAAAAATTTGCACTATACATTAGTTATATAGGTCCTAAAAAGTGCCTTGTGAACTATATGGTGCCAAATGTGCAATTCACATTGCAAAAAGTTCTAACGGGTCTCAAAATGTTTATTAGAGTCTAATAAGTAAATAATAAAAGTATAACAGTTAACCAATAAAAGGTTTGTCTGTTATCGTTAAAAAAACTTAACTAAAAAATTTGCACTATACATTAGTTATATAGGTCCTAAAAAGTGCCTTGTGAACTATATGGTGCCAAATGTGCAATTCACATTGCAAAAAGTTCTAACGGGTCTCAAAATGTTTATTAGAGTCTAATAAGTAAATAATAAAAGTATAACAGTTAACCAATAAAAGGTTTGTCTGTTATCGTTAAAAGAACTTAACTAAAAAATTTACACTATACATTAGTAATATAGGTCCTAAAAAATGCCCTGTGAACTATATGGTGCCAAATGTGCAATTCACATTGCAAAAAGTTCTAACGGGTCTCAAAATGTTTATTAGAGTCTAATAAGTAAATAATAAAAATTCAACAGTTAACCAATAAAAGGTTTGTCTGCTATCGTTAAAAGAACTTAACTAAAACATTTGCATTATACATTAGTTATATAGGTCCTAAAAAGTGCCTTGTGAACTATATGGTGCCAAATGTGCAATTCAAATTGCAAAAAGTTCTAACGGGTCTCAAAATGTTTATTAGAGTCTAATAAGTAAATAATAAAAGTATAACAGTTAACCAATAAAAGGTTTGTCTGTTATCGTTAAAAGAACTTAACTAAAAAATTTGCACTATACATTAGTTATATAGGTCCTAAAAAGTGCCTTGTGAACTATATGGTGCCAAATGTGCAATTCACATTGCAAAAAGTTCTAACGGGTCTCAAAATGTTTATTAGAGTCTAATAAGTAAATAATAAAAGTATAACAGTTAACCAATAAAAGGTTTGTCTGTTATCGTTAAAAGAACTTAACTAAAAAATTTGCACTATACATTAGTTATATAGGTCCTAAAAAGTGCCTTGTGAACTATATGGTGCCAAATGTGCAATTCACATTGCAAAAAGTTCTAACGGGTCTCAAAATGTTTATTAGAGTCTAATAAGTAAATAATAAAAGTATAACAGTTAACCAATAAAAGGTTTGTCTGTTATCGTTAAAAGAACTTAACTAAAAAATTTACACTATACATTAGTTATATAGGTCCTAAAAAGTGCCTTGTGAAGTATATGGTGCCAAATGTGCAATTCACATTGCAAAAAGTTCTAACGGGTCTCAAAATGTTTATTAGAGTCTAATAAGTAAATAATAAAAGTTCAACAGTTAACCAATAAAAGGTTTGTCTGTTATCGTTAAAAGAACTTAACTAAAAAATTTACACTATACATTAGTTATATAGGTCCTAAAAAGTGCCTTGTGAACTATATGGTGCCAAATGTGCAATTCACATTGCAAAAAGTTCTAACGGGTCTCAAAATGTTTATTAGAGTCTAATAAGTAAATAATAAAAGTATAACAGTTAATCAATAAAAGGTTTGTCTGTTATCGTTAAAAGAACTTAACTAAAAAATTTGCACTATACATTAGTTATATAGGTCCTAAAAAGTGCCTTGTGAACTATATGGTGCCAAATGTGCAATTCACATTGCAAAAAGTTCTAACGGGTCTCAAAAGGTTTATTAGAGTCTAATAAGTAAATAATAAAAGTATAACAGTTAACCAATAAAAGGTTTGTCTGTTATCGTTAAAAGAACTTAACTAAAAAATTTGCACTATACATTAGTTATATAGGTCCTAAAAAGTGCCTTGTGAACTATATGGTGCCAAATGTGCAATTCACATTGCAAAAAGTTCTAACGGGTCTCAAAATGTTTATTAGAGTCTAAAAAGTAAATAATAAAAGTTCAACAGTTAACCAATAAAAGGTTTGTCTGTTATCGTTAAAAGAACTTAACTAAAAAATTTGCACTATACATTAGTTATATAGGTCTTAAAAAGTGCCTTGTGAACTATATGGTGCCAAATGTGCAATTCACATTGCAAAAAGTTCTAACGGGTCTCAAAATGTTTATTAGAGTCTAATAAGTAAATAATAAAAGTATAACAGTTAACCAATAAAAGGTTTGTCTGTTATCGTTAAAAGAACTTAACTAAAAAATTTACACTATACATTAGTAATATAGGTCCTAAAAAATGCCTTGTGAACTATATGGTGCCAAATGTGCAATTCACATTGCAAAAAGTTCTAACGGGTCTCAAAATGTTTATTAGAGTCTAATAAGTAAATAATAAAAGTTCAACAGTTAACCAATAAAAGGTTTGTCTGCTATCGTTAAAAGAACTTAACTAAAAATTTTGCATTATACATTAGTTATATAGGTCCTAAAAAGTGCCTTGTGAACTATATGGTGCCAAATGTGCAATTCAAATTGCAAAAAGTTCTAACGGGTCTCAAAATGTTTATTAGAGTCTAATAAGTAAATAATAAAAGTATAACAGTTAACCAATAAAAGGTTTGTCTGTTATCGTTAAAAGAACTTAACTAAAAAATTTGCACTATACATTAGTTATATAGGTCCTAAAAAGTGCCTTGTGAACTATATGGTGCCAAATGTGCAATTCACATTGCAAAAAGTTCTAACGGGTCTCAAAATGTTTATTAGAGTCTAATAAGTAAATAATAAAAGTATAACAGTTAACCAATAAAAGGTTTGTCTGTTATCGTTAAAAGAACTTAACTAAAAAATTTGCACTATACATTAGTTATATAGGTCCTAAAAAGTGCCTTGTGAACTATATGGTGCCAAATGTGCAATTCACATTGCAAAAAGTTCTAACGGGTCTCAAAATGTTTATTAGAGTCTAATAAGTAAATAATAAAAGTATAACAGTTAACCAATAAAAGGTTTGTCTGTTATCGTTAAAAGAACTTAACTAAAAAATTTACACTATACATTAGTTATATAGGTCCTAAAAAGTGCCTTGTGAAGTATATGGTGCCAAATGTGCAATTCACATTGCAAAAAGTTCTAACGGGTCTCAAAATGTTTATTAGAGTCTAATAAGTAAATAATAAAAGTATAACAGTTAACCAATAAAAGGTTTGTCTGTTATCGTTAAAAAAACTTAACTAAAAAATTTACACTATACATTAGTTATATAGGTCCTAAAAAGTGCCTTGTGAACTATATGGTGCCAAATGTGCAATTCACATTGCAAAAAGTTCTAACGGGTCTCAAAATGTTTATTAGAGTCTAATAAGTAAATAATAAAAGTATAACAGTTAAGCAATAAAAGGTTTGTCTGTTATCGTTAAAAGAACTTAACTAAAAAATTTGCACTATACATTAGTTATATAGGTCCTAAAAAGTGCCTTGTGAACTATATGGTGCCAAATGTGCAATTCACATTGCAAAAAGTTCTAACGGGTCTCAAAATGTTTATTAGAGTCTAATAAGTAAATAATAAAAGTATAACAGTTAACCAAAAAAAGGTTTGTCTGTTATCGTTAAAAGAACTTAACTAAAAAATTTGCACTATACATTAGTTATATAGGTCCTAAAAAGTGCCTTGTGAACTATATGGTGCCAAATGTGCAATTCACATTGCAAAAAGTTCTAACGGGTCTCAAAATGTTTATTAGAGTCTAATAAGTAAATAATAAAAGTTCAACAGTTAACCAATAAAAGGTTTGTCTGCTATCGTTAAAAGAACTTAACTAAAAAATTTGCACTATACATTAGTTATATAGGTCCTAAAAAGTGCCTTGTGAACTATATGGTGCCAAATGTGCAATTCACATTGCAAAAAGTTCTAACGGGTCTCAAAAGGTTTATTAGAGTCTAATAAGTAAATAATAAAAGTATAACAGTTAACCAATAAAAGGTTTGTCTGTTATCGTTAAAAGAACTTAACTAAAAAATTTGCACTATACATTAGTTATATAGGTCCTGAAAAGTGCCTTGTGAACCATATGGTGCCAAATGTGCAATTCACATTGCAAAAAGTTCTAACGGGTCTCAAAATGTTTATTAGAGTCTAATAAGTAAATAATAAAAGTTCAACAGTTAACCAATAAAGGGTTTGTCTGTTATCGTTAAAAGAACTTAACTAAAAAATTTGCACTATACATTAGTTATATAGGTCCTAAAAAATGCCTTGGGAACTATATGGTGCCAAATGTGCAATTCACATTGCAAAAAGTTCTAACGGGTCTCAAAATGTTTATTAGAGTCTAATAAGTAAATAATAAAAGTTCAACAGTTAACCAATAAAAGGTTTGTCTGTTATCGTTAAAAGAACTTAACTAAAAAATTTGCACTATACATTAGTTATATAGGTCTTAAAAAGTGCCTTGTGAACTATATGGTGCCAAATGTGCAATTCACATTGCAAAAAGTTCTAACGGGTCTCAAAATGTTTATTAGAGTCTAATAAGTAAATAATAAAAGTATAACAGTTAACCAATAAAAGGTTTGTCTGTTATCGTTAAAAGAACTTAACTAAAAAATTTACACTATACATTAGTAATATAGGTCCTAAAAAATGCCTTGTGAACTATATGGTGCCAAATGTGCAATTCAAATTGCAAAAAGTTCTAACGGGTCTCAAAATGTTTATTAGAGTCTAATAAGTAAATAATAAAAGTTCAACAGTTAACCAATAAAAGGTTTGTCTGCTATCGTTAAAAGAACTTAACTAAAAATTTTGCATTATACATTAGTTATATAGGTCCTAAAAAGTGCCTTGTCAACTATATGGTGCCAAATGTGCAATTCAAATTGCAAAAAGTTCTAACGGGTCTCAAAATGTTTATTAGAGTCTAATAAGTAAATAATAAAAGTATAACAGTTAACCAATAAAAGGTTTGTCTGTTATCGTTAAAAGAACTTAACTAAAAAATTTGCACTATACATTAGTTATATAGGTCCTAAAAAGTGCCTTGTGAACTATATGGTGCCAAATGTGCAATTCACATTGCAAAAAGTTCTAACGGGTCTCAAAATGTTTATTAGAGTCTAATAAGTAAATAATAAAAGTATAACAGTTAACCAATAAAAGGTTTGTCTGTTATCGTTAAAAGAACTTAACTAAAAAATTTGCACTATACATTAGTTATATAGGTCCTAAAAAGTGCCTTGTGAACTATATGGTGCCAAATGTGCAATTCACATTGCAAAAAGTTCTAACGGGTCTCAAAATGTTTATTAGAGTCTAATAAGTAAATAATAAAAGTATAACAGTTAACCAATAAAAGGTTTGTCTGTTATCGTTAAAAGAACTTAACTAAAAAATTTACACTATACATTAGTTATATAGGTCCTAAAAAGTGCCTTGTGAAGTATATGGTGCCAAATGTGCAATTCACATTGCAAAAAGCTCTAACGGGTCTCAAAATGTTTATTAGAATCTAATAAGTAAATAATAAAAGTATAACAGTTAACCAATAAAAGGTTTGTCTGTTATCGTTAAAAGAACTTAACTAAAAAATTTACATTATACATTAGTTATATAGGTCCTAAAAAGTGCCTTGTGAACTATATGGTGCCAAATGTGCAATTCACATTGCAAAAAGTTCTAACGGGTCTCAAAATGTTTATTAGAGTCTAATAAGTAAATAATAAAAGTATAACAGTTAATCAATAAAAGGTTTGTCTGTTATCGTTAAAAGAACTTAACTAAAAAATTTGCACTATACATTAGTTATATAGGTCCTAAAAAGTGCCTTGTGAACTATATGGTGCCAAATGTGCAATTCACATTGCAAAAAGTTCTAACGGGTCTCAAAATGTTTATTAGAGTCTAATAAGTAAATAATAAAAGTATAACAGTTAACCAATAAAAGGTTTGTCTGTTATCGTTAAAAGAACTTAACTAAAAAATTTGCACTATACATTAGTTATATAGGTCCTAAAAAGTGCCTTGTGAACTATATGGTGCCAAATGTGCAATTCACATTGCAAAAAGTTCTAACGGGTCTCAAAATGTTTATTAGAGTCTAATAAGTAAATAATAAAAGTTCAACAGTTAACCAATAAAAGGTTTGTCTGCTATCGTTAAAAGAACTTAACTAAAAAATTTGCACTATACATTAGTTATATAGGTCCTAAAAAGTGCCTTGTGAACTATATGGTGCCAAATGTGCAATTCACATTGCAAAAAGTTCTAACGGGTCTCAAAATGTTTATTAGAGTCTAATAAGTAAATAATAAAAGTATAACAGTTAACCAATAAAAGGTTTGTCTGTTATCGTTAAAAGAACTTAACTAAAAAATTTGCACTATACATTAGTTATATAGGTCCTAAAAAGTGCCTTGTGAACCATATGGTGCCAAATGTGCAATTCACATTGCAAAAAGTTCTAACGGGTCTCAAAATGTTTATTAGAGTCTAATAAGTAAATAATAAAAGTTCAACAGTTAACCAATAAAAGGTTTGTCTGTTATCGTTAAAAAAAATTAACTAAAAAATTTGCACTATACATTAGTTATATAGGTCCTAAAAAATGCCTTGGGATTTATATGGTGCCAAATGTGCAATTCACATTGCAAAAAGTTCTAACGGGTCTCAAAATGTTTATTAGAGTCTAATAAGTAAATAATAAAAGTTCAACAGTTAACCAATAAAAGGTTTGTCTGTTATCGTTAAAAGAACTTAACTAAAAAATTTGCACTATACATTAGTTATATAGGTCTTAAAAAGTGCCTTGTGAACTATATGGTGCCAAATGTGCAATTCACATTGCAAAAAGTTTTAACGGGTCTCAAAATGTTTAATAGAGTCTAATAAGTAAATAATAAAAGTATAACAGTTAACCAATAAAAGGTTTGTCTGTTATCGTTAAAAGAACTTAACTAAAAAATTTGCACTAAACATTAGTTATATAGGTCCTAAAAAGTGCCTTGTGAACTATATGGTGCCAAATGTGCAATTTACATTGCAAAAAGTTCTAACGGGTCTCAAAATGTTTATTAGAGTCTAATAAGTAAGTAATAAAAGTATAACAGTTAACCAATAAAAGGTTTGTCTGTTATCGTTAAAAGAACTTAACTAAAAAATTTGCACTATACATTAGTTATATAGGTCCTAAAAAGTGCCTTGTGAACTATATGGTGCCAAATGTGCAATTCACATTGCAAAAAGTTCTAACGGGTCTCAAAATGTTTATTAGAGTCTAATAAGTAAATAATAAAAGTATAACAGTTAACCAATAAAAGGTTTGTCTGTTATCGTTAAAAGAACTTAACTAAAAAATTTGCACTATACATTAGTTATATAGGTCCTAAAAAGTGCCTTGTGAACTATATGGTGCCAAATGTGCAATTCACATTGCAAAAAGTTCTAACGGGTCTCAAAAGGTTTATTAGAGTCTAATAAGTAAATAATAAAAGTATAACAGTTAACCAATAAAAGGTTTGTCTGTTATCGTTAAAAGAACTTAACTAAAAAATTTGCACTATGCATTAGTTATATAGGTCCTAAAAAGTGCCTTGTGAACTATATGGTGCCAAATGTGCAATTCACATTGCAAAAAGTTCTAACGGGTCTCAAAATGTTTATTAGAGTCTAATAAGTAAATAATAAAAGTATAACAGTTAACCAATAAAAGCTTTGTCTGTTATCGTTAAAAGAACTTAACTAAAAAATTTGCACTATACATTAGTTATATAGGTCCTAAAAAGTGCCTTGTGAACTATATGGTGCCAAATGTGCAATTCACATTGCAAAAAGTTCTAACGGGTCTCAAAATGGTTATTAGAGTCTAATAAGTAAATAATAAAAGTATAACAGTTAACCAATAAAAGGTTTGTCTGTTATCGTTAAAAGAACTTAACTAAAAAATTTGCACTATACATTAGTTATATAAGTCCTAAAAAGTGCCTTGTGAACTATATGGTGCCAAATGTGCAATTCACATTGCAAAAAGTTCTAACGGGTCTCAAAATGTTTATTAGAGTCTAATAAGTAAATAATAAAAGTTCAACAGTTAACCAATAAAAGGTTTGTCTGTTATCGTTAAAAGAACTTAACTAAAAAATTTGCACTATACATTAGTTATATAGGTCCTAAAAAATGCCTTGTGAACTATATGGTGCCAAATGTGCAATTCACATTGCAAAAAGTTCTAACGGGTCTCAAAATGTTTATTAGAGTCTAATAAGTAAATAATAAAAGTTCAACAGTTAACCAATAAAAGGTTTGTCTGTTATCGTTAAAAGAACTTAACTAAAAAATTTACACTATACATTAGTTATATAGGTCCTAAAAAGTGCCTTGTGAACTATATGGTGCCAAATGTGCACTTCACATTGCAAAAAGTTCTAACGGGTCTCAAAATGTTTATTAGAGTCTAATAAGTAAATAATAACAGTATAACAGTTAACCAATAAAAGGTTTGTCTGTTATCGTTAAAAGAACTTAACTAAAAAATTTGCACTATACATTAGTTATATAGGTCCTAAAAAGTGCCTTGTGAACTATATGGTGCCAAATGTGCAATTCACATTGCAAAAAGTTCTAACGGGTCTCAAAATGTTTATTAGAGTCTAATAAGTAAATAATAAAAGTATAACAGTTAACCAATAAAAGGTTTGTCTGTTATCGTTAAAATAACTTAACTAAAAAATTTGCACTATACATTAGTTATATAGGTCCTAAAAAGTGCCTTGTGAACTATATGGTGCCAAATGTGCAATTTACATTGCAAAAAGTTCTAACGGGTCTCAAAATGTTTATTAGAGTCTAATAAGTAAATAATAAAAGTTCAACAGTTAACCAATAAAAGGTTTGTCTGCTATCGTTAAAAGAACTTAACTAAAAAATTTGCACTATACATTAGTTATATAGGTCCTAAAAAGTGCCTTGTGAACTATATGGTGCCAAATGTGCAATTCACATTGCAAAAAGTTCTAACGGGTCTCAAAAGGTTTATTAGAGTCTAATAAGTAAATAATAAACGTATAACAGTTAACCAATAAAAGGTTTGTCTGTTATCGTTAAAAGAACTTAACTAAAAAATTTGCACTATACATTAGTTATATAGGTCCTAAAAAGTGCCTTGTGAACCATATGGTGCCAAATGTGCAATTCACATTGCAAAAAGTTCTAACGGGTCTCAAAATGTTTATTAGAGTCTAATAAGTAAATAATAAAAGTTCAACAGTTAACCAATAAAGGGTTTGTCTGTTATCGTTAAAAGAACTTAACTAAAAAATTTGCACTATACATTAGTTATATAGGTCCTAAAAAATGCCTTGGGAACTATATGGTGCCAAATGTGCAATTCACATTGCAAAAAGTTCTAACGGGTCTCAAAATGTTTATTAGAGTCCAATAAGTAAATAATAAAAGTTCAACAGTTAACCAATAAAAGGTTTGTCTGTTATCGTTAAAAGAACTTAACTAAAAAATTTGCACTATACATTAGTTAAATAGGTCTTAAAAAGTGCCTTGTGAACTATATGGTGCCAAATGTGCAATTCACATTGCAAAAAGTTCTAACGGGTCTCAAAATGTTTATTAGAGTCTAATAAGTAAATAATAAAAGTATAACAGTTAATCAATAAAAGGTTTGTCTGTTATCGTTAAAAGAACTTAACTAAAAAATTTACACTATACATTAGTAATATAGGTCCTAAAAAATGCCTTGTGAACTATATGGTGCCAAATGTGCAATTCACATTGCAAAAAGTTCTAACGGGTCTCAAAATGTTTATTAGAGTCTAATAAGTAAATAATAAAAGTTCAACAGTTAACCAATAAAAGGTTTGTCTGCTATCGTTAAAAGAACTTAACTAAAAATTTTGCATTATACATTAGTTATATAGGTCCTAAAAAGTGCCTTGTGAACTATATGGTGCCAAATGTGCAATTCAAATTGCAAAAAGTTCTAACGGGTCTCAAAATGTTTATTAGAGTCTAATAAGTAAATAATAAAAGTATAACAGTTAACCAATAAAAGGTTTGTCTGTTATCGTTAAAAGAACTTAACTAAAAAATTTGCACTATACATTAGTTATATAGGTCCTAAAAAGTGCCTTGTGAACTATATGGTGCCAAATGTGCAATTCACATTGCAAAAAGTTCTAACGGGTCTCAAAATGTTTATTAGAGTCTAATAAGTAAATAATAAAAGTATAACAGTTAACCAATAAAAGGTTTGTCTGTTATCGTTAAAAGAACTTAACTAAAAAATTTGCACTATACATTAGTTATATAGGTCCTAAAAAGTGCCTTGTGAACTATATGGTGCCAAATGTGCAATTCACATTGCAAAAAGTTCTAACGGGTCTCAAAATGTTTATTAGAGTCTAATAAGTAAATAATAAAAGTATAACAGTTAACCAATAAAAGGTTTGTCTGTTATCGTTAAAAGAACTTAACTAAAAAATTTGCACTAAACATTAGTTATATAGGTCCTAAAAAGTGCCTTGTGAAGTATATGGTGCCAAATGTGCAATTCACATTGCAAAAAGCTCTAACGGGTCTCAAAATGTTTATTAGAGTCTAATAAGTAAATAATAAAAGTATAACAGTTAACCAATAAAAGGTTTGTCTGTTATCGTTAAAAGAACTTAACTAAAAAATTTACATTATACATTAGTTATATAGGTCCTAAAAAGTGCCTTGTGAACTATATGGTGCCAAATGTGCAATTCACATTGCAAAAAGTTCTAACGGGTCTCAAAATGTTTATTAGAGTCTAATAAGTAAATAATAAAAGTATAACAGTTAATCAATAAAAGGTTTGTCTGTTATCGTTAAAAGAACTTAACTAAAAAATTTGCACTATACATTAGTTATATAGGTCCTAAAAAGTGCCTTGTGAACTATATGGTGCCAAATGTGCAAGTCACATTGCAAAAAGTTCTAACGGGTCTCAAAATGTTTATTAGAGTCTAATAAGTAAATAATAAAAGTATAACAGTTAACCAATAAAAGGTTTGTCTGTTATCGTTAAAAGAACTTAACTAAAAAATTTGCACTATACATTAGTTATATAGGTCCTAAAAAGTGCCTTGTGAACTATATGGTGCCAAATGTGCAATTCACATTGCAAAAAGTTCTAACGGGTCTCAAAATGTTTATTAGAGTCTAATAAGTAAATAATAAAAGTTCAACAGTTAACCAATAAAAGGTTTGTCTGCTATCGTTAAAAGAACTTAACTAAAAAATTTGCACTATACATTAGTTATATAGGTCCTAAAAAGTGCCTTGTGAACTATATGGTGCCAAATGTGCAATTCACATTGCAAAAAGTTCTAACGGGTCTCAAAAGGTTTATTAGAGTCTAATAAGTAAATAATAAAAGTATAACAGTTAACCAATAAAAGGTTTGTCTGTTATCGTTAAAAGAACTTAACCAAAAAATTTGCACTATACATTAGTTATATAGGTCCTAAAAAGTGCTTTGTGAACCATATGGTGCCAAATGTGCAATTCACATTGCAAAAAGTTCTAACGGGTCTCAAAATGTTTATTAGAGTCTAATAAGTAAATAATAAAAGTTCAACAGTTAACCAATAAAAGGTTTGTCTGTTATCGTTAAAAGAACTTAACTAAAAAATTTGCACTATACATTAGTTATATAGGTCCTAAAAAATGCCTTGGGATTTATATGGTGCCAAATGTGCAATTCACATTGCAAAAAGTTCTAACGGGTCTCAAAATGTTTATTAGAGTCTAATAAGTAAATAATAAAAGTTCAACAGTTAACCAATAAAAGGTTTGTCTGTTATCGTTAAAAGAACTTAACTAAAAAATTTGCACTATACATTAGTTATATAGGTCTTAAAAAGTGCCTTGTGAACTATATGGTGCCAAATGTGCAATTCACATTGCAAAAAGTTTTAACGGGTCTCAAAATGTTTAATAGAGTCTAATAAGTAAATAATAAAAGTATAACAGTTAACCAATAAAAGGTTTGTCTGTTATCGTTAAAAGAACTTAACTAAAAAATTTGCACTAAACATTAGTTATATAGGTCCTAAAAAGTGCCTTGTGAACTATATGGTGCCAAATGTGCAATTTACATTGCAAAAAGTTCTAACGGGTCTCAAAATGTTTATTAGAGTCTAATAAGTAAGTAATAAAAGTATAACAGTTAACCAATAAAAGGTTTGTCTGTTATCGTTAAAAGAACTTAACTAAAAAATTTGCACTATACATTAGTTATATAGGTCCTAAAAAGTGCCTTGTGAACTATATGGTGCCAAATGTGCAATTCACATTGCAAAAAGTTCTAACGGGTCTCAAAATGTTTATTAGAGTCTAATAAGTAAATAATAAAAGTATAACAGTTAACCAATAAAAGGTTTGTCTGTTATCGTTAAAAGAACTTAACTAAAAAATTTGCACTATACATTAGTTATATAGGTCCTAAAAAGTGCCTTGTGAACTATATGGTGCCAAATGTGCAATTCACATTGCAAAAAGTTCTAACGGGTCTCAAAATGTTTATTAGAGTCTAATAAGTAAATAATAAAAGTATAACAGTTAACCAATGAAAGGTTTGTCTGTTATCGTTAAAAGAACTTAACTAAAAAATTTGCACTCTACATTAGTTATATAGGTCCTAAAAAGTGCCTTGTGAAGTATATGGTGCCAAATGTGCAATTCACATTGCAAAAAGCTCTAACGGGTCTCAAAATGTTTATTAGAGTCTAATAAGTAAATAATAAAAGTATAACAGTTAACCAATAAAAGGTTTGTCTGTTATCGTTAAAAGAACTTAACTAAAAAATTTACATTATACATTAGTTATATAGGTCCTAAAAAGTGCCTTGTGAACTATATGGTGCCAAATGTGCAATTCACATTGCAAAAAGTTCTAACGGGTCTCAAAATGTTTATTAGAG
Organism: Clavelina lepadiformis; assembly: GCF_947623445.1. Classification (NCBI taxonomy): domain Eukaryota; kingdom Metazoa; phylum Chordata; class Ascidiacea; order Aplousobranchia; family Clavelinidae; genus Clavelina; species Clavelina lepadiformis. Next base: position 14,040,097 of record NC_135243.1, on the reverse strand, counting down.
TCTAATAAGTAAATAATAAAAGTATAACAGTTAATCAATAAAAGGTTTGTCTGTTATCGTTAAAAGAACTTAACTAAAAAATTTGCACTATACATTAGTTATATAGGTCCTAAAAAGTGCCTTGTGAACTATATGGTGCCAAATGTGCAATTCACATTGCAAAAAGTTCTAACGGGTCTCAAAATGTTTATTAGAGTCTAATAAGTAAATAATAAAAGTATAACAGTTAACCAATAAAAGGTTTGTCTGTTATCGTTAAAAGAACTTAACTAAAAAATTTGCACTATACATTAGTTATATAGGTCCTAAAAAGTGCCTTGTGAACTATATGGTGCCAAATGTGCAATTCACATTGCAAAAAGTTCTAACGGGTCTCAAAATGTTTATTAGAGTCTAATAAGTAAATAATAAAAGTTCAACAGTTAACCAATAAAAGGTTTGTCTGCTATCGTTAAAAGAACTTAACTAAAAAATTTGCACTATACATTAGTTATATAGGTCCTAAAAAGTGCCTTGTGAACTATATGGTGCCAAATGTGCAATTCACATTGCAAAAAGTTCTAACGGGTCTCAAAAGGTTTATTAGAGTCTAATAAGTAAATAATAAAAGTATAACAGTTAACCAATAAAAGGTTTGTCTGTTATCGTTAAAAGAACTTAACTAAAAAATTTGCACTATACATTAGTTATATAGGTCCTAAAAAGTGCCTTGTGAACCATATGGTGCCAAATGTGCAATTCACATTGCAAAAAGTTCTAACGGGTCTCAAAATGTTTATTAGAGTCTAATAAGTAAATAATAAAAGTTCAACAGTTAACCAATAAAAGGTTTGTCTGTTATCGTTAAAAGAACTTAACTAAAAAATTTGCACTATACATTAGTTATATAGGTCCTAAAAAATGCCTTGGGATTTATATGGTGCCAAATGTGCAATTCACATTGCAAAAAGTTCTAACGGGTCTCAAAATGTTTATTAGAGTCTAATAAGTAAATAATAAAAGTTCAACAGTTAACCAATAAAAGGTTTGTCTGTTATCGTTAAAAGAACTTAACTAAAAAATTTGCACTATACATTAGTTATATAGGTCTTAAAAAGTGCCTTGTGAACTATATGGTGCCAAATGTGCAATTCACATTGCAAAAAGTTTTAACGGGTCTCAAAATGTTTAATAGAGTCTAATAAGTAAATAATAAAAGTATAACAGTTAACCAATAAAAGGTTTGTCTGTTATCGTTAAAAGAACTTAACTAAAAAATTTGCACTAAACATTAGTTATATAGGTCCTAAAAAGTGCCTTGTGAACTATATGGTGCCAAATGTGCAATTCACATTGCAAAAAGTTCTAACGGGTCTCAAAAGGTTTATTAGAGTCTAATAAGTAAATAATAAAAGTATAACAGTTAACCAATAAAAGGTTTGTCTGTTATCGTTAAAAGAACTTAACTAAAAAATTTGCACTATACATTAGTTATATAGGTCCTAAAAAGTGCCTTGTGAACTATATGGTGCCAAATGTGCAATTCACATTGCAAAAAGTTCTAACGGGTCTCAAAATGTTTATTAGAGTCTAATAAGTAAATAATAAAAGTATAACAGTTAACCAATAAAAAGTTTGTCTGTTATCGTTAAAAGAACTTAACTAAAAAATTTGCACTATACATTAGTTATATAGGTCCTAAAAAATGCCTTGTGAACTATATGGTGCCAAATGTGCAATTCACATTGCAAAAAGTTCTAACGGGTCTCAAAATGTTTATTAGAGTCTAATAAGTAAATAATAAAAGTTCAACAGTTAACCAATAAAAGGTTTGTCTGTTATCGTTAAAAGAACTTAACTAAAAAATTTGCACTATACATTAGTTATATAGGTCCTAAAAAGTGCCTTGTGAACTATATGGTGCCAAATGTGCACTTCAAATTGCAAAAAGTTCTAACGGGTCTCAAAATGTTTATTAGAGTCTAATAAGTAAATAATAAAAGTATAACAGTTAACCAATAAAAGGTTTGTCTGTTATCGTTAAAAGAACTTAACTAAAAAATTTACACTATACATTAGTTATATAGGTCCTAAAAAGTGCCTTGTGAACTATATGGTGCCAAATGTGCAATTCACATTGCAAAAAGTTCTAACGGGTCTCAAAATGTTTATTAGAGTCTAATAAGTAAATAATAACAGTATAACAGTTAACCAATAAAAGGTTTGTCTGTTATCGTTAAAAGAACTTAACTAAAAAATTTGCACTATACATTAGTTATATAGGTCCTAAAAAGTGCCTTGTGAACTATATGGTGCCAAATGTGCAATTCACATTGCAAAAAGTTCTAACGGGTCTCAAAATGTTTATTAGAGTCTAATAAGTAAATAATAAAAGTATAACAGTTAACCAATAAAAGGTTTGTCTGTTATCGTTAAAAGAACTTAACTAAAAAATTTGCACTATACATTAGTTATATAGGTCCTAAAAAGTGACTTGTGAACTATATGGTGCCAAATGTGCAATTCACATTGCAAAAAGTTCTAACGGGTCTCAAAATGTTTATTAGAGTCTAATAAGTAAATAATAAAAGTATAACAGTTAACCAATAAAAGGTTTGTCTGTTATCGTTAAAAGAACTTAACTAAAAAATTTGCACTATACATTAGTTATATAGGTCCTAAAAAGTGCCTTGTGAACTATATGGTGCCAAATGTGCAATTCACATTGCAAAAAGTTCTAACGGGTCTCAAAATGTTTATTAGAGTCTAATAAGTAAATAATAAAAGTATAACAGTTAACCAATAAAAAGTTTGTCTGTTATCGTTAAAAGAACTTAACTAAAAATATTGCACTATACATTAGTTATACAGGTCCTAAAAAGTGCCTTGTGAACTATATGGTGCCAAATGTGCAATTCACATTGCAAAAAGTTTTAACGGGTCTCAAAATGTTTATTAGAGTCTAATAAGTAAATAATAAAAGTATAACAGTTAACCAATAAAAGGTTTGTCTGTTATCGTTAAAAGAACTTAACTAAAAAATTTGCACTATACATTAGTTATATAGGTCCTAAAAAGTGCCTTGTGAACTATATGGTGCCAAATGTGCAATTCACATTGCAAAAAGTTCTAACGGGTCTCAAAATGTTTATTAGAGTCTAATAAGTAAATAATAAAAGTATAACAGTTAACCAATAAAAGCTTTGTCTGTTATCGTTAAAAGAACTTAACTAAAAAATTTGCACTATACATTAGTTATATAGGTCCTAAAAAGTGCCTTGTGAACTATATGGTGCCAAATGTGCAATTCAAATTGCAAAAAGTTCTAACGGGTCTCAAAATGTTTATTAGAGTCTAATAAGTAAATAATAAAAGTATAACAGTTAACCAATAAAAGGTTTGTCTGTTATCGTTAAAAGAACTTAACTAAAAAATTTGCACTATACATTAGTTATATAGGTCCTAAAAAGTGCCTTGTGAACTATATGGTGCCAAATGTGCAATTCAAATTGCAAAAAGTTCTAACGGGTCTCAAAATGTTTATTAGAGTCTAATAAGTAAATAATAAAAGTATAACAGTTAACCAATAAAAGGTTTGTCTGTTATCGTTAAAAGAACTTAACTAAAAAATTTGCACTATACATTAGTTATATAGGTCCTAAAAAGTGCCTTGTGAACTATATGGTGCCAAATGTGCAATTCACATTGCAAAAAGTTCTAACGGGTCTCAAAATGTTTATTAGAGTCTAATAAGTAAATAATAAAAGTATAACAGTTAACCAATAAAAGGTTTGTCTGTTATCGTTAAAAGAACTTAACTAAAAAATTTGCACTATACATTAGTTATATAGGTCCTAAAAAGTGCCTTGTGAACTATATGGTGCCAAATGTGCAATTCACATTGCAAAAAGTTCTAACGGGTCTCAAAATGTTTATTAGAGTCTAATAAGTAAATAATAAAAGTTCAACAGTTAACCAATAAAAGGTTTGTCTGTTATCGTTAAAAGAACTTAACTAAAAAATTTGCACTATACATTAGTTATATAGGTCCTAAAAAATGCCTTGTGAACTATATGGTGCCAAATGTGCAATTCACATTGCAAAAAGTTCTAACGGGTCTCAAAATGTTTATTACAGTCTAATAAGTAAATATTAAAAGTTCAACAGTTAACCAATAAAAGGTTTGTCTGTTATCGTTAAAAGAACTTAACTAAAAAATTTGCACTATACATTAGTTATATAGGTCCCAAAAAGTGCCTTGTGAACTATATGGTGCCAAATGTGCACTTCACATTGCAAAAAGTTCTAACGGGTCTCAAAATGTTTATTAGAGTCTAATAAGTAAATAATAAAAGTATAACAGTTAACCAATAAAAGGTTTGTCTGTTATCGTTAAAAGAACTTAACTAAAAAATTTACACTATACATTAGTTATATAAGTCCTAAAAAGTGCCTTGTGAACTATATGGTGCCAAATGTGCAATTCACATTGCAAAAAGTTCTAACGGGTCTCAAAATGTTTATTAGAGTCTAATAAGTAAATAATAACAGTATAACAGTTAACCAATAAAAGGTTTGTCTGTTATCGTTAAAAGAACTTAACTAAAAAATTTGCACTATACATTAGTTATATAGGTCCTAAAAAGTGCCTTGTGAACTATATGGTGCCAAATGTGCAATTCACATTGCAAAAAGTTCTAACGGGTCTCAAAATGTTTATTAGAGTCTAATAAGTAAATAATAAAAGTATAACAGTTAACCAATAAAAGGTTTGTCTGTTATCGTTAAAAGAACTTAACTAAAAAATTTACACTATACATTAGTTATATAGGTCCTAAAAAGTGCCTTGTGAACTATATGGTGCCAAATGTGCAATTCACATTGCAAAAAGTTCTAACGGGTCTCAAAATGTTTATTAGAGTCTAATAAGTAAATAATAAAAGTATAACAGTTAACCAATAAAAGGTTTGTCTGTTATCGTTAAAAGAACTTAACTAAAAAATTTGCACTATACATTAGTTATATAGGTCCTAAAAAGTGCCTTGTGAAGTATATGGTGCCAAATGTGCAATTCACATTGCAAAAAGTTCTAACGGGTCTCAAAATGTTTATTAGAGTCTAATAAGTAAATAATAAAAGTATAACAGTTAACCAATAAAAAGTTTGTCTGTTATCGTTAAAAGAACTTAACTAAAAAATTTGCACTATACATTAGTTATATAGGTCCTAAAAAGTGCCTTGTGAACTATATGGTGCCAAATGTGCAATTCACATTGCAAAAAGTTTTAACGGGTCTCAAAATGTTTATTAGAGTCTAATAAGTAAATAATAAAAGTTCAACAGTTAACCAATAAAAGGTTTGTCTGCTATCGTTAAAAGAACTTAACTAAAAATTTTGCATTATACATTAGTTATATAGGTCCTAAAAAGTGCCTTGTGAAGTATATGGTGCCAAATGTGCAATTCAAATTGCAAAAAGTTCTAACGGGTCTCAAAATGTTTATTAGAGTCTAATAAGTAAATAATAAAAGTATAACAGTTAACCAATAAAAGGTTTGTCTGTTATCGTTAAAAGAACTTAACTAAAAAATTTGCACTATACATTAGTTATATAGGTCCTAAAAAGTGCCTTGTGAACTATATGGTGCCAAATGTGCAATTCACATTGCAAAAAGTTCTAACGGGTCTCAAAATGTTTATTAGAGTCTAATAAGTAAATAATAAAAGTATAACAGTTAACCAATAAAAGGTTTGTCTGTTATCGTTAAAAGAACTTAACTAAAAAATTTACACTATACATTAGTTATATAGGTCCTAAAAAGTGCCTTGTGAACTATATGGTGCCAAATGTGCAATTCACATTGCAAAAAGTTCTAACGGGTCTCAAAATGTTTATTACAGTCTAATAAGTAAATAATAAAAGTATAACAGTTAACCAATAAAAGGTTTGTCTGTTATCGTTAAAAGAACTTAACTAAAAAATTTACACTATACATTAGTTATATAGGTCCTAAAAAGTGCCTTGTGAACTATATGGTGCCAAATGTGCAATTCACATTGCAAAAAGTTCTAACGGGTCTCAAAATGTTTATTAGAGTCTAATAAGTAAATAATAACAGTATAACAGTTAACCAATAAAAGGTTTGTCTGTTATCGTTAAAAGAACTTAACTAAAAAATTTGCACTATACATTAGTTATTTAGGTCCTAAAAAGTGCCTTGTGAACTATATGGTGCCAAATGTGCAATTCACATTGCAAAAAGTTCTAACGGGTCTCAAAATGTTTATTAGAGTCTAATAAGTAAATAATAAAAGTATAACAGTTAACCAATAAAAGGTTTGTCTGTTATCGTTAAAAGAACTTAACTAAAAAATTTACACTATACATTAGTTATATAGGTCCTAAAAAGTGACTTGTGAACTATATGGTGCCAAATGTGCAATTCACATTGCAAAAAGTTCTAACGGGTCTCAAAATGTTTATTAGAGTCTAATAAGTAAATAATAAAAGTATAACAGTTAATCAATAAAAGGTTTGTCTGTTATCGTTAAAAGAACTTAACTAAAAAATTTGCACTATACATTAGTTATATAGGTCCTAAAAAGTGCCTTGTGAACTATATGGTGCCAAATGTGCAATTCACATTGCAAAAAGTTCTAACGGGTCTCAAAATGTTTATTAGAGTCTAATAAGTAAATAATAAAAGTATAACAGTTAACCAATAAAAGGTTTGTCTGTTATCGTTAAAAGAACTTAATTAAAAAATTTGCACTATACATTAGTTATATAGGTCCTAAAAAGTGCCTTGTGAAGTATATGGTGCCAAATGTGCAATTCACATTGCAAAAAGTTCTAACGGGTCTCAAAATGTTTATTAGAGTCTAATAAGTAAATAATAAAAGTATAACAGTTAACCAATAAAAAGTTTGTCTGTTATCGTTAAAAGAACTTAACTAAAAAATTTGCACTATACATTAGTTATATAGGTCCTAAAAAGTGCCTTGTGAACTATATGGTGCCAAATGTGCAATTCACATTGCAAAAAGTTTTAACGGGTCTCAAAATGTTTATTAGAGTCTAATAAGTAAATAATAAAAGTTCAACAGTTAACCAATAAAAGGTTTGTCTGCTATCGTTAAAAGAACTTAACTAAAACATTTGCATTATACATTAGTTATATAGGTCCTAAAAAGTGCCTTGTGAAGTATATGGTGCCAAATGTGCAATTCAAATTGCAAAAAGTTCTAACGGGTCTCAAAATGTTTATTAGAGTCTAATAAGTAAATAATAAAAGTATAACAGTTAACCAATAAAAGGTTTGTCTGTTATCGTTAAAAGAACTTAACTAAAAAATTTGCACTATACATTAGTTATATAGGTCCTAAAAAGTGCCTTGTGAACTATATGGTGCCAAATGTGCAATTCACATTGCAAAAAGTTCTAACGGGTCTCAAAATGTTTATTAGAGTCTAATAAGTAAATAATAAAAGTATAACAGTTAACCAATAAAAGGTTTGTCTGTTATCGTTAAAAGAACTTAACTAAAAAATTTACACTATACATTAGTTATATAGGTCCTAAAAAGTGCCTTGTGAACTATATGGTGCCAATTGTGCAATTCACATTGCAAAAAGTTCTAACGGGTCTCAAAATGTTTATTACAGTCTAATAAGTAAATAATAAAAGTATAACAGTTAACCAATAAAAGGTTTGTCTGTTATCGTTAAAAGAACTTAACTAAAAAATTTACACTATACATTAGTTATATAGGTCCTAAAAAGTGCCTTGTGAACTATATGGTGCCAAATGTGCAATTCACATTGCAAAAAGTTCTAACGGGTCTCAAAATGTTTATTAGAGTCTAATAAGTAAATAATAAAAGTATAACAGTTAACCAATAAAAGGTTTGTCTGTTATCGTTAAAAGAACTTAACTAAAAAATTTACACTATACATTAGTTATAAAGGTCCTAAAAAATGCCTTGTGAACTATATGGTGCCAAATGTGCAATTCACATTGCAAAAAGTTCTAACGGGTCTCAAAATGTTTATTAGAGTCTAATAAGTAAATAATAAAAGTATAACAGTTAATCAATAAAAGGTTTGTCTGTTATCGTTAAAAGAACTTAACTAAAAAATTTGCACTATACATTAGTTATATAGGTCCTAAAAAGTGCCTTGTCAACTATATGGTGCCAAATGTGCAATTCAAATTGCAAAAAGTTCTAACGGGTCTCAAAATGTTTATTAGAGTCTAATAAGTAAATAATAAAAGTATAACAGTTAATCAATAAAAGGTTTGTCTGTTATCGTTAAAAGAACTTAACTAAAAAATTTGCACTATACATTAGTTATATAGGTCCTAAAAAGTGCCTTGTGAACTATATGGTGCCAAATGTGCAATTCAAATTGCAAAAAGTTCTAACGGGTCTCAAAATGTTTATTACAGTCTAATAAGTAAATAATAAAAGTATAACAGTTAACCAATAAAAGGTTTTTCTGTTATCGTTAAAAGAACTTAACTAAAAAATTTGCACTATACATTAGTTATATAGGTCCTAAAAAGTGCCTTGTGAACTATATGGTGCCAAATGTGCAATTCACATTGCAAAAAGTTCTAACGGGTCTCAAAATGTTTATTAGAGTCTAATAAGTAAATAATAAAAGTTCAACAGTTAACCAATAAAAGGTTTGTCTGCTATCGTTAAAAGAACTTAACTAAAAATTTTGCATTATACATTAGTTATATAGGTCCTAAAAAGTGCCTTGTGAACTATATGGTGCCAAATGTGCAATTCAAATTGCAAAAAGTTCTAACGGGTCTCAAAATGTTTATTAGAGTCTAATAAGTAAATAATAAAAGTATAACAGTTAACCAATAAAAGGTTTGTCTGTTATCGTTAAAAGAACTTAACTAAAAAATTTGCACTATACATTAGTTATATAGGTCATAAAAAGTGCCTTGTGAAGTATATGGTGCCAAATGTGCAATTCACATTGCAAAAAGTTCTAACGGGTCTCAAAATGTTTATTAGAGTCTAATAAGTAAATAATAAAAGTATAACAGTTAACCAATAAAAGGTTTGTCTGTTATCGTTAAAAGAACTTAACTAAAAAATTTACACTATACATTAGTTATATAGGTCCTAAAAAGTGCCTTGTGAACTATATGGTGCCAAATGTGCAATTCACATTGCAAAAAGTTCTAACGGGTCTCAAAATGTTTATTACAGTCTAATAAGTAAATAATAAAAGTATAACAGTTAACCAATAAAAGGTTTGTCTGTTATCGTTAAAAGAACTTAACTAAAAAATTTACACTATACATTAGTTATATAGGTCCTAAAAAGTGCCTTGTGAACTATATGGTGCCAAATGTGCAATTCACATTGCAAAAAGTTCTAACGGGTCTCAAAATGTTTATTAGAGTCTAATAAGTAAATAATAAAAGTATAACAGTTAACCAATAAAAGGTTTGTCTGTTATCGTTAAAAGAACTTAACTAAAAAATTTACACTATACATTAGTTATAAAGGTCCTAAAAAGTGCCTTGTGAACTATATGGTGCCAAATGTGCAATTCACATTGCAAAAAGTTCTAACGGGTCTCAAAATGTTTATTAGAGTCTAATAAGTAAATAATAAAAGTATAACAGTTAATCAATAAAAGGTTTGTCTGTTATCGTTAAAAGAACTTAACTAAAAAATTTGCACTATACATTAGTTATATAGGTCCTAAAAAGTGCCTTGTGAACTATATGGTGCCAAATGTGCAATTCACATTGCAAAAAGTTCTAACGGGTCTCAAAATGTTTATTAGAGTCTAATAAGTAAATAATAAAAGTATAACAGTTAACCAATAAAAGGTTTGTCTGTTATCGTTAAAAGAACTTAACTAAAAAATTTGCACTATACATTAGTTATATAGGTCCTAAAAAGTGCCTTGTGAACTATATGGTGCCAAATGTGCAATTCAAATTGCAAAAAGTTCTAACGGGTCTCAAAATGTTTATTACAGTCTAATAAGTAAATAATAAAAGTATAACAGTTAACCAATAAAAGGTTTGTCTGTTATCGTTAAAAGAACTTAACTAAAAAATTTGCACTATACATTAGTTATATAGGTCCTAAAAAGTGCCTTGTGAACTATATGGTGCCAAATGTGCAATTCACATTGCAAAAAGTTCTAACGGGTCTCAAAATGTTTATTAGAGTCTAATAAGTAAATAATAAAAGTTCAACAGTTAACCAATAAAAGGTTTGTCTGCTATCGTTAAAAGAACTTAACTAAAAATTTTGCATTATACATTAGTTATATAGGTCCTAAAAAGTGCCTTGTGAAGTATATGGTGCCAAATGTGCAATTCAAATTGCAAAAAGTTCTAACGGGTCTCAAAATGTTTATTAGAGTCTAATAAGTAAATAATAAAAGTATAACAGTTAACCAATAAAAGGTTTGTCTGTTATCGTTAAAAGAACTTAACTAAAAAATTTGCACTATACATTAGTTATATAGGTCCTAAAAAGTGCCTTGTCAACTATATGGTGCCAAATGTGCAATTCACATTGCAAAAAGTTCTAACGGGTCTCAAAATGTTTATTAGAGTCTAATAAGTAAATAATAAAAGTATAACAGTTAACCAATAAAAGGTTTGTCTGTTATCGTTAAAAGAACTTAACTAAAAAATTTGCACTATACATTAGTTATATAGGTCCTAAAAAGTGCCTTGTGAACTATATGGTGCCAAATGTGCAATTCACATTGCAAAAAGTTCTAACGGGTCTCAAAATGTTTATTAGAGTCTAATAAGTAAATAATAAAAGTATAACAGTTAACCAATAAAAGGTTTGTCTGTTATCGTTAAAAGAACTTAACTAAAAAATTTACACTATACATTAGTTATATAGGTCCTAAAAAGTGCCTTGTGAACTATATGGTGCCAAATGTGCAATTCACATTGCAAAAAGTTCTAACGGGTCTCAAAATGTTTATTAGAGTCTAATAAGTAAATAATAAAAGTATAACAGTTAACCAATAAAAGGTTTGTCTGTTATCGTTAAAAGAACTTAACTAAAAAATTTACACTATACATTAGTTATATAGGTCCTAAAAAGTGCCTTGTCAACTATATGGTGCCAAATGTGCAATTCACATTGCAAAAAGTTCTAACGGGTCTCAAAATGTTTATTAGAGTCTAATAAGTAAATAATAAAAGTATAAAAGTTAATCAATAAAAGGTTTGTCTGTTATCGTTAAAAGAACTTAACTAAAAAATTTGCACTATACATTAGTTATATAGGTCCTAAAAAGTGCCTTGTGAACTATATGGTGCCAAATGTGCAATTCAAATTGCAAAAAGTTCTAACGGGTCTCAAAATGTTTATTACAGTCTAATAAGTAAATAATAAAAGTATAACAGTTAACCAATAAAAGGTTTGTCTGTTATCGTTAAAAGAACTTAACTAAAAAATTTGCACTATACATTAGTTATATAGGTCCTAAAAAGTGCCTTGTAAACTATATGGTGCCAAATGTGCAATTCACATTGCAAAAAGTTCTAACGGGTCTCAAAATGTTTATTAGAGTCTAATAAGTAAATAATAAAAGTTCAACAGTTAACCAATAAAAGGTTTGTCTGCTATCGTTAAAAGAACTTAACTAAAAATTTTGCACTATACATTAGTTATATAGGTCCTAAAAAGTGCCTTGTGAAGTATATGGTGCCAAATGTGCAATTCAAATTGCAAAAAGTTCTAACGGGTCTCAAAATGTTTATTAGAGTCTAATAAGTAAATAATAAAAGTATAACAGTTAACCAATAAAAGGTTTGTCTGTTATCGTTAAAAGAACTTAACTAAAAAATTTGCACTATACATTAGTTATATAGGTCCTAAAAAGTGCCTTGTCAACTATATGGTGCCAAATGTGCAATTCACATTGCAAAAAGTTCTAACGGGTCTCAAAATGTTTATTAGAGTCTAATAAGTAAATAATAAAAGTATAACAGTTAACCAATAAAAGGTTTGTCTGTTATCGTTAAAAGAACTTAACTAAAAAATTTGCACTATACATTAGTTATATAGGTCCTAAAAAGTGCCTTGTGAACTATATGGTGCCAAATGTGCAATTCACATTGCAAAAAGTTCTAACGGGTCTCAAAATGTTTATTAGAGTCTAATAAGTAAATAATAAAAGTATAACAGTTAACCAATAAAAGGTTTGTCTGTTATCGTTAAAAGAACTTAACTAAAAAATTTACACTATACATTAGTTATATAGGTCCTAAAAAGTGCCTTGTGAACTATATGGTGCCAAATGTGCAATTCACATTGCAAAAAGTTCTAACGGGTCTCAAAATGTTTATTAGAGTCTAATAAGTAAATAATAAAAGTATAACAGTTAACCAATAAAAGGTTTGTCTGTTATCGTTAAAAGAACTTAACTAAAAAATTTACACTATACATTAGTTATATAGGTCCTAAAAAGTGCCTTGTCAACTATATGGTGCCAAATGTGCAATTCACATTGCAAAAAGTTCTAACGGGTCTCAAAATGTTTATTAGAGTCTAATAAGTAAATAATAAAAGTATAAAAGTTAATCAATAAAAGGTTTGTCTGTTATCGTTAAAAGAACTTAACTAAAAAATTTGCACTATACATTAGTTATATAGGTACTAAAAAGTGCCTTGTGAACTATATGGTGCCAAATGTGCAATTCACATTGCAAAAAGTTCTAACGGGTCTCAAAATGTTTATTAGAGTCTAATAAGTAAATAATAAAAGTATAACAGTTAACCAATAAAAGGTTTGTCTGTTATCGTTAAAAGAACTTAACTAAAAAATTTGCACTACACATTAGTTATATAGGTCCTAAAAAGTGCCTTGTGAACTATATGGTGCCAAATGTGCAATTCAAATTGCAAAAAGTTCTAACGGGTCTCAAAATGTTTATTAGAGTCTAATAAGTACATAATAAAAGTATAACAGTTAACCAATAAAAGGTTTGTCTTTTATCGTTAAAAGAACTTAACTAAAAAATTTGCACTATACATTAGTTATATAGGTCCTAAAAAATGCCTTGTGAACTATATGGTGCCAAATGTGCAATTCACATTGCAAAAAGTTCTAACGGGTCTCAAAATGTTTATTAGAGTCTAATAAGTAAATAATAAAAGTATAACAGTTAACCAATAAAAGGTTTGTCTGTTATCGTTAAAAGAACTTAACTAAAAAATTTGCACTATACATTAGTTATATAGGTCCTAAAAAGTGCCTTGTGAACTATATGGTGCCAAATGTGCAATTCACATTGCAAAAAGTTCTAACGGGTCTCAAAATGTTTATTAGAGTCTAATAAGTAAATAATAAAAGTATAACAGTTAACCAATAAAAGGTTTGTGTGTTATCGTTAAAATAACTTAACTAAAAAATTCGAACTATACATTAGTTATATAGGTCCTAAAAAGTGCCTTGTGAACTATATGGTGCCAAATGTGCAATTCACATTGCAAAAAGTTCTAACGGGTCTCAAAATGTTTATTAGAGTCTAATAAGTAAATAATAAAAGTATAACAGTTAACCAATAAAAAGTTTGTCTGTTATCGTTAAAAGAACTTAACTAAAAAATTTGCACTATACATTAGTTATATAGGTCCTAAAAAGTGCCTTGTGAACTATATGGTGCCAAATGTGCAATTCACATTGCAAAAAGTTCTAACGGGTCTCAAAATGTTTATTAGAATCTAATAAGTAAATAATAAAAGTTCAACAGTTAACCAATAAAAGGTTTGTCTGCTATCGTTAAAAGAACTTAACTAAAAATTTTGCATTATACATTAGTTATATAGGTCCTAAAAAGTGCCTTGTGAACTATATGGTGCCAAATGTGCAATTCACATTGCAAAAAGTTCTAACGGGTCTCAAAATGTTTATTAGAGTCTAATAAGTAAATAATAAAAGTATAACAGTTAACCAATAAAAGGTTTGTGTGTTATCGTTAAAATAACTTAACTAAAAAATTCGAACTATACATTAGTTATATAGGTCCTAAAAAGTGCCTTGTGAACTATATGGTGCCAAATGTGCAATTCACATTGCAAAAAGTTCTAACGGGTCTCAAAATGTTTATTAGAGTCTAATAAGTAAATAATAAAAGTATAACAGTTAACCAATAAAAAGTTTGTCTGTTATCGTTAAAAGAACTTAACTAAAAAATTTGCACTATACATTAGTTATATAGGTCCTAAAAAGTGCCTTGTGAACTATATGGTGCCAAATGTGCAATTCACATTGCAAAAAGTTCTAACGGGTCTCAAAATGTTTATTAGAGTCTAATAAGTAAATAATAAAAGTTCAACAGTTAACCAATAAAAGGTTTGTCTGCTATCGTTAAAAGAACTTAACTAAAAATTTTGCATTATACATTAGTTATATAGGTCCTAAAAAGTGCCTTGTGAACTATATGGTGCTAAATGTGCAATTCAAATTGCAAAAAGTTCTAACGGGTCTCAAAATGTTTATTAGAGTCTAATAAGTAAATAATAAAAGTATAACAGTTAACCAATAAAAGGTTTGTCTGTTATCGTTAAAAGAACTTAACTAAAAAATTTGCACTATACATTAGTTATATAGGTCCTAAAAAGTGCCTTGTGAAGTATATGGTGCCAAATGTGCAATTCACATTGCAAAAAGTTCTAACGGGTCTCAAAATGTTTATTAGAGTCTAATAAGTAAATAATAAAAGTATAACAGTTAACCAATAAAAGGTTTGTCTGTTATCGTTAAAAGAACTTAACTAAAAAATTTGCACTATACATTAGTTATATAGGTCCTAAAAAGTGCCTTGTGAACTATATGGTGCCAAATGTGCAATTCACATTGCAAAAAGTTCTAACTGGTCTCAAAATGTTTATTAGAGTCTAATAAGTAAATAATAAAAGTATAACAGTTAACCAATAAAAAGTTTGTCTGTTATCGTTAAAAGAACTTAACTAAAAAATTTGCACTATACATTAGTTATATAGGTCCTAAAAAGTGCCTTGTGAAGTATATGGTGCCAAATGTGCAATTCACATTGCAAAAAGTTCTAACGGGTCTCAAAATGTTTATTAGAGTCTAATAAGTAAATAATAAAAGTTCAACAGTTAACCAATAAAAGGTTTGTCTGCTATCGTTAAAAGAACTTAACTAAAAATTTTGCATTATACATTAGTTATATAGGTCCTAAAAAGTGCCTTGTGAACTATATGGTGCCAAATGTGCAATTCAAATTGCAAAAAGTTCTAACGGGTCTCAAAATGTTTATTAGAGTCTAATAAGTAAATAATAAAAGTATAACAGTTAACCAATAAAAGGTTTGTCTGTTATCGTTAAAAGAACTTAACTAAAAAATTTGCACTATACATTAGTTATATAGGTCCTAAAAAGTGCCTTGTGAAGTATATGGTGCCAAATGTGCAATTCACATTGCAAAAAGTTCTAACGGGTCTCAAAATGTTTATTAGAGTCTAATAAGTAAATAATAAAAGTATAACAGTTAACCAATAAAAGGTTTGTCTGTTATCGTTAAAAGAACTTAACTAAAAAATTTGCACTATACATTAGTTATATAGGTCCTAAAAAGTGCCTTGTGAACTATATGGTGCCAAATGTGCAATTCACATTGCAAAAAGTCCTAACGGGTCTCAAAATGTTTATTAGAGTCTAATAAGTAAATAATAAAAGTATAACAGTTAACCAATAAAAAGTTTGTCTGTTATCGTTAAAAGAACTTAACTAAAAAATTTACACTATACATTAGTTATATAGGTCCTAAAAAGTGCCTTGTGAACTATATGGTGCCAAATGTGCAATTCACATTGCAAAAAGTTCTAACGGGTCTCAAAATGTTTATTACAGTCTAATAAGTAAATAATAAAAGTATAACAGTTAACCAATAAAAGGTTTGTCTGTTATCGTTAAAAGAACTTAACTAAAAAATTTACACTATACGTTAGTTATATAGGTACTAAAAAGTGCCTTGTGAACTATATGGTGCCAAATGTGCAATTCACATTGCAAAAAGTTCTAACGGGTCTCAAAATGTTTATTAGAGTCTAATAAGTAAATAATAAAAGTATAACAGTTAACCAATAAAAGGTTTGTCTGTTATCGTTAAAAGAACTTAACTAAAAAATTTACACTATACATTAGTTATAAAGGTCCTAAAAAGTGCCTTGTGAACTATATGGTGCCAAATGTGCAATTCACATTGCAAAAAGTTCTAACGGGTCTCAAAATGTTTATTAGAGTCTAATAAGTAAATAATAAAAGTATAACAGTTAATCAATAAAAGGTTTGTCTGTTATCGTTAAAAGAACTTAACTAAAAAATTTGCACTATACATTAGTTATATAGGTCCTAAAAAGTGCCTTGTGAACTATATGGTGCCAAATGTGCAATTCAAATTGCAAAAAGTTCTAACGGGTCTCAAAATGTTTATTAGAGTCTAATAAGTAAATAATAAAAGTATAACAGTTAACCAATAAAAGGTTTGTCTGTTATCGTTAAAAGAACTTAACTAAAAAATTTGCACTATACATTAGTTATATAGGTCCTAAAAAGTGCCTTGTGAACTATATGGTGCCAAATGTGCAATTCAAATTGCAAAAAGTTCTAACGGGTCTCAAAATGTTTATTAGAGTCTAATAAGTAAATAATAAAAGTATAACAGTTAACCAATAAAAGGTTTGTCTGTTATCGTTAAAAGAACTTAACTAAAAAATTTGCACTATACATTAGTTATATAGGTCCTAAAAAGTGCCTTGTGAAGTATATGGTGCCAAATGTGCAATTCACATTGCAAAAAGTTCTAACGGGTCTCAAAATGTTTATTAGAGTCTAATAAGTAAATAATAAAAGTATAACAGTTAACCAATAAAAGGTTTGTCTGTTATCGTTAAAAGAACTTAACTAAAAAATTTGCACTATACATTAGTTATATAGGTCCTAAAAAGTGCCTTGTGAACTATATGGTGCCAAATGTGCAATTCAAATTGCAAAAAGTTCTAACGGGTCTCAAAATGTTTATTAGAGTCTAATAAGTAAATAATAAAAGTATAACAGTTAACCAATAAAAGGTTTGTCTGTTATCGTTAAAAGAACTTAACTAAAAAATTTGCACTATACATTAGTTATATAGGTCCTAAAAAGTGCCTTGTGAAGTATATGGTGCCAAATGTGCAATTCACATTGCAAAAAGTTCTAACGGGTCTCAAAATGTTTATTAGAGTCTAATAAGTAAATAATAAAAGTATAACAGTTAACCAATAAAAGGTTTGTCTGTTATCGTTAAAAGAACTTAACTAAAAAATTTGCACTATACATTAGTTATATAGGTCCTAAAAAGTGCCTTGTGAACTATATGGTGCCAAATGTGCAATTCACATTGCAAAAAGTTCTAACGGGTCTCAAAATGTTTATTAGAGTCTAATAAGTAAATAATAAAAGTATAACAGTTAACCAATAAAAGGTTTGTCTGTTATCGTTAAAAGAACTTAACTAAAAAATTTACACTATACATTAGTTATATAGGTCCTAAAAAGTGCCTTGTGAACTATATGGTGCCAAATGTGCAATTCACATTGCAAAAAGTTCTAACGGGTCTCAAAATGTTTATTAGAGTCTAATAAGTAAATAATAAAAGTATAACAGTTAACCAATAAAAGGTTTGTCTGTTATCGTTAAAAGAACTTAACTAAAAAATTTACACTGTACATTAGTTATATAGGTCCTAAAAAGTGCCTTGTGAACTATATGGTGCCAAATGTGCAATTCACATTGCAAAAAGTTCTAACGGGTCTCAAAATGTTTATTAGAGTCTAATAAGTAAATAATAAAAGTATAACAGTTAACCAATAAAAGGTTTGTCTCTTATCGTTAAAAGAACTTAACTAAAAAATTTACACTATACATTAGTTATAAAGGTCCTAAAAAATGCCTTGTGAACTATATGGTGCCAAATGTGCAATTCACATTGCAAAAAGTTCTAACGGGTCTCAAAATGTTTATTAGAGTCTAATAAGTAAATAATAAAAGTATAACAGTTAATCAATAAAAGGTTTGTCTGTTATCGTTAAAAGAACTTAACTAAAAAATTTGCACTATACATTAGTTATATAGGTCCTAAAAAGTGCCTTGTGAACAATATGGTGCCAAATGTGCAATTCACATTGCAAAAAGTTCTAACGGGTCTCAAAATGTTTATTAGAGTCTAATAAGTAAATAATAAAAGTATAACAGTTAACCAATAAAAGGTTTGTCTGTTATCGTTAAAAGAACTTAACTAAAAAATTTGCACTATACATTAGTTATATAGGTCCTAAAAAGTGCCTTGTGAACTATATGGTGCCAAATGTGCAATTCAAATTGCAAAAAGTTCTAACGGGTCTCAAAATGTTTATTACAGTCTAATAAGTAAATAATAAAAGTATAACAGTTAACCAATAAAAGGTTTGTCTGTTATCGTTAAAAGAACTTAACTAAAAAATTTGCACTATACATTAGTTATATAGGTCCTAAAAAGTGCCTTGTGAACTATATGGTGCCAAATGTGCAATTCACATTGCAAAAAGTTCTAACGGGTCTCAAAATGTTTATTAGAGTCTAATAAGTAAATAATAAAAGTTCAACAGTTAACCAATAAAAGGTTTGTCTGCTATCGTTAAAAGAACTTAACTAAAAATTTTGCATTATACATTAGTTATATAGGTCCTAAAAAGTGCCTTGTGAAGTATATGGTGCCAAATGTGCAATTCAAATTGCAAAAAGTTCTAACGGGTCTCAAAATGTTTATTAGAGTCTAATAAGTAAATAATAAAAGTATAACAGTTAACCAATAAAAGGTTTGTCTGTTATCGTTAAAAGAACTTAACTAAAAAATTTGCACTATACATTAGTTATATAGGTCCTAAAAAGTGCCTTGTCAACTATATGGTGCCAAATGTGCAATTCACATTGCAAAAAGTTCTAACGGGTCTCAAAATGTTTATTAGAGTCTAATAAGTAAATAATAAAAGTATAACAGTTAACCAATAAAAGGTTTGTCTCTTATCGTTAAAAGAACTTAACTAAAAAATTTACACTATACATTAGTTATAAAGGTCCTAAAAAATGCCTTGTGAACTATATGGTGCCAAATGTGCAATTCACATTGCAAAAAGTTCTAACGGGTCTCAAAATGTTTATTAGAGTCTAATAAGTAAATAATAAAAGTATAACAGTTAATCAATAAAAGGTTTGTCTGTTATCGTTAAAAGAACTTAACTAAAAAATTTGCACTATACATTAGTTATATAGGTCCTAAAAAGTGCCTTGTGAACTATATGGTGCCAAATGTGCAATTCACATTGCAAAAAGTTCTAACGGGTCTCAAAATGTTTATTAGAGTCTAATAAGTAAATAATAAAAGTATAACAGTTAACCAATAAAAGGTTTGTCTGTTATCGTTAAAAGAACTTAACTAAAAAATTTGCACTATACATTAGTTATATAGGTCCTAAAAAGTGCCTTGTGAACTATATGGTGCCAAATGTGCAATTCAAATTGCAAAAAGTTCTAACGGGTCTCAAAATGTTTATTACAGTCTAATAAGTAAATAATAAAAGTATAACAGTTAACCAATAAAAGGTTTGTCTGTTATCGTTAAAAGAACTTAACTAAAAAATTTGCACTATACATTAGTTATATAGGTCCTAAAAAGTGCCTTGTGAACTATATGGTGCCAAATGTGCAATTCACATTGCAAAAAGTTCTAACGGGTCTCAAAATGTTTATTAGAGTCTAATAAGTAAATAATAAAAGTTCAACAGTTAACCAATAAAAGGTTTGTCTGCTATCGTTAAAAGAACTTAACTAAAAATTTTGCATTATACATTAGTTATATAGGTCCTAAAAAGTGCCTTGTGAAGTATATGGTGCCAAATGTGCAATTCAAATTGCAAAAAGTTCTAACGGGTCTCAAAATGTTTATTAGAGTCTAATAAGTAAATAATAAAAGTATAACAGTTAACCAATAAAAGGTTTGTCTGTTATCGTTAAAAGAACTTAACTAAAAAATTTGCACTATACATTAGTTATATAGGTCCTAAAAAGTGCCTTGTCAACTATATGGTGCCAAATGTGCAATTCACATTGCAAAAAGTTCTAACGGGTCTCAAAATGTTTATTAGAGTCTAATAAGTAAATAATAAAAGTATAACAGTTAACCAATAAAAGGTTTGTCTGTTATCGTTAAAAGAACTTAACTAAAAAATTTGCACTATACATTAGTTATATAGGTCCTAAAAAGTGCCTTGTGAACTATATGGTGCCAAATGTGCAATTCACATTGCAAAAAGTTCTAACGGGTCTCAAAATGTTTATTAGAGTCTAATAAGTAAATAATAAAAGTATAACAGTTAACCAATAAAAGGTTTGTCTGTTATCGTTAAAAGAACTTAACTAAAAAATTTACACTATACATTAGTTATATAGGTCCTAAAAAGTGCCTTGTGAACTATATGGTGCCAAATGTGCAATTCACATTGCAAAAAGTTCTAACGGGTCTCAAAATGTTTATTAGAGTCTAATAAGTAAATAATAAAAGTATAACAGTTAACCAATAAAAGGTTTGTCTGTTATCGTTAAAAGAACTTAACTAAAAAATTTACACTATACATTAGTTATATAGGTCCTAAAAAGTGCCTTGTCAACTATATGGTGCCAAATGTGCAATTCACATTGCAAAAAGTTCTAACGGGTCTCAAAATGTTTATTAGAGTCTAATAAGTAAATAATAAAAGTATAAAAGTTAATCAATAAAAGGTTTGTCTGTTATCGTTAAAAGAACTTAACTAAAAAATTTGCACTATACATTAGTTATATAGGTCCTAAAAAGTGCCTTGTGAACTATATGGTGCCAAATGTGCAATTCACATTGCAAAAAGTTCTAACGGGTCTCAAAATGTTTATTAGAGTCTAATAAGTAAATAATAAAAGTATAACAGTTAACCAATAAAAGGTTTGTCTGTTATCGTTAAAAGAACTTAACTAAAAAATTTGCACTATACATTAGTTATATAGGTCCTAAAAAGTGCCTTGTGAACTATATGGTGCCAAATGTGCAATTCAAATTGCAAAAAGTTCTAACGGGTCTCAAAATGTTTATTAGAGTCTAATAAGTACATAATAAAAGTATAACAGTTAACCAATAAAAGGTTTGTCTTTTATCGTTAAAAGAACTTAACTAAAAAATTTGCACTATACATTAGTTATATAGGTCCTAAAAATGCCTTGTGAACTATATGGTGCCAAATGTGCAATTCACATTGCAAAAAGTTCTAACGGGTCTCAAAATGTTTATTAGAGTCTAATAAGTAAATAATAAAAGTATAACAGTTAACCAATAAAAGGTTTGTCTGTTATCGTTAAAAGAACTTAACTAAAAAATTTGCACTATACATTAGTTATATAGGTCCTAAAAAGTGCCTTGTGAACTATATGGTGCCAAATGTGCAATTCACATTGCAAAAAGTTCTAACGGGTCTCAAAATGTTTATTAGAGTCTAATAAGTAAATAATAAAAGTATAACAGTTAACCAATAAAATGTTTGTGTGTTATCGTTAAAATAACTTAACTAAAAAATTCGAACTATGCATTAGTTATATAGGTCCTAAAAAGTGCCTTGTGAACTATATGGTGCCAAATGTGCAATTCACATTGCAAAAAGTTCTAACGGGTCTCAAAATGTTTATTAGAGTCTAATAAGTAAATAATAAAAGTATAACAGTTAACCAATAAAAAGTTTGTCTGTTATCGTTAAAAGAACTTAACTAAAAAATTTGCACTATACATTAGTTATATAGGTCCTAAAAAGTGCCTTGTCAACTATATGGTGCCAAATGTGCAATTCACATTGCAAAAAGTTCTAACGGGTCTCAAAATGTTTATTAGAGTCTAATAAGTAAATAATAAAAGTTCAACAGTTAACCAATAAAAGGTTTGTCTGCTATCGTTAAAAGAACTTAACTAAAAATTTTGCACTCTACATTAGTTATATAGGTCCTAAAAAGTGCCTTGTGAACTATATGGTGCCAAATGTGCAATTCAAATTGCAAAAAGTTCTAACGGGTCTCAAAATGTTTATTAGAGTCTAATAAGTAAATAATAAAAGTATAACAGTTAACCAATAAAAGGTTTGTCTGTTATCGTTAAAAGAACTTAACTAAAAAATTTGCACTATACATTAGTTATATAGGTCCTAAAAAGTGCCTTGTGAACTATATGGTGCCAAATGTGCAATTCACATTGCAAAAAGTTCTAACGGGTCTCAAAATGTTTATTAGAGTCTAATAAGTAAATAATAAAAGTATAACAGTTAACCAATAAAAGGTTTGTCTGTTATCGTTAAAAGAACTTAACTAAAAAATTTGCACTATACATTAGTTATATAGGTCCTAAAAAGTGCCTTGTGAACTATATGGTGCCAAATGTGCAATTCACATTGCAAAAAGTTCTAACTGGTCTCAAAATGTTTATTAGAGTCTAATAAGTAAATAATAAAAGTATAACAGTTAACCAATAAAAAGTTTGTCTGTTATCGTTAAAAGAACTTAACTAAAAAATTTGCACTATACATTAGTTATATAGGTCCCAAAAAGTGCCTTGTGAACTATATGGTGCCAAATGTGCAATTCACATTGCAAAAAGTTCTAACGGGTCTCAAAATGTTTATTAGAGTCTAATAAGTAAATAATAAATGTTCAACAGTTAACCAATAAAAGGTTTGTCTGCTATCGTTAAAAGAACTTAACTAAAAATTTTGCATTATACATTAGTTATATAGGTCCTAAAAAGTGCCTTGTGAACTATATGGTGCCAAATGTGCAATTCAAATTGCAAAAAGTTCTAACGGGTCTCAAAATGTTTATTAGAGTCTAATAAGTAAATAATAAAAGTATAACAGTTAACCAATAAAAGGTTTGTCTGTTATCGTTAAAAGAACTTAACTAAAAAATTTGCACTATACATTAGTTATATAGGTCCTAAAAAGTGCCTTGTGAACTATATGGTGCCAAATGTGCAATTCACATTGCAAAAAGTTCTAACGGGTCTCAAAATGTTTATTAGAGTCTAATAAGTAAATAATAAAAGTATAACAGTTAACCAATAAAAGGTTTGTCTGTTATCGTTAAAAGAACTTAACTAAAAAATTTGCACTATACATTAGTTATATAGGTCCTAAAAAGTGCCTTGTGAACTATATGGTGCCAAATGTGCAATTCACATTGCAAAAAGTCCTAACGGGTCTCAAAATGTTTATTAGAGTCTAATAAGTAAATAATAAAAGTATAACAGTTAACCAATAAAAGGTTTGTCTGTTATCGTTAAAAGAACTTAACTAAAAAATTTGCACTATACATTAGTTATATAGGTCCTAAAAAGTGCCTTGTGAACTATATGGTGCCAAATGTGCAATTCACATTGCAAAAAGTTCTAACGGGTCTCAAAATGTTTATTAGAGTCTAATAAGTAAATAATAAAAGTTCAACAGTTAACCAATAAAAGGTTTGTCTGCTATCGTTAAAAGAACTTAACTAAAAATTTTGCATTATACTTTAGTTATATAGGTCCTAAAAAGTGCCTTGTGAACTATATGGTGCCAAATGTGCAATTCAAATTGCAAAAAGTTCTAACGGGTCTCAAAATGTTTATTAGAGTCTAATAAGTAAATAATAAAAGTATAACAGTTAACCAATAAAAGGTTTGTCTGTTATCGTTAAAAGAACTTAACTAAAAAATTTGCACTATACATTAGTTATATAGGTCCTAAAAAGTGCCTTGTCAACTATATGGTGCCAAATGTGCAATTCACATTGCAAAAAGTTCTAACGGGTCTCAAAATGTTTATTAGAGTCTAATAAGTAAATAATAAAAGTATAACAGTTAACCAATAAAAGGTTTGTCTGTTATCGTTAAAAGAACTTAACTAAAAAATTTGCACTTTACATTAGTTATATAGGTCCTAAAAAGTGCCTTGTGAACTATATGGTGCCAAATGTGCAATTCACATTGCAAAAAGTTCTAACGGGTCTCAAAATGTTTATTAGAGTCTAATAAGTAAATAATAAAAGTATAACATTTAACCAATAAAAGGTTTGTCTGTTATCGTTAAAAGAACTTAACTAAAATATTTGCACTATACATTAGTTATATAGGTCCTAAAAAGTGCCTTGTGAACTATATGGTGCCAAATGTGCAATTCACATTGCAAAAAGTTCTAACGGGTCTCAAAATGTTTATTAGAGTCTAATAAGTAAATAATAAAAGTATAACAGTTAACAAATAAAAAGTTTGTCTGTTATCGTTAAAAGAACTTAACTAAAAAATTTACACTATACATTAGTTATATAGGTCCTAAAAAGTGCCTTGTGAACTATATGGTGCCAAATGTGCAATTCACATTGCAAAAAGTTCTCACGGGTCTCAAAATGTTTATTAGAGTCTAATAAGTAAATAATAAAAGTATAACAGTTAACCAATAAAAGGTTTGTCTGTTATCGTTAAAAGAACTTAACTAAAAAATTTGCACTATACATTAGTTATATAGGTCCTAAAAAGTGCCTTGTGAACTATATGGTGCCAAATGTGCAATTCAAATTGCAAAAAGTTCTAACGGGTCTCAAAATGTTTATTAGAGTCTAATAAGTAAATAATAAAAGTATAACAGTTAACCAATAAAAGGTTTGTCTGTTATCGTTAAAAGAACTTAACTAAAAAGTTTGCACTATACATTAGTTATATAGGTCTTAAAAAATGCCTTGTGAACTATATGGTGCCAAATGTGCAATTCACATTGCAAAAAGTTCTAACGGGTCTCAAAATGTTTATTAGAGTCTAATAAGTAAATAATAAAAGTTCAACAGTTAACCAATAAAAGGTTTGTCTGCTATCGTTAAAAGAACTTAACTAAAAATTTTGCATTATACATTAGTTATATAGGTCCTAAAAAGTGCCTTGTGAACTATATGGTGCCAAATGTGCAATTCAAATTGCAAAAAGTTCTAACGGGTCTCAAAATGTTTATTAGAGTCTAATAAGTAAATAATAAAAGTATAACAGTTAACCAATAAAAGGTTTGTCTGTTATCGTTAAAAGAACTTAACTAAAAAATTTGCACTATACATTAGTTATATAGGTCCTAAAAAGTGCCTTGTGAACTATATGGTGCCAAATGTGCAATTCACATTGCAAAAAGTTCTAACGGGTCTCAAAATGTTTATTAGAGTCTAATAAGTAAATAATAAAAGTATAACAGTTAACCAATAAAAGGTTTGTCTGTTATCGTTAAAAGAACTTAACTAAAAAATTTGCACTATACATTAGTTATATAGGTCCTAAAAAGTGCCTTGTCAACTATATGGTGCCAAATGTGCAATTCACATTGCAAAATGTTCTAACGGGTCTCAAAATGTTTATTAGAGTCTAATAAGTAAATAATAAAAGTATAACAGTTAACCAATAAAAGGTTTGTCTGTTATCGTTAAAAGAACTTAATTAAAAAATTTGCACTATACATTAGTTATATAGGTCCTAAAAAGTGCCTTGTCAACTATATGGTGCCAAATGTGCAATTCACATTGCAAAAAGTTCTAACGGGTCTCAAAATGTTTATTAGAGTCTAATAAGTAAATGATAAAAGTATAACAGTTAACCAATAAAAGGTTTGTCTGTTATCGTTAAAAGAACTTAACTAAAAAATTTACACTATACATTAGCTTTATAGGTCCTAAAAAGTGCCTTGTGAACTATATGGTGCCAAATGTGCAATTCACATTGCAAAAAGTTCTAACTGGTCTCAAAATGTTTATTAGAGTCTAATAAGTAAATAATAAAAGTATAACAGTTAACCAATAAAAGGTTTGTCTGTTATCGTTAAAAGAACTTAACTAAAAAATTTGCACTATACATTAGTTATATAGGTCCTAAAAAGTGCCTTGTCAACTATATGGTGCCAAATGTGCAATTCACATTGCAAAAAGTTCTAACGGGTCTCAAAATGTTTATTAGAGTCTAATAAGTAAATAATAAAAGTATAACAGTTAACCAATAAAAGGTTTGTCTGTTATCGTTAAAAGAACTTAACTAAAAAATTTGCACTATACATTAGTTATATAGGTCCTAAAAAGTGCCTTGTGAACTATATGGTGCCAAATGTGCAATTCACATTGCAAAAAGTTCTAACGGGTCTCAAAATGTTTATTAGAGTCTAATAAGTAAATAATAAAAGTATAACAGTTAACCAATAAAAGGTTTGTCTGTTATCGTTAAAAGAACTTAACTAAAAAATTTGCACTATACATTAGTTATATAGGTCCTAAAAAGTGCCTTGTGAACTATATGGTGCCAAATGTGCAATTCACATTGCAAAAAGTCCTAACGGGTCTCAAAATGTTTATTAGAGTCTAATAAGTAAATAATAAAAGTATAACAGTTAACCAATAAAAGGTTTGTCTGTTATCGTTAAAAGAACTTAACTAAAAAATTTGCACTATACATTAGTTATATAGGTCCTAAAAAGTGCCTTGTGAACTATATGGTGCCAAATGTGCAATTCACATTGCAAAAAGTTCTAACGGGTCTCAAAATGTTTATTAGAGTCTAATAAGTAAATAATAAAAGTTCAACAGTTAACCAATAAAAGGTTTGTCTGCTATCGTTAAAAGAACTTAACTAAAAATTTTGCATTATACATTAGTTATATAGGTCCTAAAAAGTGCCTTGTGAACTATATGGTGCCAAATGTGCAATTCAAATTGCAAAAAGTTCTAACGGGTCTCAAAATGTTTATTAGAGTCTAATAAGTAAATAATAAAAGTATAACAGTTAACCAATAAAAGGTTTGTCTGTTATCGTTAAAAGAACTTAACTAAAAAATTTGCACTATACATTAGTTATATAGGTCCTAAAAAGTGCCTTGTCAACTATATGGTGCCAAATGTGCAATTCACATTGCAAAAAGTTCTAACGGGTCTCAAAATGTTTATTAGAGTCTAATAAGTAAATAATAAAAGTATAACAGTTAACCAATAAAAGGTTTGTCTGTTATCGTTAAAAGAACTTAACTAAAAAATTTGCACTTTACATTAGTTATATAGGTCCTAAAAAGTGCCTTGTGAACTATATGGTGCCAAATGTGCAATTCACATTGCAAAAAGTTCTAACGGGTCTCAAAATGTTTATTAGAGTCTAATAAGTAAATAATAAAAGTATAACATTTAACCAATAAAAGGTTTGTCTGTTATCGTTAAAAGAACTTAACTAAAATATTTGCACTATACATTAGTTATATAGGTCCTAAAAAGTGCCTTGTGAACTATATGGTGCCAAATGTGCAATTCACATTGCAAAAAGTTCTAACGGGTCTCAAAATGTTTATTAGAGTCTAATAAGTAAATAATAAAAGTATAACAGTTAACAAATAAAAAGTTTGTCTGTTATCGTTAAAAGAACTTAACTAAAAAATTTACACTATACATTAGTTATATAGGTCCTAAAAAGTGCCTTGTGAACTATATGGTGCCAAATGTGCAATTCACATTGCAAAAAGTTCTCACGGGTCTCAAAATGTTTATTAGAGTCTAATAAGTAAATAATAAAAGTATAACAGTTAACCAATAAAAGGTTTGTCTGTTATCGTTAAAAGAACTTAACTAAAAAATTTGCACTATACATTAGTTATATAGGTCCTAAAAAGTGCCTTGTGAACTATATGGTGCCAAATGTGCAATTCAAATTGCAAAAAGTTCTAACGGGTCTCAAAATGTTTATTAGAGTCTAATAAGTAAATAATAAAAGTATAACAGTTAACCAATAAAAGGTTTGTCTGTTATCGTTAAAAGAACTTAACTAAAAAGTTTGCACTATACATTAGTTATATAAGTCTTAAAAAATGCCTTGTGAACTATATGGTGCCAAATGTGCAATTCACATTGCAAAAAGTTCTAACGGGTCTCAAAATGTTTATTAGAGTCTAATAAGTAAATAATAAAAGTTCAACAGTTAACCAATAAAAGGTTTGTCTGCTATCGTTAAAAGAACTTAACTAAAAATTTTGCATTATACATTAGTTATATAGGTCCTAAAAAGTGCCTTGTGAACTATATGGTGCCAAATGTGCAATTCAAATTGCAAAAAGTTCTAACGGGTCTCAAAATGTTTATTAGAGTCTAATAAGTAAATAATAAAAGTATAACAGTTAACCAATAAAAGGTTTGTCTGTTATCGTTAAAAGAACTTAACTAAAAAATTTGCACTATACATTAGTTATATAGGTCCTAAAAAGTGCCTTGTGAACTATATGGTGCCAAATGTGCAATTCACATTGCAAAAAGTTCTAACGGGTCTCAAAATGTTTATTAGAGTCTAATAAGTAAATAATAAAAGTATAACAGTTAACCAATAAAAGGTTTGTCTGTTATCGTTAAAAGAACTTAACTAAAAAATTTGCACTATACATTAGTTATATAGGTCCTAAAAAGTGCCTTGTCAACTATATGGTGCCAAATGTGCAATTCACATTGCAAAATGTTCTAACGGGTCTCAAAATGTTTATTAGAGTCTAATAAGTAAATAATAAAAGTATAACAGTTAACCAATAAAAGGTTTGTCTGTTATCGTTAAAAGAACTTAATTAAAAAATTTGCACTATACATTAGTTATATAGGTCCTAAAAAGTGCCTTGTCAACTATATGGTGCCAAATGTGCAATTCACATTGCAAAAAGTTCTAACGGGTCTCAAAATGTTTATTAGAGTCTAATAAGTAAATGATAAAAGTATAACAGTTAACCAATAAAAGGTTTGTCTGTTATCGTTAAAAGAACTTAACTAAAAAATTTACACTATACATTAGCTTTATAGGTCCTAAAAAGTGCCTTGTGAACTATATGGTGCCAAATGTGCAATTCACATTGCAAAAAGTTCTAACTGGTCTCAAAATGTTTATTACAGTCTAATAAGTAAATAATAAAAGTATAACAGTTAACCAATAAAAGGTTTGTCTGTTATCGTTAAAAGAACTTAACTAAAAAATTTGCACTCTACATTAGTTATATAGGTCCTAAAAAGTGCCTTGTCAACTATATGGTGCCAAATGTGCAATTCACATTGCAAAAAGTTCTAACGGGTCTCAAAATGTTTATTAGAGTCTAATAAGTAAATAATAAAAGTATAACATTTAACCAATAAAAGGTTTGTCTGTTATCGTTAAAAGAACTTAACTAAAATATTTGCACTATACATTAGTTATATAGGTCCTAAAAAGTGCCTTGTGAACTATATGGTGCCAAATGTGCAATTCACATTGCAAAAAGTTCTAACGGGTCTCAAAATGTTTATTAGAGTCTAATAAGTAAATAATAAAAGTATAACAGTTAACAAATAAAAGGTTTGTCTGTTATCGTTAAAAGAACTTAACTAAAAAATTTACACTATACATTAGTTATATAGGTCCTAAAAAGTGCCTTGTGAACTATATGGTGCCAAATGTGCAATTCACATTGCAAAAAGTTCTCACGGGTCTCAAAATGTCTATTAGAGTCTAATAAGTAAATAATAAAAGTATAACAGTTAACCAATAAAAGGTTTGTCTGTTATCGTTAAAAGAACTTAACTAAAAAATTTGCACTATACATTAGTTATATAGGTCCTAAAAAGTGCCTTGTCAACTATATGGTGCCAAATGTGCAATTCACATTGCAAAAAGTTCTAACGGGTCTCAAAATGTTTATTAGAGTCTAATAAGTAAATAATAAAAGTATAACAGTTAACCAATAAAAGGTTTGTCTCTTATCGTTAAAAGAACTTAACTAAAAAATTTGCACTATACATTAGTTATATAGGTCCTAAAAAGTGCCTTGTCAACTATATGGTGCCAAATGTGCAATTCACATTGCAAAAAGTTCTAACGGGTCTCAAAATGTCTATTAGAGTCTAATAAGTAAATAATAAAAGTATAACAGTTAACCAATAAAAGGTTTGTCTCTTATCGTTAAAAGAACTTAACTAAAAAATTTACACTATACATTAGTTATATAGGTCCTAAAAAGTGCCTTGTCAACTATATGGTGCCAAATGTGCAATTCACATTGCAAAAAGTTCTAACGGGTCTCAAAATGTTTATTAGAGTCTAATAAGTAAATAATAAAAGTATAACATTTAACCAATAAAAGGTTTGTCTGTTATCGTTAAAAGAACTTAACTAAAATATTTGCACTATACATTAGTTATATAGGTCCTAAAAAGTGCCTTGTGAACTATATGGTGCCAAATGTGCAATTCACATTGCAAAAAGTTCTAACGGGTCTCAAAATGTTTATTAGAGTCTAATAAGTAAATAATAAAAGTATAACAGTTAACAAATAAAAGGTTTGTCTGTTATCGTTAAAAGAACTTAACTAAAAAATTTACACTATACATTAGTTATATAGGTCCTAAAAAGTGCCTTGTGAACTATATGGTGCCAAATGTGCAATTCACATTGCAAAAAGTTCTCACGGGTCTCAAAATGTTTATTAGAGTCTAATAAGTAAATAATAACAGTATAACAGTTAACCAATAAAAGGTTTGTCTGTTATCGTTAAAAGAACTTAACTAAAAAATTTGCACTATACATTAGTTATATAGGTCCTAAAAAGTGCCTTGTCAACTATATGGTGCCAAATGTGCAATTCACATTGCAAAAAGTTCTAACGGGTCTCAAAATGTTTATTAGAGTCTAATAAGTAAATATTAAAAGTATAACAGTTAACCAATAAAAGGTTTGTCTCTTATCGTTAAAAGAACTTAACTAAAAAATTTGCACTATACATTAGTTATATAGGTCCTAAAAAGTGCCTTGTGAACTATATGGTGCCAAATGTGCATTTCACATTGCAAAAAGTTCTAACGGGGCTCAAAATGTTTATTAGAGTCTAATAAGTAAATAATAAAAGTATAACAGTTAACCAATAAAAGGTTTGTCTGTTATCGTTAAAAGAACTTAACTAAAAAATTTGCACTATACATTAGTTATATAGGTCCTAAAAAGTGCCTTGTGAACTATATGGTGCCAAATGTGCAATTCACAATGCAAAAAGTTCTAACGGGTCTCAAAATGTTTATTAGAGTCTAATAAGTAAATAATAAAAGTATAACAGTTAACCAATAAAAGGTTTGTCTGTTATCGTTAAAAGAACTTAACTAAAAAATTTCCACTGTACATTAGCTATATAAATCCTAAAAAGTGCCTTGTGAACTATATGATGCTAAATGTACAATTCACATTGCAAAAAGTTCTAACGGGTCTCAAAATGTTTATTAGAGTCTAATAAGTAAATAATAAAAGTATAACAGTTAACCAATAAAAGGTTTGTCTGTTATCGTTAAAAGAACTTAACTAAAAAATTTGCACTATACATTAGTTATATAGGTCCTAAAAAGTGCCTTGTGAACTATATGGTGCCAAATGTGCAATTCACATTGCAAAAAGTTCTAACGGGTCTCAAAATGTTTATTAGAGTCTAATAAGTAAATAATAAAAGTATAACAGTTAACCAATAAAAAGTTTGTCTGTTATCGTTAAAAGAACTTAACTAAAAATATTGCACTATACATTAGTTATATAGGTCCTAAAAAGTGCCTTGTGAACTATATGGTGCCAAATGTGCAATTCACATTGCAAAAAGTTTTAACGGGTCTCAAAATGTTTATTAGAGTCTAATAAGTAAATAATAAAAGTATAACAGTTAACCAATAAAAGGTTTGTCTGTTATCGTTAAAAGAACTTAACTAAAAAATTTGCACTATACATTAGTTATATAGGTCCTAAAAAGTGCCTTGTGAACTATATGGTGCCAAATGTGCAATTCACATTGCAAAAAGTTCTAACGGGTCTCAAAATGTTTATTAGAGTCTAATAAGTAAATAATAAAAGTATAACAGTTAACCAATAAAAGCTTTGTCTGTTATCGTTAAAAGAACTTAACTAAAAAATTTGCACTATACATTAGTTATATAGGTCCTAAAAAGTGCCTTGTGAACTATATGGTGCCAAATGTGCAATTCACATTGCAAAAAGTTCTAACGGGTCTCAAAATGTTTATTAGAGTCTAATAAGTAAATAATAAAAGTATAACAGTTAACCAATAAAAGGTTTGTCTGTTATCGTTAAAAGAACTTAACTAAAAAATTTGCACTATACATTAGTTATATAGGTCCTAAAATGTGCCTTGTGAACTATATGGTGCCAAATGTGCAATTCAAATTGCAAAAAGTTCTAACGGGTCTCAAAATGTTTATTAGAGTCTAATAAGTAAATAATAAAAGTATAACAGTTAACCAATAAAAGGTTTGTCTGTTATCGTTAAAAGAACTTAACTAAAAAATTTGCACTATACATTAGTTATATAGGTCCTAAAAAGTGCCTTGTGAACTATATGGTGCCAAATGTGCAATTCACATTGCAAAAAGTTCTAACGGGTCTCAAAATGTTTATTAGAGTCTAATAAGTAAATAATAAAAGTATAACAGTTAACCAATAAAAGGTTTGTCTGTTATCGTTAAAAGAACTTAACTAAAAAATTTGCACTATACATTAGTTATATAGGTCCTAAAAAGTGCCTTGTGAACTATATGGTGCCAAATGTGCAATTCACATTGCAAAAAGTTCTAACGGGTCTCAAAATGTTTATTAGAGTCTAATAAGTAAATAATAAAAGTTCAACAGTTAACCAATAAAAGGTTTGTCTGTTATCGTTAAAAGAACTTAACTAAAAAATTTGCACTATACATTAGTTATATAGGTCCTAAAAAATGCCTTGTGAACTATATGGTGCCAAATGTGCAATTCACATTGCAAAAAGTTCTAACGGGTCTCAAAATGTTTATTAGAGTCTAATAAGTAAATAATAAAAGTTCAACAGTTAACCAATAAAAGGTTTGTCTGTTATCGTTAAAAGAACTTAACTAAAAAATTTGCACTATACATTAGTTATATAGGTCCTAAAAAGTGCCTTGTGAACTATATGGTGCCAAATGTGCACTTCACATTGCAAAAAGTTCTAACGGGTCTCAAAATGTTTATTAGAGTCTAATAAGTAAATAATAAAAGTATAACAGTTAACCAATAAAAGGTTTGTCTGTTATCGTTAAAAGAACTTAACTAAAAAATTTACACTATACATTAGTTATATAAGTCCTAAAAAGTGCCTTGTGAACTATATGGTGCCAAATGTGCAATTCACATTGCAAAAAGTTCTAACGGGTCTCAAAATGTTTATTAGAGTCTAATAAGTAAATAATAAAAGTATAACAGTTAACCAATAAAAGGTTTGTCTGTTATCGTTAAAAGAACTTAACTAAAAAATTTGCACTATACATTAGTTATATAGGTCCTAAAAAGTGCCTTGTGAAGTATATGGTGCCAAATGTGCAATTCACATTGCAAAAAGTTCTAACGGGTCTCAAAATGTTTATTAGAGTCTAATAAGTAAATAATAAAAGTATAACAGTTAACCAATAAAAGGTTTGTCTGTTATCGTTAAAAGAACTTAACTAAAAAATTTACACTATACATTAGTTATAAAGGTCCTAAAAAATGCCTTGTGAACTATATGGTGCCAAATGTGCAATTCACATTGCAAAAAGTTCTAACGGGTCTCAAAATGTTTATTAGAGTCTAATAAGTAAATAATAAAAGTATAACAGTTAATCAATAAAAGGTTTGTCTGTTATCGTTAAAAGAACTTAACTAAAAAATTTGCACTATACATTAGTTATATAGGTCCTAAAAAGTGCCTTGTGAACTATATGGTGCCAAATGTGCAATTCACATTGCAAAAAGTTCTAACGGGTCTCAAAATGTTTATTAGAGTCTAATAAGTAAATAATAAAAGTATAACAGTTAACCAATAAAAGGTTTGTCTGTTATCGTTAAAAGAACTTAACTAAAAAATTTGCACTATACATTAGTTATATAGGTCCTAAAAAGTGCCTTGTGAACTATATGGTGCCAAATGTGCAATTCAAATTGCAAAAAGTTCTAACGGGTCTCAAAATGTTTATTAGAGTCTAATAAGTAAATAATAAAAGTATAACAGTTAACCAATAAAAGGTTTGTCTGTTATCGTTAAAAGAACTTAACTAAAAAGTTTGCACTATACATTAGTTATATAGGTCCTAAAAAATGCCTTGTGAACTATATGGTGCCAAATGTGCAATTCACATTGCAAAAAGTTCTAACGGGTCTCAAAATGTTTATTAGAGTCTAATAAGTAAATAATAAAAGTTCAACAGTTAACCAATAAAAGGTTTGTCTGCTATCGTTAAAAGAACTTAACTAAAAATTTTGCATTATACATTAGTTATATAGGTCCTAAAAAGTGCCTTGTGAACTATATGGTGCCAAATGTGCAATTCAAATTGCAAAAAGTTCTAACGGGTCTCAAAATGTTTATTAGAGTCTAATAAGTAAATAATAAAAGTATAACAGTTAACCAATAAAAGGT
This sequence comes from Clavelina lepadiformis, assembly GCF_947623445.1. Lineage (NCBI taxonomy): Eukaryota > Metazoa > Chordata > Ascidiacea > Aplousobranchia > Clavelinidae > Clavelina > Clavelina lepadiformis. The sequence goes on along the minus strand of NC_135243.1, from coordinate 14,005,556 downwards.
TTGTCTGTTATCGTTAAAAGAACTTAACTAAAAAATTTGCACTATACATTAGTTATATAGGTCCTAAAAAGTGCCTTGTGAAGTATATGGTGCCAAATGTGCAATTCACATTGCAAAAAGTTCTAACGGGTCTCAAAATGTTTATTAGAGTCTAATAAGTAAATAATAAAAGTATAACAGTTAACCAATAAAAGGTTTGTCTGTTATCGTTAAAAGAACTTAACTAAAAAATTTGCACTATACATTAGTTATATAGGTCCTAAAAAGTGCCTTGTCAACTATATGGTGCCAAATGTGCAATTCACATTGCAAAATGTTCTAACGGGTCTCAAAATGTTTATTAGAGTCTAATAAGTAAATAATAAAAGTATAACAGTTAACCAATAAAAGGTTTGTCTGTTATCGTTAAAAGAACTTAACTAAAAAATTTGCACTATACATTAGTTATATAGGTCCTAAAAAGTGCCTTGTGAACTATATGGTGCCAAATGTGCAATTCACATTGCAAAAAGTTCTAACGGGTCTCAAAATGTTTATTAGAGTCTAATAAGTAAATAATAAAAGTATAACAGTTAACCAATAAAAGGTTTGTCTGTTATCGTTAAAAGAACTTAACTAAAAAATTTGCACTATACATTAGTTATATAGGTCCTAAAAAGTGCCTTGTGAACTATATGGTGCCAAATGTGCAATTCACATTGCAAAAAGTTCTAACGGGTCTCAAAATGTTTATTAGAGTCTAATAAGTAAATAATAAAAGTTCAACAGTTAACCAATAAAAGGTTTGTCTGTTATCGTTAAAAGAACTTAACTAAAAAATTTGCACTATACATTAGTTATATAGGTCCTAAAAAATGCCTTGTGAACTATATGGTGCCAAATGTGCAATTCACATTGCAAAAAGTTCTAACGGGTCTCAAAATGTTTATTAGAGTCTAATAAGTAAATAATAAAAGTTCAACAGTTAACCAATAAAAGGTTTGTCTGTTATCGTTAAAAGAACTTAACTAAAAAATTTGCACTATACATTAGTTATATAGGTCCTAAAAAGTGCCTTGTGAACTATATGGTGCCAAATGTGCACTTCACATTGCAAAAAGTTCTAACGGGTCTCAAAATGTTTATTAGAGTCTAATAAGTAAATAATAAAAGTATAACAGTTAACCAATAAAAGGTTTGTCTGTTATCGTTAAAAGAACTTAACTAAAAAATTTACACTATACATTAGTTATATAAGTCCTAAAAAGTGCCTTGTGAACTATATGGTGCCAAATGTGCAATTCACATTGCAAAAAGTTCTAACGGGTCTCAAAATGTTTATTAGAGTCTAATAAGTAAATAATAAAAGTATAACAGTTAACCAATAAAAGGTTTGTCTGTTATCGTTAAAAGAACTTAACTAAAAAATTTGCACTATACATTAGTTATATAGGTCCTAAAAAGTGCCTTGTGAAGTATATGGTGCCAAATGTGCAATTCACATTGCAAAAAGTTCTAACGGGTCTCAAAATGTTTATTAGAGTCTAATAAGTAAATAATAAAAGTATAACAGTTAACCAATAAAAGGTTTGTCTGTTATCGTTAAAAGAACTTAACTAAAAAATTTACACTATACATTAGTTATAAAGGTCCTAAAAAATGCCTTGTGAACTATATGGTGCCAAATGTGCAATTCACATTGCAAAAAGTTCTAACGGGTCTCAAAATGTTTATTAGAGTCTAATAAGTAAATAATAAAAGTATAACAGTTAATCAATAAAAGGTTTGTCTGTTATCGTTAAAAGAACTTAACTAAAAAATTTGCACTATACATTAGTTATATAGGTCCTAAAAAGTGCCTTGTGAACTATATGGTGCCAAATGTGCAATTCACATTGCAAAAAGTTCTAACGGGTCTCAAAATGTTTATTAGAGTCTAATAAGTAAATAATAAAAGTATAACAGTTAACCAATAAAAGGTTTGTCTGTTATCGTTAAAAGAACTTAACTAAAAAATTTGCACTATACATTAGTTATATAGGTCCTAAAAAGTGCCTTGTGAACTATATGGTGCCAAATGTGCAATTCAAATTGCAAAAAGTTCTAACGGGTCTCAAAATGTTTATTAGAGTCTAATAAGTAAATAATAAAAGTATAACAGTTAACCAATAAAAGGTTTGTCTGTTATCGTTAAAAGAACTTAACTAAAAAGTTTGCACTATACATTAGTTATATAGGTCCTAAAAAATGCCTTGTGAACTATATGGTGCCAAATGTGCAATTCACATTGCAAAAAGTTCTAACGGGTCTCAAAATGTTTATTAGAGTCTAATAAGTAAATAATAAAAGTTCAACAGTTAACCAATAAAAGGTTTGTCTGCTATCGTTAAAAGAACTTAACTAAAAATTTTGCATTATACATTAGTTATATAGGTCCTAAAAAGTGCCTTGTGAACTATATGGTGCCAAATGTGCAATTCAAATTGCAAAAAGTTCTAACGGGTCTCAAAATGTTTATTAGAGTCTAATAAGTAAATAATAAAAGTATAACAGTTAACCAATAAAAGGTTTGTCTGTTATCGTTAAAAGAACTTAACTAAAAAATTTGCACTATACATTAGTTATATAGGTCCTAAAAAGTGCCTTGTGAAGTATATGGTGCCAAATGTGCAATTCACATTGCAAAAAGTTCTAACGGGTCTCAAAATGTTTATTAGAGTCTAATAAGTAAATAATAAAAGTATAACAGTTAACCAATAAAAGGTTTGTCTGTTATCGTTAAAAGAACTTAACTAAAAAATTTGCACTATACATTAGTTATATAGGTCCTAAAAAGTGCCTTGTCAACTATATGGTGCCAAATGTGCAATTCACATTGCAAAATGTTCTAACGGGTCTCAAAATGTTTATTAGAGTCTAATAAGTAAATAATAAAAGTATAACAGTTAACCAATAAAAGGTTTGTCTGTTATCGTTAAAAGAACTTAATTAAAAAATTTGCACTATACATTAGTTATATAGGTCCTAAAAAGTGCCTTGTGAACTATATGGTGCCAAATGTGCAATTCACATTGCAAAAAGTTCTAACGGGTCTCAAAATGTTTATTAGAGTCTAATAAGTAAATGATAAAAGTATAACAGTTAACCAATAAAAGGTTTGTCTGTTATCGTTAAAAGAACTTAACTAAAAAATTTACACTATACATTAGCTTTATAGGTCCTAAAAAGTGCCTTGTGAACTATATGGTGCCAAATGTGCAATTCACATTGCAAAAAGTTCTAACTGGTCTCAAAATGTTTATTACAGTCTAATAAGTAAATAATAAAAGTATAACAGTTCACCAATAAAAGGTTTGTCTGTTATCGTTAAAAGAACTTAACTAAAAAATTTGCACTCTACATTAGTTATATAGGTCCTAAAAAGTGCCTTGTCAACTATATGGTGCCAAATGTGCAATTCACATTGCAAAAAGTTCTAACGGGTCTCAAAATGTTTATTAGAGTCTAATAAGTAAATAATAAAAGTATAACAGTTAACCAATAAAAGGTTTGTCTGTTATCGTTAAAAGAACTTAACTAAAATATTTGCACTATACATTAGTTATATAGGTCCTAAAAAGTGCCTTGTGAACTATATGGTGCCAAATGTGCAATTCACATTGCAAAAAGTTCTAACGGGTTTCAAAATGTTTATTAGAGTCTAATAAGTAAATAATAAAAGTATAACAGTTAACAAATAAAAGGTTTGTCTGTTATCGTTAAAAGAACTTAACTAAAAAATTTACACTATACATTAGTTATATAGGTCCTAAAAAGTGCCTTGTGAACTATATGGTGCCAAATGTGCAATTCACATTGCAAAAAGTACTCACGGGTCTCAAAATGTCTATTAGAGTCTAATAAGTAAATAATAAAAGTATAACAGTTAACCAATAAAAGGTTTGTCTGTTATCGTTAAAAGAACTTAACTAAAAAATTTACACTATACATTAGTTATATAGGTCCTAAAAAGTGCCTTGTCAACTATATGGTGCCAAATGTGCAATTCACATTGCAAAAAGTTCTAACGGGTCTCAAAATGTTTATTAGAGTCTAATAAGTAAATAATAAAAGTATAACAGTTAACCAATAAAAGGTTTGTCTCTTATCGTTAAAAGAACTTAACTAAAAAATTTGCACTATACATTAGTTATATAGGTCCTAAAAAGTGCCTTGTGAACTATATGGTGCCAAATGTGCAATTCACATTGCAAAAAGTTCTAACGGGTCTCAACATGTTTATTAGAGTCTAATAAGTAAATAATAAAAGTATAACAGTTAACCAATAAAAGGTTTGTCTGTTATCGTTAAAAGAACTTAACTAAAAAATTTGCACTATACATTAGTTATATAGGTCCTAAAAAGTGCCTTGTCAACTATATGGTGCCAAATGTGCAATTCACATTGCAAAAAGTTCTAACGGGTCTCAAAATGTTTATTAGAGTCTAATAAGTAAATAATAAAAGTATAACATTTAACCAATAAAAGGTTTGTCTGTTATCGTTAAAAGAACTTAACTAAAATATTTGCACTATACATTAGTTATATAGGTCCTAAAAAGTGCCTTGTGAACTATATGGTGCCAAATGTGCAATTCACATTGCAAAAAGTTCTAACGGGTCTCAAAATGTTTATTAGAGTCTAATAAGTAAATAATAAAAGTATAACAGTTAACAAATAAAAGGTTTGTCTGTTATCGTTAAAAGAACTTAACTAAAAAATTTACACTATACATTAATTATATAGGTCCTAAAAAGTGCCTTGTGAACTATATGGTGCCAAATGTGCAATTCACATTGCAAAAAGTTCTCACGGGTCTCAAAATGTTTATTAGAGTCTAATAAGTAAATAATAACAGTATAACAGTTAACCAATAAAAGGTTTGTCTGTTATCGTTAAAAGAACTTAACTAAAAAATTTGCACTATACATTAGTTATATAGGTCCTAAAAAGTGCCTTGTCAACTATATGGTGCCAAATGTGCAATTCACATTGCAAAAAGTTCTAACGGGTCTCAAAATGTTTATTAGAGTCTAATAAGTAAATATTAAAAGTATAACAGTTAACCAATAAAAGGTTTGTCTCTTATCGTTAAAAGAACTTAACTAAAAAATTTGCACTATACATTAGTTATATAGGTCCTAAAAAGTGCCTTGTGAACTATATGGTGCCAAATGTGCATTTCACATTGCAAAAAGTTCTAACGGGGCTCAAAATGTTTATTAGAGTCTAATAAGTAAATAATAAAAGTATAACAGTTAACCAATAAAAGGTTTGTCTGTTATCGTTAAAAGAACTTAACTAAAAAATTTGCACTATACATTAGTTATATAGGTCCTAAAAAGTGCCTTGTGAACTATATGGTGCCAAATGTGCAATTCACAATGCAAAAAGTTCTAACGGGTCTCAAAATGTTTATTAGAGTCTAATAAGTAAATAATAAAAGTATAACAGTTAACCAATAAAAGGTTTGTCTGTTATCGTTAAAAGAACTTAACTAAAAAATTTCCACTGTACATTAGCTATATAAATCCTAAAAAGTGCCTTGTGAACTATATGATGCTAAATGTGCAATTCACATTGCAAAAAGTTCTAACGGGTCTCAAAATGTTTATTAGAGTCTAATAAGTAAATAATAAAAGTATAACAGTTAACCAATAAAAGGTTTGTCTGTTATCGTTAAAAGAACTTAACTAAAAAATTTGCACTATACATTAGTTATATAGGTCCTAAAAAGTGCCTTGTGAACTATATGGTGCCAAATGTGCAATTCACATTGCAAAAAGTTCTAACGGGTCTCAAAATGTTTATTAGAGTCTAATAAGTAAATAATAAAAGTATAACAGTTAACCAATAAAAAGTTTGTCTGTTATCGTTAAAAGAACTTAACTAAAAATATTGCACTATACATTAGTTATATAGGTCCTAAAAAGTGCCTTGTGAACTATATGGTGCCAAATGTGCAATTCACATTGCAAAAAGTTTTAACGGGTCTCAAAATGTTTATTAGAGTCTAATAAGTAAATAATAAAAGTATAACAGTTAACCAATAAAAGGTTTGTCTGTTATCGTTAAAAGAACTTAACTAAAAAATTTGCACTATACATTAGTTATATAGGTCCTAAAAAGTGCCTTGTGAACTATATGGTGCCAAATGTGCAATTCACATTGCAAAAAGTTCTAACGGGTCTCAAAATGTTTATTAGAGTCTAATAAGTAAATAATAAAAGTATAACAGTTAACCAATAAAAGCTTTGTCTGTTATCGTTAAAAGAACTTAACTAAAAAATTTGCACTATACATTAGTTATATAGGTCCTAAAAAGTGCCTTGTGAACTATATGGTGCCAAATGTGCAATTCACATTGCAAAAAGTTCTAACGGGTCTCAAAATGTTTATTAGAGTCTAATAAGTAAATAATAAAAGTATAACAGTTAACCAATAAAAGGTTTGTCTGTTATCGTTAAAAGAACTTAACTAAAAAATTTGCACTATACATTAGTTATATAGGTCCTAAAAAGTGCCTTGTGAACTATATGGTGCCAAATGTGCAATTCAAATTGCAAAAAGTTCTAACGGGTCTCAAAATGTTTATTAGAGTCTAATAAGTAAATAATAAAAGTATAACAGTTAACCAATAAAAGGTTTGTCTGTTATCGTTAAAAGAACTTAACTAAAAAATTTGCACTATACATTAGTTATATAGGTCCTAAAAAGTGCCTTGTGAACTATATGGTGCCAAATGTGCAATTCACATTGCAAAAAGTTCTAACGGGTCTCAAAATGTTTATTAGAGTCTAATAAGTAAATAATAAAAGTATAACAGTTAACCAATAAAAGGTTTGTCTGTTATCGTTAAAAGAACTTAACTAAAAAATTTGCACTATACATTAGTTATATAGGTCCTAAAAAGTGCCTTGTGAACTATATGGTGCCAAATGTGCAATTCACATTGCAAAAAGTTCTAACGGGTCTCAAAATGTTTATTAGAGTCTAATAAGTAAATAATAAAAGTTCAACAGTTAACCAATAAAAGGTTTGTCTGTTATCGTTAAAAGAACTTAACTAAAAAATTTGCACTATACATTAGTTATATAGGTCCTAAAAAATGCCTTGTGAACTATATGGTGCCAAATGTGCAATTCACATTGCAAAAAGTTCTAACGGGTCTCAAAATGTTTATTAGAGTCTAATAAGTAAATAATAAAAGTTCAACAGTTAACCAATAAAAGGTTTGTCTGTTATCGTTAAAAGAACTTAACTAAAAAATTTGCACTATACTTTAGTTATATAGGTCCTAAAAAGTGCCTTGTGAACTATATGGTGCCAAATGTGCACTTCACATTGCAAAAAGTTCTAACGGGTCTCAAAATGTTTATTAGAGTCTAATAAGTAAATAATAAAAGTATAACAGTTAACCAATAAAAGGTTTGTCTGTTATCGTTAAAAGAACTTAACTAAAAAATTTACACTATACATTAGTTTTATAAGTCCTAAAAAGTGCCTTGTGAACTATATGGTGCCAAATGTGCAATTCACATTGCAAAAAGTTCTAACGGGTCTCAAAATGTTTATTAGAGTCTAATAAGTAAATAATAAAAGTATAACAGTTAACCAATAAAAGGTTTGTCTGTTATCGTTAAAAGAACTTAACTAAAAAATTTGCACTATACATTAGTTATATAGGTCCTAAAAAGTGCCTTGTGAAGTATATGGTGCCAAATGTGCAATTCACATTGCAAAAAGTTCTAACGGGTCTCAAAATGTTTATTAGAGTCTAATAAGTAAATAATAAAAGTATAACAGTTAACCAATAAAAGGTTTGTCTGTTATCGTTAAAAGAACTTAACTAAAAAATTTGCACTATACATTAGTTATATAGGTCCTAAAAAGTGCCTTGTGAACTATATGGTGCCAAATGTGCAATTCACATTGCAAAAAGTTCTAACGGGTCTCAAAATGTTTATTAGAGTCTAATAAGTAAATAATAAAAGTATAACAGTTAACCAATAAAAGGTTTGTCTGTTATCGTTAAAAGAACTTAACTAAAAAATTTACACTATACATTAGTTATATAGGTCCTAAAAAGTGCCTTGTGAACTATATGGTGCCAAATGTGCAATTCACATTGCAAAAAGTTCTAACGGGTCTCAAAATGTTTATTACAGTCTAATAAGTAAATAATAAAAGTATAACAGTTAACCAATAAAAGGTTTGTCTGTTATCGTTAAAAGAACTTAACTAAAAAATTTACACTATACATTAGTTATATAGGTCCTAAAAAGTGCCTTGTGAACTATATGGTGCCAAATGTGCAATTCACATTGCAAAAAGTTCTAACGGGTCTCAAAATGTTTATTAGAGTCTAATAAGTAAATAATAAAAGTATAACAGTTAACCAATAAAAGGTTTGTCTGTTATCGTTAAAAGAACTTAACTAAAAAATTTACACTATACATTAGTTATAAAGGTCCTAAAAAATGCCTTGTGAACTATATGGTGCCAAATGTGCAATTCACATTGCAAAAAGTTCTAACGGGTCTCAAAATGTTTATTAGAGTCTAATAAGTAAATAATAAAAGTATAACAGTTAATCAATAAAAGGTTTGTCTGTTATCGTTAAAAGAACTTAACTAAAAAATTTGCACTATACATTAGTTATATAGGTCCTAAAAAGTGCCTTGTGAACTATATGGTGCCAAATGTGCAATTCACATTGCAAAAAGTTCTAACGGGTCTCAAAATGTTTATTAGAGTCTAATAAGTAAATAATAAAAGTATAACAGTTAACCAATAAAAGGTTTGTCTGTTATCGTTAAAAGAACTTAACTAAAAAATTTGCACTATACATTAGTTATATAGGTCCTAAAAAGTGCCTTGTGAACTATATGGTGCCAAATGTGCAATTCAAATTGCAAAAAGTTCTAACGGGTCTCAAAATGTTTATTACAGTCTAATAAGTAAATAATAAAAGTATAACAGTTAACCAATAAAAGGTTTGTCTGTTATCGTTAAAAGAACTTAACTAAAAAATTTGCACTATACATTAATTATATAGGTCCTAAAAAGTGCCTTGTGAACTATATGGTGCCAAATGTGCAATTCACATTGCAAAAAGTTCTAACGGGTCTCAAAATGTTTATTAGAGTCTAATAAGTAAATAATAAAAGTTCAACAGTTAACCAATAAAAGGTTTGTCTGCTATCGTTAAAAGAACTTAACTAAAAATTTTGCATTATACATTAGTTATATAGGTCCTAAAAAGTGCCTTGTGAAGTATATGGTGCCAAATGTGCAATTCAAATTGCAAAAAGTTCTAACGGGTCTCAAAATGTTTATTAGAGTCTAATAAGTAAATAATAAAAGTATAACAGTTAACCAATAAAAGGTTTGTCTGTTATCGTTAAAAGAACTTAACTAAAAAATTTGCACTATACATTAGTTATATAGGTCCTAAAAAGTGCCTTGTCAACTATATGGTGCCAAATGTGCAATTCACATTGCAAAAAGTTCTAACGGGTCTCAAAATGTTTATTAGAGTCTAATAAGTAAATAATAAAAGTATAACAGTTAACCAATAAAAGGTTTGTCTGTTATCGTTAAAAGAACTTAACTAAAAAATTTGCACTATACATTAGTTATATAGGTCCTAAAAAGTGCCTTGTGAACTATATGGTGCCAAATGTGCAATTCACATTGCAAAAAGTTCTAACGGGTCTCAAAATGTTTATTAGAGTCTAATAAGTAAATAATAAAAGTATAACAGTTAACCAATAAAAGGTTTGTCTGTTATCGTTAAAAGAACTTAACTAAAAAATTTACACTATACATTAGTTATATAGGTCCTAAAAAGTGCCTTGTGAACTATATGGTGCCAAATGTGCAATTCACATTGCAAAAAGTTCTAACGGGTCTCAAAATGTTTATTAGAGTCTAATAAGTAAATAATAAAAGTATAACAGTTAACCAATAAAAGGTTTGTCTGTTATCGTTAAAAGAACTTAACTAAAAAATTTACACTATACATTAGTTATATAGGTCCTAAAAAGTGCCTTGTCAACTATATGGTGCCAAATGTGCAATTCACATTGCAAAAAGTTCTAACGGGTCTCAAAATGTTTATTAGAGTCTAATAAGTAAATAATAAAAGTATAAAAGTTAATCAATAAAAGGTTTGTCTGTTATCGTTAAAAGAACTTAACTAAAAAATTTGCACTATACATTAGTTATATAGGTACTAAAAAGTGCCTTGTGAACTATATGGTGCCAAATGTGCAATTCACATTGCAAAAAGTTCTAACGGGTCTCAAAATGTTTATTAGAGTCTAATAAGTAAATAATAAAAGTATAACAGTTAACCAATAAAAGGTTTGTCTGTTATCGTTAAAAGAACTTAACTAAAAAATTTGCACTATACATTAGTTATATAGGTCCTAAAAAGTGCCTTGTGAACTATATGGTGCCAAATGTGCAATTCAAATTGCAAAAAGTTCTAACGGGTCTCAAAATGTTTATTAGAGTCTAATAAGTACATAATAAAAGTATAACAGTTAACCAATAAAAGGTTTGTCTTTTATCGTTAAAAGAACTTAACTAAAAAATTTGCACTATACATTAGTTATATAGGTCCTAAAAAATGCCTTGTGAACTATATGGTGCCAAATGTGCAATTCACATTGCAAAAAGTTCTAACGGGTCTCAAAATGTTTATTAGAGTCTAATAAGTAAATAATAAAAGTATAACAGTTAACCAATAAAAGGTTTGTCTGTTATCGTTAAAAGAACTTAACTAAAAAATTTGCACTATACATTAGTTATATAGGTCCTAAAAAGTGCCTTGTGAACTATATGGTGCCAAATGTGCAATTCACATTGCAAAAAGTTCTAACGGGTCTCAAAATGTTTATTAGAGTCTAATAAGTAAATAATAAAAGTATAACAGTTAACCAATAAAAGGTTTGTGTGTTATCGTTAAAATAACTTAACTAAAAAATTCGAACTATACATTAGTTATATAGGTCCTAAAAAGTGCCTTGTGAACTATATGGTGCCAAATGTGCAATTCACATTGCAAAAAGTTCTAACGGGTCTCAAAATGTTTATTAGAGTCTAATAAGTAAATAATAAAAGTATAACAGTTAACCAATAAAAAGTTTGTCTGTTATCGTTAAAAGAACTTAACTAAAAAATTTGCACTATACATTAGTTATATAGGTCCTAAAAAGTGCCTTGTGAACTATATGGTGCCAAATGTGCAATTCACATTGCAAAAAGTTCTAACGGGTCTCAAAATGTTTATTAGAGTCTAATAAGTAAATAATAAAAGTTCAACAGTTAACCAATAAAAGGTTTGTCTGCTATCGTTAAAAGAACTTAACTAAAAATTTTGCATTATACATTAGTTATATAGGTCCTAAAAAGTGCCTTGTGAACTATATGGTGCCAAATGTGCAATTCAAATTGCAAAAAGTTCTAACGGGTCTCAAAATGTTTATTAGAGTCTAATAAGTAAATAATAAAAGTATAACAGTTAACCAATAAAAGGTTTGTCTGTTATCGTTAAAAGAACTTAACTAAAAAATTTGCACTATACATTAGTTATATAGGTCCTAAAAAGTGCCTTGTGAAGTATATGGTGCCAAATGTGCAATTCACATTGCAAAAAGTTCTAACGGGTCTCAAAATGTTTATTAGAGTCTAATAAGTAAATAATAAAAGTATAACAGTTAACCAATAAAAGGTTTGTCTGTTATCGTTAAAAGAACTTAACTAAAAAATTTGCACTATACATTAGTTATATAGGTCCTAAAAAGTGCCTTGTGAACTATATGGTGCCAAATGTGCAATTCACATTGCAAAAAGTTCTAACTGGTCTCAAAATGTTTATTAGAGTCTAATAAGTAAATAATAAAAGTATAACAGTTAACCAATAAAAAGTTTGTCTGTTATCGTTAAAAGAACTTAACTAAAAAATTTGCACTATACATTAGTTATATAGGTCCTAAAAAGTGCCTTGTGAACTATATGGTGCCAAATGTGCAATTCACATTGCAAAAAGTTCTAACGGGTCTCAAAATGTTTATTAGAGTCTAATAAGTAAATAATAAAAGTTCAACAGTTAACCAATAAAAGGTTTGTCTGCTATCGTTAAAAGAACTTAACTAAAAATTTTGCATTATACATTAGTTATATAGGTCCTAAAAAGTGCCTTGTGAACTATATGGTGCCAAATGTGCAATTCAAATTGCAAAAAGTTCTAACGGGTCTCAAAATGTTTATTAGAGTCTAATAAGTAAATAATAAAAGTATAACAGTTAACCAATAAAAGGTTTGTCTGTTATCGTTAAAAGAACTTAACTAAAAAATTTGCACTATACATTAGTTATATAGGTCCTAAAAAGTGCCTTGTGAAGTATATGGTGCCAAATGTGCAATTCACATTGCAAAAAGTTCTAACGGGTCTCAAAATGTTTATTAGAGTCTAATAAGTAAATAATAAAAGTATAACAGTTAACCAATAAAAGGTTTGTCTGTTATCGTTAAAAGAACTTAACTAAAAAATTTGCACTATACATTAGTTATATAGGTCCTAAAAAGTGCCTTGTGAACTATATGGTGCCAAATGTGCAATTCACATTGCAAAAAGTTCTAACGGGTCTCAAAATGTTTATTAGAGTCTAATAAGTAAATAATAAAAGTATAACAGTTAACCAATAAAAGGTTTGTCTGTTATCGTTAAAAGAACTTAACTAAAAAATTTACACTATACATTAGTTATATAGGTCCTAAAAAGTGCCTTGTGAACTATATGGTGCCAAATGTGCAATTCACATTGCAAAAAGTTCTAACGGGTCTCAAAATGTTTATTACAGTCTAATAAGTAAATAATAAAAGTATAACAGTTAACCAATAAAAGGTTTGTCTGTTATCGTTAAAAGAACTTAACTAAAAAATTTACACTATACGTTAGTTATATAGGTCCTAAAAAGTGCCTTGTGAACTATATGGTGCCAAATGTGCAATTCACATTGCAAAAGGTTCTAACGGGTCTCAAAATGTTTATTAGAGTCTAATAAGTAAATAATAAAAGTATAACATTTAACCAATAAAAGGTTTGTCTGTTATCGTTAAAAGAACTTAACTAAAAAATTTACACTATACATTAGTTATAAAGGTCCTAAAAAGTGCCTTGTGAACTATATGGTGCCAAATGTGCAATTCACATTGCAAAAAGTTCTAACGGGTCTCAAAATGTTTATTAGAGTCTAATAAGTAAATAATAAAAGTATAACAGTTAATCAATAAAAGGTTTGTCTGTTATCGTTAAAAGAACTTAACTAAAAAGTTTGCACTATACATTAGTTATATAGGTCCTAAAAAGTGCCTTGTGAACTATATGGTGCCAAATGTGCAATTCAAATTGCAAAAAGTTCTAACGGGTCTCAAAATGTTTATTAGAGTCTAATAAGTAAATAATAAAAGTATAACAGTTAACCAATAAAAGGTTTGTCTGTTATCGTTAAAAGAACTTAACTAAAAAATTTGCACTATACATTAGTTATATAGGTCCTAAAAAGTGCCTTGTGAACTATATGGTGCCAAATGTGCAATTCAAATTGCAAAAAGTTCTAACGGGTCTCAAAATGTTTATTACAGTCTAATAAGTAAATAATAAAAGTATAACAGTTAACCAATAAAAGGTTTGTCTGTTATCGTTAAAAGAACTTAACTAAAAAATTTGCACTATACATTAGTTATATAGGTCCTAAAAAGTGCCTTGTGAACTATATGGTGCCAAATGTGCAATTCACATTGCAAAAAGTTCTAACGGGTCTCAAAATGTTTATTAGAGTCTAATAAGTAAATAATAAAAGTTCAACAGTTAACCAATAAAAGGTTTGTCTGCTATCGTTAAAAGAACTTAACTAAAAATTTTGCATTATACATTAGTTATATAGGTCCTAAAAAGTGCCTTGTGAACTATATGGTGCCAAATGTGCAATTCAAATTGCAAAAAGTTCTAACGGGTCTCAAAATGTTTATTAGAGTCTAATAAGTAAATAATAAAAGTATAACAGTTAACCAATAAAAGGTTTGTCTGTTATCGTTAAAAGAACTTAACTAAAAAATTTGCACTATACATTAGTTATATAGGTCCTAAAAAGTGCCTTGTGAAGTATATGGTGCCAAATGTGCAATTCACATTGCAAAAAGTTCTAACGGGTCTCAAAATGTTTATTAGAGTCTAATAAGTAAATAATAAAAGTATAACAGTTAACCAATAAAAGGTTTGTCTGTTATCGTTAAAAGAACTTAACTAAAAAATTTGCACTATACATTAGTTATATAGGTCCTAAAAAGTGCCTTGTGAACTATATGGTGCCAAATGTGCAATTCACATTGCAAAAAGTTCTAACGGGTCTCAAAATGTTTATTAGAGTCTAATAAGTAAATAATAAAAGTATAACAGTTAACCAATAAAAGGTTTGTCTGTTATCGTTAAAAGAACTTAACTAAAAAATTTGCACTATACATTAGTTATATAGGTCCTAAAAAGTGCCTTGTGAACTATATGGTGCCAAATGTGCAATTCAAATTGCAAAAAGTTCTAACGGGTCTCAAAATGTTTATTAGAGTCTAATAAGTAAATAATAAAAGTATAACAGTTAACCAATAAAAGGTTTGTCTGTTATCGTTAAAAGAACTTAACTAAAAAATTTGCACTATACATTAGTTATATAGGTCCTAAAAAGTGCCTTGTGAACTATATGGTGCCAAATGTGCAATTCACATTGCAAAAAGTTCTAACGGGTCTCAAAATGTTTATTAGAGTCTAATAAGTAAATAATAAAAGTATAACAGTTAACCAATAAAAGGTTTGTCTGTTATCGTTAAAAGAACTTAACTAAAAAATTTGCACTCTACATTAGTTATATAGGTCCTAAAAAGTGCCTTGTGAACTATATGGTGCCAAATGTGCAATTCACATTGCAAAAAGTTCTAACGGGTCTCAAAATGTTTATTAGAGTCTAATAAGTAAATAATAAAAGTATAACATTTAACCAATAAAAGGTTTGTCTGTTATCGTTAAAAGAACTTAACTAAAATATTTGCACTATACATTAGTTATATAGGTCCTAAAAAGTGCCTTGTGAACTATATGGTGCCAAATGTGCAATTCACATTGCAAAAAGTTCTAACGGGTCTCAAAATGTTTATTAGAGTCTAATAAGTAAATAATAAAAGTATAACAGTTAACAAATAAAAAGTTTGTCTGTTATCGTTAAAAGAACTTAACTAAAAAATTTACACTATACATTAGTTATATAGGTCCTAAAAAGTGCCTTGTGAACTATATGGTGCCAAATGTGCAATTCACATTGCAAAAAGTTCTCACGGGTCTCAAAATGTTTATTAGAGTCTAATAAGTAAATAATAAAAGTATAACAGTTAACCAATAAAAGGTTTGTCTGTTATCGTTAAAAGAACTTAACTAAAAAATTTGCACTATACATTAGTTATATAGGTCCTAAAAAGTGCCTTGTGAACTATATGGTGCCAAATGTGCAATTCAAATTGCAAAAAGTTCTAACGGGTCTCAAAATGTTTATTAGAGTCTAATAAGTAAATAATAAAAGTATAACAGTTAACCAATAAAAGGTTTGTCTGTTATCGTTAAAAGAACTTAACTAAAAAGTTTGCACTATACATTAGTTATATAGGTCCTAAAAAATGCCTTGTGAACTATATGGTGCCAAATGTGCAATTCACATTGCAAAAAGTTCTAACGGGTCTCAAAATGTTTATTAGAGTCTAATAAGTAAATAATAAAAGTTCAACAGTTAACCAATAAAAGGTTTGTCTGCTATCGTTAAAAGAACTTAACTAAAAATTTTGCATTATACATTAGTTATATAGGTCCTAAAAAGTGCCTTGTGAACTATATGGTGCCAAATGTGCAATTCAAATTGCAAAAAGTTCTAACGGGTCTCAAAATGTTTATTAGAGTCTAATAAGTAAATAATAAAAGTATAACAGTTAACCAATAAAAGGTTTGTCTGTTATCGTTAAAAGAACTTAACTAAAAAATTTGCACTATACATTAGTTATATAGGTCCTAAAAAGTGCCTTGTGAACTATATGGTGCCAAATGTGCAATTCACATTGCAAAAAGTTCTAACGGGTCTCAAAATGTTTATTAGAGTCTAATAAGTAAATAATAAAAGTATAACAGTTAACCAATAAAAGGTTTGTCTGTTATCGTTAAAAGAACTTAACTAAAAAATTTGCACTATACATTAGTTATATAGGTCCTAAAAAGTGCCTTGTCAACTATATGGTGCCAAATGTGCAATTCACATTGCAAAATGTTCTAACGGGTCTCAAAATGTTTATTAGAGTCTAATAAGTAAATAATAAAAGTATAACAGTTAACCAATAAAAGGTTTGTCTGTTATCGTTAAAAGAACTTAACTAAAAAATTTGCACTATACATTAGTTATATAGGTCCTAAAAAGTGCCTTGTGAACTATATGGTGCCAAATGTGCAATTCACATTGCAAAAAGTTCTAACGGGTCTCAAAATGTTTATTAGAGTCTAATAAGTAAATGATAAAAGTATAACAGTTAACCAATAAAAGGTTTGTCTGTTATCGTTAAAAGAACTTAACTAAAAAATTTACACTATACATTAGCTTTATAGGTCCTAAAAAGTGCCTTGTGAACTATATGGTGCCAAATGTGCAATTCACATTGCAAAAAGTTCTAACTGGTCTCAAAATGTTTATTACAGTCTAATAAGTAAATAATAAAAGTATAACAGTTAACCAATAAAAGGTTTGTCTGTTATCGTTAAAAGAACTTAACTAAAAAATTTGCACTCTACATTAGTTATATAGGTCCTAAAAAGTGCCTTGTCAACTATATGGTGCCAAATGTGCAATTCACATTGCAAAAAGTTCTAACGGGTCTCAAAATGTTTATTAGAGTCTAATAAGTAAATAATAAAAGTATAACATTTAACCAATAAAAGGTTTGTCTGTTATCGTTAAAAGAACTTAACTAAAATATTTGCACTATACATTAGTTATATAGGTCCTAAAAAGTGCCTTGTGAACTATATGGTGCCAAATGTGCAATTCACATTGCAAAAAGTTCTAACGGGTCTCAAAATGTTTATTAGAGTCTAATAAGTAAATAATAAAAGTATAACAGTTAACAAATAAAAGGTTTGTCTGTTATCGTTAAAAGAACTTAACTAAAAAATTTACACTATACATTAGTTATATAGGTCCTAAAAAGTGCCTTGTGAACTATATGGTGCCAAATGTGCAATTCAAATTGCAAAAAGTTCTAACGGGTCTCAAAATGTTTATTAGAGTCTAATAAGTAAATAATAAAAGTATAACAGTTAACCAATAAAAGGTTTGTCTGTTATCGTTAAAAGAACTTAACTAAAAAATTTGCACTATACATTAGTTATATAGGTCCTAAAAAGTGCCTTGTGAAGTATATGGTGCCAAATGTGCAATTCACATTGCAAAAAGTTCTAACGGGTCTCAAAATGTTTATTAGAGTCTAATAAGTAAATAATAAAAGTATAACAGTTAACCAATAAAAGGTTTGTCTGTTATCGTTAAAAGAACTTAACTAAAAAATTTGCACTATACATTAGTTATATAGGTCCTAAAAAGTGCCTTGTGAACTATATGGTGCCAAATGTGCAATTCACATTGCAAAAAGTTCTAACGGGTCTCAAAATGTTTATTAGAGTCTAATAAGTAAATAATAAAAGTATAACAGTTAACCAATAAAAGGTTTGTCTGTTATCGTTAAAAGAACTTAACTAAAAAATTTGCACTATACATTAGTTATATAGGTCCTAAAAAGTGCCTTGTGAACTATATGGTGCCAAATGTGCAATTCAAATTGCAAAAAGTTCTAACGGGTCTCAAAATGTTTATTAGAGTCTAATAAGTAAATAATAAAAGTATAACAGTTAACCAATAAAAGGTTTGTCTGTTATCGTTAAAAGAACTTAACTAAAAAATTTGCACTATACATTAGTTATATAGGTCCTAAAAAGTGCCTTGTCAACTATATGGTGCCAAATGTGCAATTCACATTGCAAAAAGTTCTAACGGGTCTCAAAATGTTTATTAGAGTCTAATAAGTAAATAATAAAAGTATAACAGTTAACCAATAAAAGGTTTGTCTGTTATCGTTAAAAGAACTTAACTAAAAAATTTGCACTCTACATTAGTTATATAGGTCCTAAAAAGTGCCTTGTGAACTATATGGTGCCAAATGTGCAATTCACATTGCAAAAAGTTCTAACGGGTCTCAAAATGTTTATTAGAGTCTAATAAGTAAATAATAAAAGTATAACATTTAACCAATAAAAGGTTTGTCTGTTATCGTTAAAAGAACTTAACTAAAATATTTGCACTATACATTAGTTATATAGGTCCTAAAAAGTGCCTTGTGAACTATATGGTGCCAAATGTGCAATTCACATTGCAAAAAGTTCTAACGGGTCTCAAAATGTTTATTAGAGTCTAATAAGTAAATAATAAAAGTATAACAGTTAACAAATAAAAAGTTTGTCTGTTATCGTTAAAAGAACTTAACTAAAAAATTTACACTATACATTAGTTATATAGGTCCTAAAAAGTGCCTTGTGAACTATATGGTGCCAAATGTGCAATTCACATTGCAAAAAGTTCTCACGGGTCTCAAAATGTTTATTAGAGTCTAATAAGTAAATAATAAAAGTATAACAGTTAACCAATAAAAGGTTTGTCTGTTATCGTTAAAAGAACTTAACTAAAAAATTTGCACTATACATTAGTTATATAGGTCCTAAAAAGTGCCTTGTGAACTATATGGTGCCAAATGTGCAATTCAAATTGCAAAAAGTTCTAACGGGTCTCAAAATGTTTATTAGAGTCTAATAAGTAAATAATAAAAGTATAACAGTTAACCAATAAAAGGTTTGTCTGTTATCGTTAAAAGAACTTAACTAAAAAGTTTGCACTATACATTAGTTATATAGGTCCTAAAAAATGCCTTGTGAACTATATGGTGCCAAATGTGCAATTCACATTGCAAAAAGTTCTAACGGGTCTCAAAATGTTTATTAGAGTCTAATAAGTAAATAATAAAAGTTCAACAGTTAACCAATAAAAGGTTTGTCTGCTATCGTTAAAAGAACTTAACTAAAAATTTTGCATTATACATTAGTTATATAGGTCCTAAAAAGTGCCTTGTGAACTATATGGTGCCAAATGTGCAATTCAAATTGCAAAAAGTTCTAACGGGTCTCAAAATGTTTATTAGAGTCTAATAAGTAAATAATAAAAGTATAACAGTTAACCAATAAAAGGTTTGTCTGTTATCGTTAAAAGAACTTAACTAAAAAATTTGCACTATACATTAGTTATATAGGTCCTAAAAAGTGCCTTGTGAACTATATGGTGCCAAATGTGCAATTCACATTGCAAAAAGTTCTAACGGGTCTCAAAATGTTTATTAGAGTCTAATAAGTAAATAATAAAAGTATAACAGTTAACCAATAAAAGGTTTGTCTGTTATCGTTAAAAGAACTTAACTAAAAAATTTGCACTATACATTAGTTATATAGGTCCTAAAAAGTGCCTTGTGAACTATATGGTGCCAAATGTGCAATTCACATTGCAAAATGTTCTAACGGGTCTCAAAATGTTTATTAGAGTCTAATAAGTAAATAATAAAAGTATAACAGTTAACCAATAAAAGGTTTGTCTGTTATCGTTAAAAGAACTTAACTAAAAAATTTGCACTATACATTAGTTATATAGGTCCTAAAAAGTGCCTTGTGAACTATATGGTGCCAAATGTGCAATTCACATTGCAAAAAGTTCTAACGGGTCTCAAAATGTTTATTAGAGTCTAATAAGTAAATGATAAAAGTATAACAGTTAACCAATAAAAGGTTTGTCTGTTATCGTTAAAAGAACTTAACTAAAAAATTTACACTATACATTAGCTTTATAGGTCCTAAAAAGTGCCTTGTGAACTATATGGTGCCAAATGTGCAATTCACATTGCAAAAAGTTCTAACTGGTCTCAAAATGTTTATTACAGTCTAATAAGTAAATAATAAAAGTATAACAGTTAACCAATAAAAGGTTTGTCTGTTATCGTTAAAAGAACTTAACTAAAAAATTTGCACTCTACATTAGTTATATAGGTCCTAAAAAGTGCCTTGTCAACTATATGGTGCCAAATGTGCAATTCACATTGCAAAAAGTTCTAACGGGTCTCAAAATGTTTATTAGAGTCTAATAAGTAAATAATAAAAGTATAACATTTAACCAATAAAAGGTTTGTCTGTTATCGTTAAAAGAACTTAACTAAAATATTTGCACTATACATTAGTTATATAGGTCCTAAAAAGTGCCTTGTGAACTATATGGTGCCAAATGTGCAATTCACATTGCAAAAAGTTCTAACGGGTCTCAAAATGTTTATTAGAGTCTAATAAGTAAATAATAAAAGTATAACAGTTAACAAATAAAAGGTTTGTCTGTTATCGTTAAAAGAACTTAACTAAAAAATTTACACTATACATTAGTTATATAGGTCCTAAAAAGTGCCTTGTGAACTATATGGTGCCAAATGTGCAATTCACATTGCAAAAAGTTCTCACGGGTCTCAAAATGTCTATTAGAGTCTAATAAGTAAATAATAAAAGTATAACAGTTAACCAATAAAAGGTTTGTCTGTTATCGTTAAAAGAACTTAACTAAAAAATTTGCACTATACATTAGTTATATAGGTCCTAAAAAGTGCCTTGTCAACTATATGGTGCCAAATGTGCAATTCACATTGCAAAAAGTTCTAACGGGTCTCAAAATGTTTATTAGAGTCTAATAAGTAAATAATAAAAGTATAACAGTTAACCAATAAAAGGTTTGTCTCTTATCGTTAAAAGAACTTAACTAAAAAATTTGCACTATACATTAGTTATATAGGTCCTAAAAAGTGCCTTGTGAACTATATGGTGCCAAATGTGCAATTCACATTGCAAAAAGTTCTAACGGGTCTCAACATGTTTATTAGAGTCTAATAAGTAAATAATAAAAGTATAACAGTTAACCAATAAAAGGTTTGTCTGTTATCGTTAAAAGAACTTAACTAAAAAATTTGCACTATACATTAGTTATATAGGTCCTAAAAAGTGCCTTGTGAACTATATGGTGCCAAATGTGCAATTCACATTGCAAAAAGTTCTAACGGGTCTCAAAATGTTTATTACAGTCTAATAAGTAAATAATAAAAGTATAACATTTAACCAATAAAAGGTTTGTCTGTTATCGTTAAAAGAACTTAACTAAAATATTTGCACTATACATTAGTTATATAGGTCCTAAAAAGTGCCTTGTGAACTATATGGTGCCAAATGTGCAATTCACATTGCAAAAAGTTCTAACGGGTCTCAAAATGTTTATTAGAGTCTAATAAGTAAATAATAAAAGTATAACAGTTAACAAATAAAAGGTTTGTCTGTTATCGTTAAAAGAACTTAACTAAAAAATTTACACTATACATTAGTTATATAGGTCCTAAAAAGTGCCTTGTGAACTATATGGTGCCAAATGTGCAATTCACATTGCAAAAAGTTCTCACGGGTCTCAAAATGTTTATTAGAGTCTAATAAGTAAATAATAAAAGTATAACAGTTAACCAATAAAAGGTTTGTCTGTTATCGTTAAAAGAACTTAACTAAAAAATTTGCACTATACATTAGTTATATAGGTCCTAAAAAGTGCCTTGTGAACTATATGGTGCCAAATGTGCAATTCACATTGCAAAAAGTTCTAACGGGTCTCAAAATGTTTATTAGAGTCTAATAAGTAAATATTAAAAGTATAACAGTTAACCAATAAAAGGTTTGTCTCTTATCGTTAAAAGAACTTAACTAAAAAATTTGCACTATACATTAGTTATATAGGTCCTAAAAAGTGCCTTGTGAACTATATGGTGCCAAATGTGCATTTCACATTGCAAAAAGTTCTAACGGGTCTCAAAATGTTTATTAGAGTCTAATAAGTAAATAATAAAAGTATAACAGTTAACCAATAAAAGGTTTGTCTGTTATCGTTAAAAGAACTTAACTAAAAAATTTGCACTATACATTAGTTATATAGGTCCTAAAAAGTGCCTTGTGAACTATATGGTGCCAAATGTGCAATTCACAATGCAAAAAGTTCTAACGGGTCTCAAAATGTTTATTAGAGTCTAATAAGTAAATAATAAAAGTATAACAGTTAATCAATAAAAGGTTTGTCTGTTATCGTTAAAAGAACTTAACTAAAAAATTTGCACTATACATTAGTTATATAGGTCCTAAAAAGTGCCTTGTGAACTATATGGTGCCAAATGTGCAATTCACATTGCAAAAAGTTCTAACGGGTCTCAAAATGTTTATTAGAGTCTAATAAGTAAATAATAAAAGTATAACAGTTAACCAATAAAAGGTTTGTCTGTTATCGTTAAAAGAACTTAACTAAAAAATTTGCACTATACATTAGTTATATAGGTCCTAAAAAGTGCCTTGTGAACTATATGGTGCCAAATGTGCAATTCAAATTGCAAAAAGTTCTAACGGGTCTCAAAATGTTTATTACAGTCTAATAAGTAAATAATAAAAGTATAACAGTTAACCAATAAAAGGTTTTTCTGTTATCGTTAAAAGAACTTAACTAAAAAATTTGCACTATACATTAGTTATATAGGTCCTAAAAAGTGCCTTGTGAACTATATGGTGCCAAATGTGCAATTCACATTGCAAAAAGTTCTAACGGGTCTCAAAATGTTTATTAGAGTCTAATAAGTAAATAATAAAAGTTCAACAGTTAACCAATAAAAGGTTTGTCTGCTATCGTTAAAAGAACTTAACTAAAAATTTTGCATTATACATTAGTTATATAGGTCCTAAAAAGTGCCTTGTGAACTATATGGTGCCAAATGTGCAATTCAAATTGCAAAAAGTTCTAACGGGTCTCAAAATGTTTATTAGAGTCTAATAAGTAAATAATAAAAGTATAACAGTTAACCAATAAAAGGTTTGTCTGTTATCGTTAAAAGAACTTAACTAAAAAATTTGCACTATACATTAGTTATATAGGTCATAAAAAGTGCCTTGTGAAGTATATGGTGCCAAATGTGCAATTCACATTGCAAAAAGTTCTAACGGGTCTCAAAATGTTTATTAGAGTCTAATAAGTAAATAATAAAAGTATAACAGTTAACCAATAAAAGGTTTGTCTGTTATCGTTAAAAGAACTTAACTAAAAAATTTGCACTATACATTAGTTATATAGGTCCTAAAAAGTGCCTTGTGAACTATATGGTGCCAAATGTGCAATTCACATTGCAAAAAGTTCTAACGGGTCTCAAAATGTTTATTAGAGTCTAATAAGTAAATAATAAAAGTATAACAGTTAACCAATAAAAGGTTTGTCTGTTATCGTTAAAAGAACTTAACTAAAAAATTTACACTATACATTAGTTATATAGGTCCTAAAAAGTGCCTTGTGAACTATATGGTGCCAAATGTGCAATTCACATTGCAAAAAGTTCTAACGGGTCTCAAAATGTTTCTTACAGTCTAATAAGTAAATAATAAAAGTATAACAGTTAACCAATAAAAGGTTTGTCTGTTATCGTTAAAAGAACTTAACTAAAAAATTTACACTATACATTAGTTATAAAGGTCCTAAAAAGTGCCTTGTGAACTATATGGTGCCAAATGTGCAATTCACATTGCAAAAAGTTCTAACGGGTCTCAAAATGTTTATTAGAGTCTAATAAGTAAATAATAAAAGTATAACAGTTAATCAATAAAAGGTTTGTCTGTTATCGTTAAAAGAACTTAACTAAAAAATTTGCACTATACATTAGTTATATAGGTCCTAAAAAGTACCTTGTGAACTATATGGTGCCAAATGTGCAATTCACATTGCAAAAAGTTCTAACGGGTCTCAAAATGTTTATTAGAGTCTAATAAGTAAATAATAAAAGTATAACAGTTAACCAATAAAAGGTTTGTCTGTTATCGTTAAAAGAACTTAACTAAAAAAATTGCACTATACATTAGTTATATAGGTCCTAAAAAGTGCCTTGTGAACTATATGGTGCCAAATGTGCAATTCACATTGCAAAAAGTTCTAACGGGTCTCAAAATGTTTATTAGAGTCTAATAAGTAAATAATAAAAGTATAACAGTTAACCAATAAAAAGTTTGTCTGTTATCGTTAAAAGAACTTAACTAAAAAATTTGCACTATACATTAGTTATATAGGTCCTAAAAAGTGCCTTGTGAACTATATGGTGCCAAATGTGCAATTCACATTGCAAAAAGTTCTAACGGGTCTCAAAATGTTTATTAGAGTCTAATAAGTAAATAATAAAAGTTCAACAGTTAACCAATAAAAGGTTTGTCTGCTATCGTTAAAAGAACTTAACTAAAAATTTTGCATTATACATTAGTTATATAGGTCCTAAAAAGTGCCTTGTGAACTATATGGTGCCAAATGTGCAATTCAAATTGCAAAAAGTTCTAACGGGTCTCAAAATGTTTATTAGAGTCTAATAAGTAAATAATAAAAGTATAACAGTTAACCAATAAAAGGTTTGTCTGTTATCGTTAAAAGAACTTAACTAAAAAATTTGCACTATACATTAGTTATATAGGTCCTAAAAAGTGCCTTGTGAAGTATATGGTGCCAAATGTGCAATTCACATTGCAAAAAGTTCTAACGGGTCTCAAAATGTTTATTAGAGTCTAATAAGTAAATAATAAAAGTATAACAGTTAACCAATAAAAGGTTTGTCTGTTATCGTTAAAAGAACTTAACTAAAAAATTTGCACTATACATTAGTTATATAGGTCCTAAAAAGTGCCTTGTGAAGTATATGGTGCCAAATGTGCAATTCACATTGCAAAAAGTTCTAACGGGTCTCAAAATGTTTATTAGAGTCTAATAAGTAAATAATAAAAGTATAACAGTTAACCAATAAAAAGTTTGTCTGTTATCGTTAAAAGAACTTAACTAAAAAATTTGCACTATACATTAGTTATATAGGTCCTAAAAAGTGCCTTGTGAACTATATGGTGCCAAATGTGCAATTCACATTGCAAAAAGTTCTAACGGGTCTCAAAATGTTTATTAGAGTCTAATAAGTAAATAATAAAAGTTCAACAGTTAACCAATAAAAGGTTTGTCTGCTATCGTTAAAAGAACTTAACTAAAAATTTTGCATTATACATTAGTTATATAGGTCCTAAAAAGTGCCTTGTGAACTATATGGTGCCAAATGTGCAATTCAAATTGCAAAAAGTTCTAACGGGTCTCAAAATGTTTATTAGAGTCTAATAAGTAAATAATAAAAGTATAACAGTTAACCAATAAAAGGTTTGTCTGTTATCGTTAAAAGAACTTAACTAAAAAATTTGCACTATACATTAGTTATATAGGTCCTAAAAAGTGCCTTGTGAAGTATATGGTGCCAAATGTGCAATTCACATTGCAAAAAGTTCTAACGGGTCTCAAAATGTTTATTAGAGTCTAATAAGTAAATAATAAAAGTATAACAGTTAACCAATAAAAGGTTTGTCTGTTATCGTTAAAAGAACTTAACTAAAAAATTTGCACTATACATTAGTTATATAGGTCCTAAAAAGTGCCTTGTGAACTATATGGTGCCAAATGTGCAATTCACATTGCAAAAAGTTCTAACGGGTCTCAAAATGTTTATTACAGTCTAATAAGTAAATAATAAAAGTATAACAGTTAACCAATAAAAGGTTTGTCTGTTATCGTTAAAAGAACTTAACTAAAAAATTTACACTATACATTAGTTATATAGGTCCTAAAAAGTGCCTTGTGAACTATATGGTGCCAAATGTGCAATTCACATTGCAAAAAAATCTAACGGGTCTCAAAATGTTTATTAGAGTCTAATAAGTAAATAATAAAAGTATAACAGTTAACCAATAAAAGGTTTGTCTGTTATCGTTAAAAGAACTTAACTAAAAAATTTACACTATACATTAGTTATAAAGGTCCTAAAAAATGCCTTGTGAACTATATGGTGCCAAATGTGCAATTCACATTGCAAAAAGTTCTAACGGGTCTCAAAATGTTTATTAGAGTCTAATAAGTAAATAATAAAAGTATAACAGTTAATCAATAAAAGGTTTGTCTGTTATCGTTAAAAGAACTTAACTAAAAAATTTACACTATACATTAGTTATATAGGTCCTAAAAAGTGCCTTGTGAACTATATGGTGCCAAATGTGCAATTCACATTGCAAAAAGTTCTAACGGGTCTCAAAATGTTTATTAGAGTCTAATAAGTAAATAATAAAAGTATAACAGTTAACCAATAAAAGGTTTGTCTGTTATCGTTAAAAGAACTTAACTAAAAAATTTGCACTATACATTAGTTATATAGGTCCTAAAAAGTGCTTTGTGAACTATATGGTGCCAAATGTGCAATTCAAATTGCAAAAAGTTCTAACGGGTCTCAAAATGTTTATTACAGTCTAATAAGTAAATAATAAAAGTATAACAGTTAACCAATAAAAGGTTTGTCTGTTATCGTTAAAAGAACTTAACTAAAAAATTTGCACTATACATTAGTTATATAGGTCCTAAAAAGTGCCTTGTGAACTATATGGTGCCAAATGTGCAATTCACATTGCAAAAAGTTCTAACGGGTCTCAAAATGTTTATTAGAGTCTAATAAGTAAATAATAAAAGTTCAACAGTTAACCAATAAAAGGTTTGTCTGCTATCGTTAAAAGAACTTAACTAAAAATTTTGCATTATACATTAGTTATATAGGTCCTAAAAAGTGCCTTGTGAACTATATGGTGCCAAATGTGCAATTCAAATTGCAAAAAGTTCTAACGGGTCTCAAAATGTTTATTAGAGTCTAATAAGTAAATAATAAAAGTATAACAGTTAACCAATAAAAGGTTTGTCTGTTATCGTTAAAAGAACTTAACTAAAAAATTTGCACTATACATTAGTTATATAGGTCCTAAAAAGTGCCTTGTCAACTATATGGTGCCAAATGTGCAATTCACATTGCAAAAAGTTCTAACGGGTCTCAAAATGTTTATTAGAGTCTAATAAGTAAATAATAAAAGTATAACAGTTAACCAATAAAAGGTTTGTCTGTTATCGTTAAAAGAACTTAACTAAAAAATTTGCACTATACATTAGTTATATAGGTCCTAAAAAGTGCCTTGTGAACTATATGGTGCCAAATGTGCAATTCACATTGCAAAAAGTTCTAACGGGTCTCAAAATGTTTATTAGAGTCTAATAAGTAAATAATAAAAGTATAACAGTTAACCAATAAAAGGTTTGTCTGTTATCGTTAAAAGAACTTAACTAAAAAATTTACACTATACATTAGTTATATAGGTCCTAAAAAGTGCCTTGTGAACTATATGGTGCCAAATGTGCAATTCACATTGCAAAAAGTTCTAACGGGTCTCAAAATGTTTATTACAGTCTAATAAGTAAATAATAAAAGTATAACAGTTAACCAATAAAAGGTTTGTCTGTTATCGTTAAAAGAACTTAACTAAAAAATTTACACTATACATTAGTTATATAGGTCCTAAAAAGTGCCTTGTGAACTATATGGTGCCAAATGTGCAATTCACATTGCAAAAAGTTCTAACGGGTCTCAAAATGTTTATTAGAGTCTAATAAGTAAATAATAAAAGTATAACAGTTAACCAATAAAAGGTTTGTCTGTTATCGTTAAAAGAACTTAACTAAAAAATTTGCACTATACATTAGTTATATAGGTCCTAAAAAGTGCCTTGTGAACTATATGGTGCCAAATGTGCAATTCACATTGCAAAAAGTTCTAACGGGTCTCAAAATGTTTATTAGAGTCTAATAAGTAAATAATAAAAGTATAACAGTTAACCAATAAAAAGTTTGTCTGTTATCGTTAAAAGAACTTAACTAAAAAATTTGCACTATACATTAGTTATATAGGTCCTAAAAAGTGCCTTGTGAACTATATGGTGCCAAATGTGCAATTCACATTGCAAAAAAATCTAACGGGTCTCAAAATGTTTATTAGAGTCTAATAAGTAAATAATAAAAGTTCAACAGTTAACCAATAAAAGGTTTGTCTGCTATCGTTAAAAGAACTTAACTAAAAATTTTGCATTATACATTAGTTATATAGGTCCTAAAAAGTGCCTTGTGAACTATATGGTGCCAAATGTGCAATTCAAATTGCAAAAAGTTCTAACGGGTCTCAAAATGTTTATTAGAGTCTAATAAGTAAATAATAAAAGTATAACAGTTAACCAATAAAAGGTTTGTCTGTTATCGTTAAAAGAACTTAACTAAAAAATTTGCACTATACATTAGTTATATAGGTCCTAAAAAGTGCCTTGTGAAGTATATGGTGCCAAATGTGCAATTCACATTGCAAAAAGTTCTAACGGGTCTCAAAATGTTTATTAGAGTCTAATAAGTAAATAATAAAAGTATAACAGTTAACCAATAAAAGGTTTGTCTGTTATCGTTAAAAGAACTTAACTAAAAAATTTGCACTATACATTAGTTATATAGGTCCTAAAAAGTGCCTTGTGAACTATATGGTGCCAAATGTGCAATTCACATTGCAAAAAGTTCTAACGGGTCTCAAAATGTTTATTACAGTCTAATAAGTAAATAATAAAAGTATAACAGTTAACCAATAAAAGGTTTGTCTGTTATCGTTAAAAGAACTTAACTAAAAAATTTACACTATACATTAGTTATATAGGTCCTAAAAAGTGCCTTGTGAACTATATGGTGCCAAATGTGCAATTCACATTGCAAAAAGTTCTAACGGGTCTCAAAATGTTTATTAGAGTCTAATAAGTAAATAATAAAAGTATAACAGTTAACCAATAAAAGGTTTGTCTGTTATCGTTAAAAGAACTTAACTAAAAAATTTACACTATACATTAGTTATAAAGGTCCTAAAAAATGCCTTGTGAACTATATGGTGCCAAATGTGCAATTCACATTGCAAAAAGTTCTAACGGGTCTCAAAATGTTTATTAGAGTCTAATAAGTAAATAATAAAAGTATAACAGTTAATCAATAAAAGGTTTGTCTGTTATCGTTAAAAGAACTTAACTAAAAAATTTACACTATACATTAGTTATATAGGTCCTAAAAAGTGCCTTGTGAACTATATGGTGCCAAATGTGCAATTCACATTGCAAAAAGTTCTAACGGGTCTCAAAATGTTTATTAGAGTCTAATAAGTAAATAATAAAAGTATAACAGTTAACCAATAAAAGGTTTGTCTGTTATCGTTAAAAGAACTTAACTAAAAAATTTGCACTATACATTAGTTATATAGGTCCTAAAAAGTGCTTTGTGAACTATATGGTGCCAAATGTGCAATTCAAATTGCAAAAAGTTCTAACGGGTCTCAAAATGTTTATTACAGTCTAATAAGTAAATAATAAAAGTATAACAGTTAACCAATAAAAGGTTTGTCTGTTATCGTTAAAAGAACTTAACTAAAAAATTTGCACTATACATTAGTTATATAGGTCCTAAAAAGTGCCTTGTGAACTATATGGTGCCAAATGTGCAATTCACATTGCAAAAAGTTCTAACGGGTCTCAAAATGTTTATTAGAGTCTAATAAGTAAATAATAAAAGTTCAACAGTTAACCAATAAAAGGTTTGTCTGCTATCGTTAAAAGAACTTAACTAAAAATTTTGCATTATACATTAGTTATATAGGTCCTAAAAAGTGCCTTGTGAACTATATGGTGCCAAATGTGCAATTCAAATTGCAAAAAGTTCTAACGGGTCTCAAAATGTTTATTAGAGTCTAATAAGTAAATAATAAAAGTATAACAGTTAACCAATAAAAGGTTTGTCTGTTATCGTTAAAAGAACTTAACTAAAAAATTTGCACTATACATTAGTTATATAGGTCCTAAAAAGTGCCTTGTCAACTATATGGTGCCAAATGTGCAATTCACATTGCAAAAAGTTCTAACGGGTCTCAAAATGTTTATTAGAGTCTAATAAGTAAATAATAAAAGTATAACAGTTAACCAATAAAAGGTTTGTCTGTTATCGTTAAAAGAACTTAACTAAAAAATTTGCACTATACATTAGTTATATAGGTCCTAAAAAGTGCCTTGTGAACTATATGGTGCCAAATGTGCAATTCACATTGCAAAAAGTTCTAACGGGTCTCAAAATGTTTATTAGAGTCTAATAAGTAAATAATAAAAGTATAACAGTTAACCAATAAAAGGTTTGTCTGTTATCGTTAAAAGAACTTAACTAAAAAATTTACACTATACATTAGTTATATAGGTCCTAAAAAGTGCCTTGTGAACTATATGGTGCCAAATGTGCAATTCACATTGCAAAAAGTTCTAACGGGTCTCAAAATGTTTATTAGAGTCTAATAAGTAAATAATAAAAGTATAACAGTTAACCAATAAAAGGTTTGTCTGTTATCGTTAAAAGAACTTAACTAAAAAATTTGCACTATACATTAGTTATATAGGTCCTAAAAAGTGCCTTGTGAAGTATATGGTGCCAAATGTGCAATTCACATTGCAAAAAGTTCTAACGGGTCTCAAAATGTTTATTAGAGTCTAATAAGTAAATAATAAAAGTATAACAGTTAACCAATAAAAGGTTTGTCTGTTATCGTTAAAAGAACTTAACTAAAAAATTTACACTATACATTAGTTATATAGGTCCTAAAAAGTGCCTTGTGAACTATATGGTGCCAAATGTGCAATTCACATTGCAAAAAGTTCTAACGGGTCTCAAAATGTTTATTACAGTCTAATAAGTAAATAATAAAAGTATAACAGTTAACCAATAAAAGGTTTGTCTGTTATCGTTAAAAGAACTTAACTAAAAAATTTACACTATACATTAGTTATATAGGTCCTAAAAAGTGCCTTGTGAACTATATGGTGCCAAATGTGCAATTCACATTGCAAAAAGTTCTAACGGGTCTCAAAATGTTTATTAGAGTCTAATAAGTAAATAATAAAAGTATAACAGTTAACCAATAAAAGGTTTGTCTGTTATCGTTAAAAAAACTTAACTAAAAAATTTGCACTATACATTAGTTATATAGGTCCTAAAAAGTGCCTTGTGAACTATATGGTGCCAAATGTGCAATTCACATTGCAAAAAGTTCTAACGGGTCTCAAAATGTTTATTAGAGTCTAATAAGTAAATAATAAAAGTATAACAGTTAACCAATAAAAAGTTTGTCTGTTATCGTTAAAAGAACTTAACTAAAAAATTTGCACTATACATTAGTTATATAGGTCCTAAAAAGTGCCTTGTGAACTATATGGTGCCAAATGTGCAATTCACATTGCAAAAAGTTCTAACGGGTCTCAAAATGTTTATTAGAGTCTAATAAGTAAATAATAAAAGTTCAACAGTTAACCAATAAAAGGTTTGTCTGCTATCGTTAAAAGAACTTAACTAAAAATTTTGCATTATACATTAGTTATATAGGTCCTAAAAAGTGCCTTGTGAACTATATGGTGCCAAATGTGCAATTCAAATTGCAAAAAGTTCTAACGGGTCTCAAAATGTTTATTAGAGTCTAATAAGTAAATAATAAAAGTATAACAGTTAACCAATAAAAGGTTTGTCTGTTATCGTTAAAAGAACTTAACTAAAAAATTTGCACTATACATTAGTTATATAGGTCCTAAAAAGTGCCTTGTGAAGTATATGGTGCCAAATGTGCAATTCACATTGCAAAAAGTTCTAACGGGTCTCAAAATGTTTATTAGAGTCTAATAAGTAAATAATAAAAGTATAACAGTTAACCAATAAAAGGTTTGTCTGTTATCGTTAAAAGAACTTAACTAAAAAATTTGCACTATACATTAGTTATATAGGTCCTAAAAAGTGCCTTGTGAACTATATGGTGCCAAATGTGCAATTCACATTGCAAAAAGTTCTAACGGGTCTCAAAATGTTTATTACAGTCTAATAAGTAAATAATAAAAGTATAACAGTTAACCAATAAAAGGTTTGTCTGTTATCGTTAAAAGAACTTAACTAAAAAATTTACACTATACATTAGTTATATAGGTCCTAAAAAGTGCCTTGTGAACTATATGGTGCCAAATGTGCAATTCACATTGCAAAAAGTTCTAACGGGTCTCAAAATGTTTATTAGAGTCTAATAAGTAAATAATAAAAGTATAACAGTTAACCAATAAAAGGTTTGTCTGTTATCGTTAAAAGAACTTAACTAAAAAATTTACACTATACATTAGTTATAAAGGTCCTAAAAAATGCCTTGTGAACTATATGGTGCCAAATGTGCAATTCACATTGCAAAAAGTTCTAACGGGTCTCAAAATGTTTATTAGAGTCTAATAAGTAAATAATAAAAGTATAACAGTTAATCAATAAAAGGTTTGTCTGTTATCGTTAAAAGAACTTAACTAAAAAATTTGCACTATACATTAGTTATATAGGTCCTAAAAAGTGCCTTGTGAACTATATGGTGCCAAATGTGCAATTCACATTGCAAAAAGTTCTAACGGGTCTCAAAATGTTTATTAGAGTCTAATAAGTAAATAATAAAAGTATAACAGTTAACCAATAAAAGGTTTGTCTGTTATCGTTAAAAGAACTTAACTAAAAAATTTGCACTATACATTAGTTATATAGGTCCTAAAAAGTGCTTTGTGAACTATATGGTGCCAAATGTGCAATTCAAATTGCAAAAAGTTCTAACGGGTCTCAAAATGTTTATTACAGTCTAATAAGTAAATAATAAAAGTATAACAGTTAACCAATAAAAGGTTTGTCTGTTATCGTTAAAAGAACTTAACTAAAAAATTTGCACTATACATTAGTTATATAGGTCCTAAAAAGTGCCTTGTGAACTATATGGTGCCAAATGTGCAATTCACATTGCAAAAAGTTCTAACGGGTCTCAAAATGTTTATTAGAGTCTAATAAGTAAATATTAAAAGTTCAACAGTTAACCAATAAAAGGTTTGTCTGCTATCGTTAAAAGAACTTAACTAAAAATTTTGCACTATACATTAGTTATATAGGTCCTAAAAAGTGCCTTGTGAACTATATGGTGCCAAATGTGCAATTCAAATTGCAAAAAGTTCTAACGGGTCTCAAAATGTTTATTAGAGTCTAATAAGTAAATAATAAAAGTATAACAGTTAACCAATAAAAGGTTTGTCTGTTATCGTTAAAAGAACTTAACTAAAAAATTTGCACTATACATTAGTTATATAGGTCCTAAAAAGTGCCTTGTCAACTATATGGTGCCAAATGTGCAATTCACATTGCAAAAAGTTCTAACGGGTCTCAAAATGTTTATTAGAGTCTAATAAGTAAATAATAAAAGTATAACAGTTAATCAATAAAAGGTTTGTCTGTTATCGTTAAAAGAACTTAACTAAAAAATTTGCACTATACATTAGTTATATAGGTCCTAAAAAGTGCCTTGTGAACTATATGGTGCCAAATGTGCAATTCACATTGCAAAAAGTTCTAACGGGTCTCAAAATGTTTATTAGAGTCTAATAAGTAAATAATAAAAGTATAACAGTTAACCAATAAAAGGTTTGTCTGTTATCGTTAAAAGAACTTAACTAAAAAATTTACACTATACATTAGTTATATAGGTCCTAAAAAGTGTCTTGTGAACTATATGGTGCCAAATGTGCAATTCACATTGCAAAAAGTTCTAACGGGTCTCAAAATGTTTATTAGAGTCTAATAAGTAAATAATAAAAGTATAACAGTTAACCAATAAAAGGTTTGTCTGTTATCGTTAAAAGAACTTAACTAAAAAATTTACACTATACATTAGTTATATAGGTCCTAAAAAGTGCCTTGTCAACTATATGGTGCCAAATGTGCAATTCACATTGCAAAAAGTTCTAACGGGTCTCAAAATGTTTATTAGAGTCTAATAAGTAAATAATAAAAGTATAACAGTTAACCAATAAAAGGTTTGTCTGTTATCGTTAAAAGAACTTAACTAAAAAATTTGCACTATACATTAGTTATATAGGTCCTAAAAAGTGCCTTGTGAAGTATATGGTGCCAAATGTGCAATTCACATTGCAAAAAGTTCTAACGGGTCTCAAAATGTTTATTAGAGTCTAATAAGTAAATAATAAAAGTATAACAGTTAACCAATAAAAGGTTTGTCTGTTATCGTTAAAAGAACTTAACTAAAAAATTTGCACTATACATTAGTTATATAGGTCCTAAAAAGTGCCTTGTGAACTATATGGTGCCAAATGTGCAATTCACATTGCAAAAAGTTCTAACGGGTCTCAAAATGTTTATTAGAGTCTAATAAGTAAATAATAAAAGTATAACAGTTAACCAATAAAAGGTTTGTCTGTTATCGTTAAAAGAACTTAACTAAAAAATTTGCACTATACATTAGTTATATAGGTCCTAAAAAGTGCCTTGTCAACTATATGGTGCCAAATGTGCAATTCACATTGCAAAAAGTTCTAACGGGTCTCAAAATGTTTATTAGAGTCTAATAAGTAAATAATAAAAGTATAACAGTTAACCAATAAAAGGTTTGTCTGTTATCGTTAAAAGAACTTAACTAAAAAATTTGCACTCTACATTAGTTATATAGGTCCTAAAAAGTGCCTTGTGAACTATATGGTGCCAAATGTGCAATTCACATTGCAAAAAGTTCTAACGGGTCTCAAAATGTTTATTAGAGTCTAATAAGTAAATAATAAAAGTATAACATTTAACCAATAAAAGGTTTGTCTGTTATCGTTAAAAGAACTTAACTAAAATATTTGCACTATACATTAGTTATATAGGTCCTAAAAAGTGCCTTGTGAACTATATGGTGCCAAATGTGCAATTCACATTGCAAAAAGTTCTAACGGGTCTCAAAATGTTTATTAGAGTCTAATAAGTAAATAATAAAAGTATAACAGTTAACAAATAAAAAGTTTGTCTGTTATCGTTAAAAGAACTTAACTAAAAAATTTACACTATACATTAGTTATATAGGTCCTAAAAAGTGCCTTGTGAACTATATGGTGCCAAATGTGCAATTCACATTGCAAAAAGTTTTAACGGGTCTCAAAATGTTTATTAGAGTCTAATAAGTAAATAATAAAAGTATAACAGTTAACCAATAAAAGGTTTGTCTGTTATCGTTAAAAGAACTTAACTAAAAAATTTGCACTATACATTAGTTATATAGGTCCTAAAAAGTGCCTTGTGAACTATATGGTGCCAAATGTGCAATTCAAATTGCAAAAAGTTCTAACGGGTCTCAAAATGTTTATTAGAGTCTAATAAGTAAATAATAAAAGTATAACAGTTAACCAATAAAAGGTTTGTCTGTTATCGTTAAAAGAACTTAACTAAAAAGTTTGCACTATACATTAGTTATATAGGTCCTAAAAAATGCCTTGTGAACTATATGGTGCCAAATGTGCAATTCACATTGCAAAAAGTTCTAACGGGTCTCAAAATGTTTATTAGAGTCTAATAAGTAAATAATAAAAGTTCAACAGTTAACCAATAAAAGGTTTGTCTGCTATCGTTAAAAGAACTTAACTAAAAATTTTGCATTATACATTAGTTATATAGGTCCTAAAAAGTGCCTTGTCAACTATATGGTGCCAAATGTGCAATTCACATTGCAAAAAGTTCTAACGGGTCTCAAAATGTTTATTAGAGTCTAATAAGTAAATAATAAAAGTATAACAGTTAACCAATAAAAGGTTTGTCTGTTATCGTTAAAAGAACTTAACTAAAAAATTTGCACTCTACATTAGTTATATAGGTCCTAAAAAGTGCCTTGTGAACTATATGGTGCCAAATGTGCAATTCACATTGCAAAAAGTTCTAACGGGTCTCAAAATGTTTATTAGAGTCTAATAAGTAAATAATAAAAGTATAACATTTAACCAATAAAAGGTTTGTCTGTTATCGTTAAAAGAACTTAACTAAAATATTTGCACTATACATTAGTTATATAGGTCCTAAAAAGTGCCTTGTGAACTATATGGTGCCAAATGTGCAATTCACATTGCAAAAAGTTCTAACGGGTCTCAAAATGTTTATTAGAGTCTAATAAGTAAATAATAAAAGTATAACAGTTAACAAATAAAAAGTTTGTCTGTTATCGTTAAAAGAACTTAACTAAAAAATTTACACTATACATTAGTTATATAGGTCCTAAAAAGTGCCTTGTGAACTATATGGTGCCAAATGTGCAATTCACATTGCAAAAAGTTTTAACGGGTCTCAAAATGTTTATTAGAGTCTAATAAGTAAATAATAAAAGTATAACAGTTAACCAATAAAAGGTTTGTCTGTTATCGTTAAAAGAACTTAACTAAAAAATTTGCACTATACATTAGTTATATAGGTCCTAAAAAGTGCCTTGTGAACTATATGGTGCCAAATGTGCAATTCAAATTGCAAAAAGTTCTAACGGGTCTCAAAATGTTTATTAGAGTCTAATAAGTAAATAATAAAAGTATAACAGTTAACCAATAAAAGGTTTGTCTGTTATCGTTAAAAGAACTTAACTAAAAAGTTTGCACTATACATTAGTTATATAGCTCCTAAAAAATGCCTTGTGAACTATATGGTGCCAAATGTGCAATTCACATTGCAAAAAGTTCTAACGGGTCTCAAAATGTTTATTAGAGTCTAATAAGTAAATAATAAAAGTTCAACAGTTAACCAATAAAAGGTTTGTCTGTTATCGTTAAAAGAACTTAACTAAAAATTTTGCATTATACATTAGTTATATAGGTCCTAAAAAGTGCCTTGTGAACTATATGGTGCCAAATGTGCAATTCAAATTGCAAAAAATTCTAACGGGTCTCAAAATGTTTATAAGAGTCTAATAAGTAAATAATAAAAGTATAACAGTTAACCAATAAAAGGTTTGTCTGTTATCGTTAAAAGAACTTAACTAAAAAATTTGCACTATACATTAGTTATATAGGTCCTAAAAAGTGCCTTGTGAACTATATGGTGCCAAATGTGCAATTCACATTGCAAAAAGTTCTAACGGGTCTCAAAATGTTTATTAGAGTCTAATAAGTAAGTAATAAAAGTATAACAGTTAACCAACAAAAGGTTTGTCTGTTATCGTTAAAAGAACTTAACTAAAAAATTTGCACTATACATTAGTTATATAGGTCCTAAAAAGTGCCTTGTCAACTATATGGTGCCAAATGTGCAATTCACATTGCAAAATGTTCTAACGGGTCTCAAAATGTTTATTAGAGTCTAATAAGTAAATAATAAAAGTATAACAGTTAACCAATAAAAGGTTTGTCTGTTATCGTTAAAAGAACTTAATTAAAAAATTTGCACTATACATTAGTTATATAGGTCCTAAAAAGTGCCTTGTGAACTATATGGTGCCAAATGTGCAATTCACATTGCAAAAAGTTCTAACGGGTCTCAAAATGTTTATTAGAGTCTAATAAGTAAATGATAAAAGTATAACAGTTAACCAATAAAAGGTTTATCTGTTATCGTTAAAAGAACTTAACTAAAAAATTTACACTATACATTAGCTTTATAGGTCCTAAAAAGTGCCTTGTGAACTATATGGTGCCAAATGTGCAATTCACATTGCAAAAAGTTCTAACTGGTCTCAAAATGTTTATTACAGTCTAATAAGTAAATAATAAAAGTATAACAGTTAACCAATAAAAGGTTTGTCTGTTATCGTTAAAAGAACTTAACTAAAAAATTTGCACTCTACATTAGTTATATAGGTCCTAAAAAGTGCCTTGTCAACTATATGGTGCCAAATGTGCAATTCACATTGCAAAAAGTTCTAACGGGTCTCAAAATGTTTATTAGAGTCTAATAAGTAAATAATAAAAGTATAACATTTAACCAATAAAAGGTTTGTCTGTTATCGTTAAAAGAACTTAACTAAAATATTTGCACTATACATTAGTTATATAGGTCCTAAAAAGTGCCTTGTGAACTATATGGTGCCAAATGTGCAATTCACATTGCAAAAAGTTCTAACGGGTCTCAAAATGTTTATTAGAGTCTAATAAGTAAATAATAAAAGTATAACAGTTAACAAATAAAAGGTTTGTCTGTTATCGTTAAAAGAACTTAACTAAAAAATTTACACTATACATTAGTTATATAGGTCCTAAAAAGTGCCTTGTGAACTATATGGTGCCAAATGTGCAATTCACATTGCAAAAAGTTCTCACGGGTCTCAAAATGTCTATTAGAGTCTAATAAGTAAATAATAAAAGTATAACAGTTAACCAATAAAAGGTTTGTCTGTTATCGTTAAAAGAACTTAACTAAAAAATTTGCACTATACATTAGTTATATAGGTCCTAAAAAGTGCCTTGTCAACTATATGGTGCCAAATGTGCAATTCACATTGCAAAAAGTTCTAACGGGTCTCAAAATGTTTATTAGAGTCTAATAAGTAAATAATAAAAGTATAACAGTTAACCAATAAAAGGTTTGTCT
Source organism: Clavelina lepadiformis (assembly GCF_947623445.1). Lineage (NCBI taxonomy): Eukaryota > Metazoa > Chordata > Ascidiacea > Aplousobranchia > Clavelinidae > Clavelina > Clavelina lepadiformis. Next base: position 13,966,938 of record NC_135243.1, on the reverse strand, counting down.
CTTATCGTTAAAAGAACTTAACTAAAAAATTTGCACTATACATTAGTTATATAGGTCCTAAAAAGTGCCTTGTGAACTATATGGTGCCAAATGTGCAATTCACATTGCAAAAAGTTCTAACGGGTCTCAACATGTTTATTAGAGTCTAATAAGTAAATAATAAAAGTATAACAGTTAACCAATAAAAGGTTTGTCTGTTATCGTTAAAAGAACTTAACTAAAAAATTTGCACTATACATTAGTTATATAGGTCCTAAAAAGTGCCTTGTCAACTATATGGTGCCAAATGTGCAATTCACATTGCAAAAAGTTCTAACGGGTCTCAAAATGTTTATTAGAGTCTAATAAGTAAATAGTAAAAGTATAACATTTAACCAATAAAAGGTTTGTCTGTTATCGTTAAAAGAACTTAACTAAAAAATTTGCACTATACATTAGTTATATAGGTCCTAAAAAGTGCTTTGTGAACTATATGGTGCCAAATGTGCAATTCAAATTGCAAAAAGTTCTAACGGGTCTCAAAATGTTTATTACAGTCTAATAAGTAAATAATAAAAGTATAACAGTTAACCAATAAAAGGTTTGTCTGTTATCGTTAAAAGAACTTAACTAAAAAATTTGCACTATACATTAGTTATATAGGTCCTAAAAAGTGCCTTGTGAACTATATGGTGCCAAATGTGCAATTCACATTGCAAAAAGTTCTAACGGGTCTCAAAATGTTTATTAGAGTCTAATAAGTAAATAATAAAAGTTCAACAGTTAACCAATAAAAGGTTTGTCTGCTATCGTTAAAAGAACTTAACTAAAAATTTTGCATTATACATTAGTTATATAGGTCCTAAAAAGTGCCTTGTGAACTATATGGTGCCAAATGTGCAATTCAAATTGCAAAAAGTTCTAACGGGTCTCAAAATGTTTATTAGAGTCTAATAAGTAAATAATAAAAGTATAACAGTTAACCAATAAAAGGTTTGTCTGTTATCGTTAAAAGAACTTAACTAAAAAATTTGCACTATACATTAGTTATATAGGTCCTAAAAAGTGCCTTGTCAACTATATGGTGCCAAATGTGCAATTCACATTGCAAAAAGTTCTAACGGGTCTCAAAATGTTTATTAGAGTCTAATAAGTAAATAATAAAAGTATAACAGTTAACCAATAAAAGGTTTGTCTGTTATCGTTAAAAGAACTTAACTAAAAAATTTGCACTATACATTAGTTATATAGGTCCTAAAAAGTGCCTTGTGAACTATATGGTGCCAAATGTGCAATTCACATTGCAAAAAGTTCTAACGGGTCTCAAAATGTTTATTAGAGTCTAATAAGTAAATAATAAAAGTATAACAGTTAACCAATAAAAGGTTTGTCTGTTATCGTTAAAAGAACTTAACTAAAAAATTTACACTATACATTAGTTATATAGGTCCTAAAAAGTGCCTTGTGAACTATATGGTGCCAAATGTGCAATTCACATTGCAAAAAGTTCTAACGGGTCTCAAAATGTTTATTAGAGTCTAATAAGTAAATAATAAAAGTATAACAGTTAACCAATAAAAGGTTTGTCTGTTATCGTTAAAAGAACTTAACTAAAAAATTTACACTATACATTAGTTATATAGGTCCTAAAAAGTGCCTTGTCAACTATATGGTGCCAAATGTGCAATTCACATTGCAAAAAGTTCTAACGGGTCTCAAAATGTTTATTAGAGTCTAATAAGTAAATAATAAAAGTATAACAGTTAACCAATAAAAGGTTTGTCTGTTATCGTTAAAAGAACTTAACTAAAAAATTTGCACTATACATTAGTTATATAGGTCCTAAAAAGTGCCTTGTGAAGTATATGGTGCCAAATGTGCAATTCACATTGCAAAAAGTTCTAACGGGTCTCAAAATGTTTATTAGAGTCTAATAAGTAAATAATAAAAGTATAACAGTTAACCAATAAAAGGTTTGTCTGTTATCGTTAAAAGAACTTAACTAAAAAATTTGCACTATACATTAGTTATATAGGTCCTAAAAAGTGCCTTGTGAACTATATGGTGCCAAATGTGCAATTCACATTGCAAAAAGTTCTAACGGGTCTCAAAATGTTTATTAGAGTCTAATAAGTAAATAATAAAAGTATAACAGTTAACCAATAAAAGGTTTGTCTGTTATCGTTAAAAGAACTTAACTAAAAAATTTGCACTATACATTAGTTATATAGGTCCTAAAAAGTGCCTTGTCAACTATATGGTGCCAAATGTGCAATTCACATTGCAAAAAGTTCTAACGGGTCTCAAAATGTTTATTAGAGTCTAATAAGTAAATAATAAAAGTATAACAGTTAACCAATAAAAGGTTTGTCTGTTATCGTTAAAAGAACTTAACTAAAAAATTTGCACTCTACATTAGTTATATAGGTCCTAAAAAGTGCCTTGTGAACTATATGGTGCCAAATGTGCAATTCACATTGCAAAAAGTTCTAACGGGTCTCAAAATGTTTATTAGAGTCTAATAAGTAAATAATAAAAGTATAACATTTAACCAATAAAAGGTTTGTCTGTTATCGTTAAAAGAACTTAACTAAAATATTTGCACTATACATTAGTTATATAGGTCCTAAAAAGTGCCTTGTGAACTATATGGTGCCAAATGTGCAATTCACATTGCAAAAAGTTCTAACGGGTCTCAAAATGTTTATTAGAGTCTAATAAGTAAATAATAAAAGTATAACAGTTAACAAATAAAAAGTTTGTCTGTTATCGTTAAAAGAACTTAACTAAAAAATTTACACTATACATTAGTTATATAGGTCCTAAAAAGTGCCTTGTGAACTATATGGTGCCAAATGTGCAATTCACATTGCAAAAAGTTTTAACGGGTCTCAAAATGTTTATTAGAGTCTAATAAGTAAATAATAAAAGTATAACAGTTAACCAATAAAAGGTTTGTCTGTTATCGTTAAAAGAACTTAACTAAAAAATTTGCACTATACATTAGTTATATAGGTCCTAAAAAGTGCCTTGTGAACTATATGGTGCCAAATGTGCAATTCAAATTGCAAAAAGTTCTAACGGGTCTCAAAATGTTTATTAGAGTCTAATAAGTAAATAATAAAAGTATAACAGTTAACCAATAAAAGGTTTGTCTGTTATCGTTAAAAGAACTTAACTAAAAAGTTTGCACTATACATTAGTTATATAGGTCCTAAAAAATGCCTTGTGAACTATATGGTGCCAAATGTGCAATTCACATTGCAAAAAGTTCTAACGGGTCTCAAAATGTTTATTAGAGTCTAATAAGTAAATAATAAAAGTTCAACAGTTAACCAATAAAAGGTTTGTCTGCTATCGTTAAAAGAACTTAACTAAAAATTTTGCATTATACATTAGTTATATAGGTCCTAAAAAGTGCCTTGTCAACTATATGGTGCCAAATGTGCAATTCACATTGCAAAAAGTTCTAACGGGTCTCAAAATGTTTATTAGAGTCTAATAAGTAAATAATAAAAGTATAACAGTTAACCAATAAAAGGTTTGTCTGTTATCGTTAAAAGAACTTAACTAAAAAATTTGCACTCTACATTAGTTATATAGGTCCTAAAAAGTGCCTTGTGAACTATATGGTGCCAAATGTGCAATTCACATTGCAAAAAGTTCTAACGGGTCTCAAAATGTTTATTAGAGTCTAATAAGTAAATAATAAAAGTATAACATTTAACCAATAAAAGGTTTGTCTGTTATCGTTAAAAGAACTTAACTAAAATATTTGCACTATACATTAGTTATATAGGTCCTAAAAAGTGCCTTGTGAACTATATGGTGCCAAATGTGCAATTCACATTGCAAAAAGTTCTAACGGGTCTCAAAATGTTTATTAGAGTCTAATAAGTAAATAATAAAAGTATAACAGTTAACCAATAAAAGGTTTGTCTGTTATCGTTAAAAGAACTTAACTAAAAAATTTGCAATATACATTAGTTATATAGGTCCTAAAAAGTGCCTTGTGAACTATATGGTGCCAAATGTGCAATTCAAATTGCAAAAAGTTCTAACGGGTCTCAAAATGTTTATTAGAGTCTAATAAGTAAATAATAAAAGTATAACAGTTAACCAATAAAAGGTTTGTCTGTTATCGTTAAAAGAACTTAACTAAAAAGTTTGCACTATACATTAGTTATATAGCTCCTAAAAAATGCCTTGTGAACTATATGGTGCCAAATGTGCAATTCACATTGCAAAAAGTTCTAACGGGTCTCAAAATGTTTATTAGAGTCTAATAAGTAAATAATAAAAGTTCAACAGTTAACCAATAAAAGGTTTGTCTGCTATCGTTAAAAGAACTTAACTAAAAATTTTGCATTATACATTAGTTATATAGGTCCTAAAAAGTGCCTTGTGAACTATATGGTGCCAAATGTGCAATTCAAATTGCAAAAAGTTCTAACGGGTCTCAAAATGTTTATTAGAGTCTAATAAGTAAATAATAAAAGTATAACAGTTAACCAATAAAAGGTTTGTCTGTTATCGTTAAAAGAACTTAACTAAAAAATTTGCACTATACATTAGTTATATAGGTCCTAAAAAGTGCCTTGTCAACTATATGGTGCCAAATGTGCAATTCACATTGCAAAAAGTTCTAACGGGTCTCAAAATGTTTATTAGAGTCTAATAAGTAAATAATAAAAGTATAACAGTTAACCAATAAAAGGTTTGTCTGTTATCGTTAAAAGAACTTAACTAAAAAGTTTGCACTATACATTAGTTATATAGCTCCTAAAAAATGCCTTGTGAACTATATGGTGCCAAATGTGCAATTCACATTGCAAAAAGTTCTAACGGGTCTCAAAATGTTTATTAGAGTCTAATAAGTAAATAATAAAAGTTCAACAGTTAACCAATAAAAGGTTTGTCTGCTATCGTTAAAAGAACTTAACTAAAAATTTTGCATTATACATTAGTTATATAGGTCCTAAAAAGTGCCTTGTGAACTATATGGTGCCAAATGTGCAATTCAAATTGCAAAAAGTTCTAACGGGTCTCAAAATGTTTATTAGAGTCTAATAAGTAAATAATAAAAGTATAACAGTTAACCAATAAAAGGTTTGTCTGTTATCGTTAAAAGAACTTAACTAAAAAATTTGCACTATACATTAGTTATATAGGTCCTAAAAAGTGCCTTGTCAACTATATGGTGCCAAATGTGCAATTCACATTGCAAAAAGTTCTAACGGGTCTCAAAATGTTTATTAGAGTCTAATAAGTAAATAATAAAAGTATAACAGTTAACAAATAAAAAGTTTGTCTGTTATCGTTAAAAGAACTTAACTAAAAAATTTGCACTATACATTAGTTATATAGGTCCTAAAAAGTGCCTTGTGAACTATATGGTGCCAAATGTGCAATTCAAATTGCAAAAAGTTCTAACGGGTCTCAAAATGTTTATTAGAGTCTAATAAGTAAATAATAAAAGTATAACAGTTAACCAATAAAAGGTTTGTCTGTTATCGTTAAAAGAACTTAACTAAAAAGTTTGCACTATACATTAGTTATATAGCTCCTAAAAAATGCCTTGTGAACTATATGGTGCCAAATGTGCAATTCACATTGCAAAAAGTTCTAACGGGTCTCAAAATGTTTATTAGAGTCTAATAAGTAAATAATAAAAGTTCAACAGTTAACCAATAAAAGGTTTGTCTGCTATCGTTAAAAGAACTTAACTAAAAATTTTGCATTATACATTAGTTATATAGGTCCTAAAAAGTGCCTTGTGAACTATATGGTGCCAAATGTGCAATTCAAATTGCAAAAAGTTCTAACGGGTCTCAAAATGTTTATTAGAGTCTAATAAGTAAATAATAAAAGTATAACAGTTAACCAATAAAAGGTTTGTCTGTTATCGTTAAAAGAACTTAACTAAAAAATTTGCACTATACATTAGTTATATAGGTCCTAAAAAGTGCCTTGTCAACTATATGGTGCCAAATGTGCAATTCACATTGCAAAAAGTTCTAACGGGTCTCAAAATGTTTATTAGAGTCTAATAAGTAAATAATAAAAGTATAACAGTTAACCAATAAAAGGTTTGTCTGTTATCGTTAAAAGAACTTAACTAAAAAATTTGCACTATACATTAGTTATATAGGTCCTAAAAAGTGCCTTGTGAACTATATGGTGCCAAATGTGCAATTCACATTGCAAAAAGTTCTAACGGGTCTCAAAATGTTTATTAGAGTCTAATAAGTAAATAATAAAAGTATAACAGTTAACCAATAAAAGGTTTGTCTGTTATCGTTAAAAGAACTTAACTAAAAAATTTACACTATACATTAGTTATATAGGTCCTAAAAAGTGCCTTGTGAACTATATGGTGCCAAATGTGCAATTCACATTGCAAAAAGTTCTAACGGGTCTCAAAATGTTTATTAGAGTCTAATAAGTAAATAATAAAAGTATAACAGTTAACCAATAAAAGGTTTGTCTGTTATCGTTAAAAGAACTTAACTAAAAAATTTACACTATACATTAGTTATATAGGTCCTAAAAAGTGCCTTGTCAACTATATGGTGCCAAATGTGCAATTCACATTGCAAAAAGTTCTAACGGGTCTCAAAATGTTTATTAGAGTCTAATAAGTAAATAATAAAAGTATAACAGTTAACCAATAAAAGGTTTGTCTGTTATCGTTAAAAGAACTTAACTAAAAAATTTGCACTATACATTAGTTATATAGGTCCTAAAAAGTGCCTTGTGAAGTATATGGTGCCAAATGTGCAATTCACATTGCAAAAAGTTCTAACGGGTCTCAAAATGTTTATTAGAGTCTAATAAGTAAATAATAAAAGTATAACAGTTAACCAATAAAAGGTTTGTCTGTTATCGTTAAAAGAACTTAACTAAAAAATTTGCACTATACATTAGTTATATAGGTCCTAAAAAGTGCCTTGTGAACTATATGGTGCCAAATGTGCAATTCACATTGCAAAAAGTTCTAACGGGTCTCAAAATGTTTATTAGAGTCTAATAAGTAAATAATAAAAGTATAACAGTTAACCAATAAAAGGTTTGTCTGTTATCGTTAAAAGAACTTAACTAAAAAATTTGCACTATACATTAGTTATATAGGTCCTAAAAAGTGCCTTGTCAACTATATGGTGCCAAATGTGCAATTCACATTGCAAAAAGTTCTAACGGGTCTCAAAATGTTTATTAGAGTCTAATAAGTAAATAATAAAAGTATAACAGTTAACCAATAAAAGGTTTGTCTGTTATCGTTAAAAGAACTTAACTAAAAAATTTGCACTCTACATTAGTTATATAGGTCCTAAAAAGTGCCTTGTGAGTTATATGGTGCCAAATGTGCAATTCACATTGCAAAAAGTTCTAACGGGTCTCAAAATGTTTATTAGAGTCTAATAAGTAAATAATAAAAGTATAACATTTAACCAATAAAAGGTTTGTCTGTTATCGTTAAAAGAACTTAACTAAAATATTTGCACTATACATTAGTTATATAGGTCCTAAAAAGTGCCTTGTGAACTATATGGTGCCAAATGTGCAATTCACATTGCAAAATGTTCTAACGGGTCTCAAAATGTTTATTAGAGTCTAATAAGTAAATAATAAAAGTATAACAGTTAACAAATAAAAAGTTTGTCTGTTATCGTTAAAAGAACTTAACTAAAAAATTTACACTATACATTAGTTATATAGGTCCTAAAAAGTGCCTTGTGAACTATATGGTGCCAAATGTGCAATTCACATTGCAAAAAGTTTTAACGGGTCTCAAAATGTTTATTAGAGTCTAATAAGTAAATAATAAAAGTATAACAGTTAACCAATAAAAGGTTTGTCTGTTATCGTTAAAAGAACTTAACTAAAAAATTTGCACTATACATTAGTTATATAGGTCCTAAAAAGTGCCTTGTGAACTATATGGTGCCAAATGTGCAATTCAAATTGCAAAAAGTTCTAACGGGTCTCAAAATGTTTATTAGAGTCTAATAAGTAAATAATAAAAGTATAACAGTTAACCAATAAAAGGTTTGTCTGTTATCGTTAAAAGAACTTAACTAAAAAGTTTGCACTATACATTAGTTATATAGGTCCTAAAAAATGCCTTGTGAACTATATGGTGCCAAATGTGCAATTCACATTGCAAAAAGTTCTAACGGGTCTCAAAATGTTTATTAGAGTCTATTAAGTAAATAATAAAAGTTCAACAGTTAACCAATAAAAGGTTTGTCTGCTATCGTTAAAAGAACTTAACTAAAAATTTTGCATTATACATTAGTTATATAGGTCCTAAAAAGTGCCTTGTCAACTATATGGTGCCAAATGTGCAATTCACATTGCAAAAAGTTCTAACGGGTCTCAAAATGTTTATTAGAGTCTAATAAGTAAATAATAAAAGTATAACAGTTAACCAATAAAAGGTTTGTCTGTTATCGTTAAAAGAACTTAACTAAAAAATTTGCACTCTACATTAGTTATATAGGTCCTAAAAAGTGCCTTGTGAACTATATGGTGCCAAATGTGCAATTCACATTGCAAAAAGTTCTAACGGGTCTCAAAATGTTTATTAGAGTCTAATAAGTAAATAATAAAAGTATAACAGTTAACCAATAAAAGGTTTGTCTGTTATCGTTAAAAGAACTTAACTAAAAAATTTGCACTATACATTAGTTATATAGGTCCTAAAAAGTGCCTTGTGAACTATATGGTGCCAAATGTGCAATTCACATTGCAAAAAGTTCTAACGGGTCTCAAAATGTTTATTAGAGTCTAATAAGTAAATAATAAAAGTATAACAGTTAACAAATAAAAAGTTTGTCTGTTATCGTTAAAAGAACTTAACTAAAAAATTTGCACTATACATTAGTTATATAGGTCCTAAAAAGTGCCTTGTGAACTATATGGTGCCAAATGTGCAATTCAAATTGCAAAAAGTTCTAACGGGTCTCAAAATGTTTATTAGAGTCTAATAAGTAAATAATAAAAGTATAACAGTTAACCAATAAAAGGTTTGTCTGTTATCGTTAAAAGAACTTAACTAAAAAGTTTGCACTATACATTAGTTATATAGCTCCTAAAAAATGCCTTGTGAACTATATGGTGCCAAATGTGCAATTCACATTGCAAAAAGTTCTAACGGGTCTCAAAATGTTTATTAGAGTCTAATAAGTAAATAATAAAAGTTCAACAGTTAACCAATAAAAGGTTTGTCTGCTATCGTTAAAAGAACTCAACTAAAAATTTTGCATTATACATTAGTTATATAGGTCCTAAAAAGTGCCTTGTGAACTATATGGTGCCAAATGTGCAATTCAAATTGCAAAAAGTTCTAACGGGTCTCAAAATGTTTATAAGAGTCTAATAAGTAAATAATAAAAGTATAACAGTTAACCAATAAAAGGTTTGTCTGTTATCGTTAAAAGAACTTAACTAAAAAATTTGCACTATACATTAGTTATATAGGTCCTAAAAAGTGCCTTGTGAACTATATGGTGCCAAATGTGCAATTCACATTGCAAAAAGTTCTAACGGGTCTCAAAATGTTTATTAGAGTCTAATAAGTAAGTAATAAAAGTATAACAGTTAACCAACAAAAGGTTTGTCTGTTATCGTTAAAAGAACTTAACTAAAAAATTTGCACTATACATTAGTTATATAGGTCCTAAAAAGTGCCTTGTCAACTATATGGTGCCAAATGTGCAATTCACATTGCAAAATGTTCTAACGGGTCTCAAAATGTTTATTAGAGTCTAATAAGTAAATAATAAAAGTATAACAGTTAACCAATAAAAGGTTTGTCTGTTATCGTTAAAAGAACTTAATTAAAAAATTTGCACTATACATTAGTTATATAGGTCCTAAAAAGTGCCTTGTGAACTATATGGTGCCAAATGTGCAATTCACATTGCAAAAAGTTCTAACGGGTCTCAAAATGTTTATTAGAGTCTAATAAGTAAATGATAAAAGTATAACAGTTAACCAATAAAAGGTTTGTCTGTTATCGTTAAAAGAACTTAACTAAAAAATTTACACTATACATTAGCTTTATAGGTCCTAAAAAGTGCCTTGTGAACTATATGGTGCCAAATGTGCAATTCACATTGCAAAAAGTTCTAACTGGTCTCAAAATGTTTATTACAGTCTAATAAGTAAATAATAAAAGTATAACAGTTAACCAATAAAAGCTTTGTCTGTTATCGTTAAAAGAACTTAACTAAAAAATTTGCACTCTACATTAGTTATATAGGTCCTAAAAAGTGCCTTGTCAACTATATGGTGCCAAATGTGCAATTCACATTGCAAAAAGTTCTAACGGGTCTCAAAATGTTTATTAGAGTCTAATAAGTAAATAATAAAAGTATAACATTTAACCAATAAAAGGTTTGTCTGTTATCGTTAAAAGAACTTAACTAAAATATTTGCACTATACATTAGTTATATAGGTCCTAAAAAGTGCCTTGTGAACTATATGGTGCCAAATGTGCAATTCACATTGCAAAAAGTTCTAACGGGTCTCAAAATGTTTATTAGAGTCTAATAAGTAAATAATAAAAGTATAACAGTTAACAAATAAAAGGTTTGTCTGTTATCGTTAAAAGAACTTAACTAAAAAATTTACACTATACATTAGTTATATAGGTCCTAAAAAGTGCCTTGTGAACTATATGGTGCCAAATGTGCAATTCACATTGCAAAAAGTTCTAACGGGTCTCAAAATGTCTATTAGAGTCTAATAAGTAAATAATAAAAGTATAACAGTTAACCAATAAAAGGTTTGTCTGTTATCGTTAAAAGAACTTAACTAAAAAATTTGCACTATACATTAGTTATATAGGTCCTAAAAAGTGCCTTGTCAACTATATGGTGCCAAATGTGCAATTCACATTGCAAAAAGTTCTAACGGGTCTCAAAATGTTTATTAGAGTCTAATAAGTAAATAATAAAAGTATAACAGTTAACCAATAAAAGGTTTGTCTCTTATCGTTAAAAGAACTTAACTAAAAAATTTGCACTATACATTAGTTATATAGGTCCTAAAAAGTGCCTTGTGAACTATATGGTGCCAAATGTGCAATTCACATTGCAAAAAGTTCTAACGGGTCTCAACATGTTTATTAGAGTCTAATAAGTAAATAATAAAAGTATAACAGTTAACCAATAAAAGGTTTGTCTGTTATCGTTAAAAGAACTTAACTAAAAAATTTGCACTATACATTAGTTATATAGGTCCTAAAAAGTGCCTTGTCAACTATATGGTGCCAAATGTGCAATTCACATTGCAAAAAGTTCTAACGGGTCTCAAAATGTTTATTAGAGTCTAATAAGTAAATAGTAAAAGTATAACATTTAACCAATAAAAGGTTTGTCTGTTATCGTTAAAAGAACTTAACTAAAATATTTGCACTATACATTAGTTATATAGGTCCTAAAAAGTGCCTTGTGAACTATATGGTGCCAAATGTGCAATTCACATTGCAAAAAGTTCTAACGGGTCTCAAAATGTTTATTAGAGTCTAATAAGTAAATAATAAAAGTATAACAGTTAACAAATAAAACGTTTGTCTGTTATCGTTAAAAGAACTTAACTAAAAAATTTACACTATACATTAGTTATATAGGTCCTAAAAAGTGCCTTGTGAACTATATGGTGCCAAATGTGCAATTCACATTGCAAAAAGTTTTAACGGGTCTCAAAATGTTTATTAGAGTCTAATAAGTAAATAATAAAAGTATAACAGTTAACCAATAAAAGGTTTGTCTGTTATCGTTAAAAGAACTTAACTAAAAAATTTGCACTATACATTAGTTATATAGGTCCTAAAAAGTGCCTTGTGAACTATATGGTGCCAAATGTGCAATTCAAATTGCAAAAAGTTCTAACGGGTCTCAAAATGTTTATTAGAGTCTAATAAGTAAATAATAAAAGTATAACAGTTAACCAATAAAAGGTTTGTCTGTTATCGTTAAAAGAACTTAACTAAAAATTTTGCATTATACATTAGTTATATAGGTCCTAAAAAGTGCCTTGTGAACTATATGGTGCCAAATGTGCAATTCAAATTGCAAAAAGTTCTAATGGGTCTCAAAATGTTTATTAGAGTCTAATAAGTAAATAATAAAAGTATAACAGTTAACCAATAAAAGGTTTGTCTGTTATCGTTAAAAGAACTTAACTAAAAAATTTGCACTATACATTAGTTATATAGGTCCTAAAAAGTGCCTTGTGAACTATATGGTGCCAAATGTGCAATTCACATTGCAAAAAGTTCTAACGGGTCTCAAAATGTTTATTAGAGTCTAATAAGTAAATAATAAAAGTATAACAGTTAACCAACAAAAGGTTTGTCTGTTATCGTTAAAAGAACTTAACTAAAAAATTTGCACTATACATTAGTTATATAGGTCCTAAAAAGTGCCTTGTCAACTATATGGTGCCAAATGTGCAATTCACATTGCAAAATGTTCTAACGGGTCTCAAAATGTTTATTAGAGTCTAATAAGTAAATAATAAAAGTATAACAGTTAACCAATAAAAGGTTTGTCTGTTATCGTTAAAAGAACTTAATTAAAAAATTTGCACTATACATTAGTTATAAAGGTCCTAAAAAGTGCCTTGTGAACTATATGGTGCCAAATGTGCAATTCACATTGCAAAAAGTTCTAACGGGTCTCAAAATGTTTATTAGAGTCTAATAAGTAAATGATAAAAGTATAACAGTTAACCAATAAAAGGTTTGTCTGTTATCGTTAAAAGAACTTAACTAAAAAATTTACACTATACATTAGCTTTATAGGTCCTAAAAAGTGCCTTGTGAACTATATGGTGCCAAATGTGCAATTCACATTGCAAAAAGTTCTAACTGGTCTCAAAATGTTTATTACAGTCTAATAAGTAAATAATAAAAGTATAACAGTTAACCAATAAAAGGTTTGTCTGTTATCGTTAAAAGAACTTAACTAAAAAATTTGCACTCTACATTAGTTATATAGGTCCTAAAAAGTGCCTTGTCAACTATATGGTGCCAAATGTGCAATTCACATTGCAAAAAGTTCTAACGGGTCTCAAAATGTTTATTAGAGTCTAATAAGTAAATAATAAAAGTATAACATTTAACCAATAAAAGGTTTGTCTGTTATCGTTAAAAGAACTTAACTAAAATATTTGCACTATACATTAGTTATATAGGTCCTAAAAAGTGCCTTGTGAACTATATGGTGCCAAATGTGCAATTCACATTGCAAAAAGTTCTAACGGGTCTCAAAATGTTTATTAGAGTCTAATAAGTAAATAATAAAAGTATAACAGTTAACAAATAAAAGGTTTGTCTGTTATCGTTAAAAGAACTTAACTAAAAAATTTACACTATACATTAGTTATATAGGTCCTAAAAAGTGCCTTGTGAACTATATGGTGCCAAATGTGCAATTCACATTGCAAAAAGTTCTCACGGGTCTCAAAATGTCTATTAGAGTCTAATAAGTAAATAATAAAAGTATAACAGTTAACCAATAAAAGGTTTGTCTGTTATCGTTAAAAGAACTTAACTAAAAAATTTGCACTATACATTAGTTATATAGGTCCTAAAAAGTGCCTTTTCAACTATATGGTGCCAAATGTGCAATTCACATTGCAAAAAGTTCTAACGGGTCTCAAAATGTTTATTAGAGTCTAATAAGTAAATAATAAAAGTATAACAGTTAACCAATAAAAGGTTTGTCTCTTATCGTTAAAAGAACTTAACTAAAAAATTTGCACTATACATTAGTTATATAGGTCCTAAAAAGTGCCTTGTGAACTATATGGTGCCAAATGTGCAATTCACATTGCAAAAAGTTCTAACGGGTCTCAACATGTTTATTAGAGTCTAATAAGTAAATAATAAAAGTATAACAGTTAACCAATAAAAGGTTTGTCTGTTATCGTTAAAAGAACTTAACTAAAAAATTTGCACTATACATTAGTTATATAGGTCCTAAAAAGTGCCTTGTCAACTATATGGTGCCAAATGTGCAATTCACATTGCAAAAAGTTCTAACGGGTCTCAAAATGTTTATTAGAGTCTAATAAGTAAATAATAAAAGTATAACAGTTAACCAATAAAAGGTTTGTCTGTTATCGTTAAAAGAACTTAACTAAAATATTTGCACTATACATTAGTTATATAGGTCCTAAAAAGTGCCTTGTGAACTATATGGTGCCAAATGTGCAATTCACATTGCAAAAAGTTCTAACGGGTCTCAAAATGTTTATTAGAGTCTAATAAGTAAATAATAAAAGTATAACAGTTAACAAATAAAAGGTTTGTCTGTTATCGTTAAAAGAACTTAACTAAAAAATTTACACTATACATTAGTTATATAGGTCCTAAAAAGTGCCTTGTGAACTATATGGTGCCAAATGTGCAATTCACATTGCAAAAAGTTCTCACGGGTCTCAAAATGTTTATTAGAGCCTAATAAGTAAATAATAACAGTATAACAGTTAACCAATAAAAGGTTTGTCTGTTATCGTTAAAAGAACTTAACTAAAAAATTTACACTATACATTAGTTATATAGGTCCTAAAAAGTGCCTTGTGAACTATATGGTGCCAAATGTGCAATTCACATTGCAAAAAGTTCTAACGGGTCTCAAAATGTTTATTAGAGTCTAATAAGTAAATATTAAAAGTATAACAGTTAACCAATAAAAGGTTTGTCTCTTATCGTTAAAAGAACTTAACTAAAAAATTTGCACTATACATTAGTTATATAGGTCCTAAAAAGTGCCTTGTGAACTATATGGTGCCAAATGTGCATTTCACATTGCAAAAAGTTCTAACGGGGCTCAAAATGTTTATTAGAGTCTAATAAGTAAATAATAAAAGTATAACAGTTAACCAATAAAAGGTTTGTCTCTTATCGTTAAAAGAACTTAACTAAAAAATTTGCACTATACATTAGTTATATAGGTCCTAAAAAGTGCCTTGTGAACTATATGGTGCCAAATGTGCAATTCACAATGCAAAAAGTTCTAACGGGTCTCAAAATGTTTATTAGAGTCTAATAAGTAAATAATAAAAGTATAACAGTTAACCAATAAAAGGTTTGTCTGTTATCGTTAAAAGAACTTAACTAAAAAATTTCCACTGTACATTAGCTATATAAATCCTAAAAAGTGCCTTGTGAACTATATGATGCTAAATGTGCAATTCACATTGCAAAAAGTTTTAACGGGTCTCAAAATGTTTATTAGAGTCTAATAAGTAAATAATAAAAGTATAACAGTTAACCAATAAAAGGTTTGTCTGTTATCGTTAAAAGAACTTAACTGAAAAATTTACACTATACATTAGTTATATAGGTCCTAAAAAGTGTCTTGTGAACTATATGGTGCCAAATGTGCAATTCACATTGCAAAAAGTTCTAACGGGTCTCAAAATGTTTATTAGAGTCTAATAAGTAAATAATAAAAGTATAACAGTTAACCAATAAAAGGTTTGTCTGTTATCGTTAAAAGAACTTAATTAAAAAATTTGCACTATACATTAGTTATATAGGTCCTAAAAAGTGCCTTGTGAACTATATGGTGCCAAATGTGCAATTCACATTGCAAAAAGTTCTAACGGGTCTCAAAATGTTTATTACAGTCTAATAAGTAAATAATAAAAGTATAACAGTTAACCAATAAAAGGTTTGTCTGTTATCGTTAAAAGAACTTAACTAAAAAATTTGCACTATACATTAGTTATATAGGTCCTAAAAAGTGCCTTGTGAACTATATGGTGCCAAATGTGCAATTCACATTGCAGAAAGTTCTAACGGGTCTCAAAATGTTTAGTAGAGTCTAATAAGTAAATAATAAAAGTATAACAGTTAACCAATAAAAGGTTTGTCTGTTATCGTTAAAAGAACTTAACTAAAAAATTTGCACTATACATTAGTTATATAGGTCCTAAAAAGTGCCTTGTGAACTATATGGTGCCAAATGTGCAATTCACATTGCAAAAAGTTCTAACGGGTCTCAAAATGTTTATTAGAGTCTAATAAGTAAATAATAAAAGTATAACAGTTAACCAATAAAAGGTTTGTCTGTTATCGTTAAAAGAACTTAACTAAAAAATTTCCACTATACATTAGTTATATAGGTCCTAAAAAGTGCCTTGTGAACTATATGGTGCCAAATGTGCAATTCACATTGCAAAACGTTCTCACGGGTCTCAAAATGTTTATTAGAGTCTAATAAGTAAATAATAAAAGTATAACAGTTAACCAATAAAAGGTTTGTCTGTTATCGTTAAAAGAACTTAACTAAAAAATTTGCACTATACATTAGTTATATAGGTCCTAAAAAGTGCCTTGTGAACTATATGGTGCCAAATGTGCAATTCACATTGCAAAAAGTTCTAACGGGTCTCAAAATGTTTATTAGAGTCTAATAAGTAAATAATAAAAGTATAACAGTTAACCAATAAAAGGTTTGTCTGTTATCGTTAAAAGAACTTAACTAAAAAATTTACACTATACATTAGTTATATAGGTCCTAAAAAGTGCCTTGTGAACTATATGGTGCCAAATGTGCAATTCACATTGCAAAAAGTTCTCACGGGTCTCAAAATGTTTATTAGAGTCTAATAAGTAAATAATAACAGTATAACAGTTAACCAATAAAAGGTTTGTCTGTTATCGTTAAAAGAACTTAACTAAAAAATTTACACTATACATTAGTTATATAGGTCCTAAAAAGTGCCTTGTGAACTATATGGTGCCAAATGTGCAATTCACATTGCAAAAAGTTCTAACGGGTCTCAAAATGTTTATTAGAGTCTAATAAGTAAATATTAAAAGTATAACAGTTAACCAATAAAAGGTTTGTCTCTTATCGTTAAAAGAACTTAACTAAAAAATTTGCACTATACATTAGTTATATAGGTCCTAAAAAGTGCCTTGTGAACTATATGGTGCCAAATGTGCATTTCACATTGCAAAAAGTTCTAACGGGGCTCAAAATGTTTATTAGAGTCTAATAAGTAAATAATAAAAGTATAACAGTTAACCAATAAAAGGTTTGTCTCTTATCGTTAAAAGAACTTAACTAAAAAATTTGCACTATACATTAGTTATATAGGTCCTAAAAAGTGCCTTGTGAACTATATGGTGCCAAATGTGCAATTCACAATGCAAAAAGTTCTAACGGGTCTCAAAATGTTTATTAGAGTCTAATAAGTAAATAATAAAAGTATAACAGTTAACCAATAAAAGGTTTGTCTGTTATCGTTAAAAGAACTTAACTAAAAAATTTCCACTGTACATTAGCTATATAAATCCTAAAAAGTGCCTTGTGAACTATATGATGCTAAATGTGCAATTCACATTGCAAAAAGTTCTAACGGGTCTCAAAATGTTTATTAGAGTCTAATAAGTAAATAATAAAAGTATAACAGTTAACCAATAAAAGGTTTGTCTGTTATCGTTAAAAGAACTTAACTGAAAAATTTACACTATACATTAGTTATATAGGTCCTAAAAAGTGTCTTGTGAACTATTTGGTGCCAAATGTGCAATTCACATTGCAAAAAGTTCTAACGGGTCTCAAAATGTTTATTAGAGTCTAATAAGTAAATAATAAAAGTATAACAGTTAACCAATAAAAGGTTTGTCTGTTATCGTTAAAAGAACTTAATTAAAAAATTTGCACTATACATTAGTTATATAGGTCCTTAAAAGTGCCTTGTGAACTATATGGTGCCAAATGTGCAATTCACATTGCAAAAAGTTCTAACGGGTCTCAAAATGTTTATTAGAGTCTAATAAGTAAATAATAAAAGTATAACAGTTAACCAATAAAAGGTTTGTCTGTTATCGTTAAAAGAACTTAACTAAAAAATTTGCACTATACATTAGTTATATAGGTCCTAAAAAGTGCCTTGTGAACTATATGGTGCCAAATGTGCAATTCACATTGCAGAAAGTTCTAACGGGTCTCAAAATGTTTAGTAGAGTCTAATAAGTAAATAATAAAAGTATAACAGTTAACCAATAAAAGGTTTGTCTGTTATCGTTAAAAGAACTTAACTAAAAAATTTGCACTATACATTAGTTATATAGGTCCTAAAAAGTGCCTTGTGAACTATATGGTGCCAAATGTGCAATTCACATTGCAAAAAGTTCTAACGGGTCTCAAAATGTTTATTAGAGTCTAATAAGTAAATAATAAAAGTATAACAGTTAACCAATAAAAGGTTTGTCTGTTATCGTTAAAAGAACTTAACTAAAAAATTTCCACTATACATTAGTTATATAGGTCCTAAAAAGTGCCTTGTGAACTATATGGTGCCAAATGTGCAATTCACATTGCAAAACGTTCTCACGGGTCTCAAAATGTTTATTAGAGTCTAATAAGTAAATAATAAAAGTATAACAGTTAACCAATAAAAGGTTTGTCTGTTATCGTTAAAAGAACTTAACTAAAAAATTTGCACTATACATTAGTTATATAGGTCCTAAAAAGTGCCTTGTCAACTATATGGTGCCAAATGTGCAATTCACATTGCAAAAAGTTCTAACGGGTCTCAAAATGTTTATTAGAGTCTAATAAGTAAATAATAAAAGTATAACAGTTAACCAATAAAAGGTTTGTCTGTTATCGTTAAAAGAACTTAACTAAAAAATTTGCACTATACATTAGTTATATAGGTCCTAAAAAGTGCCTTGTGAACTATATGGTGCCAAATGTGCAATTCACATTGCAGAAAGTTCTAACGGGTCTCAAAATGTTTAGTAGAGTCTAATAAGTAAATAATAAAAGTATAACAGTTAACCAATAAAAGGTTTGTCTGTTATCGTTAAAAGAACTTAACTAAAAAATTTGCACTATACATTAGTTATATAGGTCCTAAAAAGTGCCTTGTGAACTATATGGTGCCAAATGTGCAATTCACATTGCAAAAAGTTCTAACGGGTCTCAAAATGTTTATTAGAGTCTAATAAGTAAATAATAAAAGTATAACAGTTAACCAATAAAAGGTTTGTCTGTTATCGTTAAAAGAATTTAACTAAAATATTTGCACTATACATTAGTTATATAGGTCCTAAAAAGTGCCTTGTGAACTATATGGTGCCAAATGTGCAATTCACATTGCAAAAAGTTCTAACGGGTCTCAAAATGTTTATTAGAGTCTAATAAGTAAATAATAAAAGTATAACAGTTAACCAATAAAAGGTTTGTCTGTTATCGTTAAAAGAACTTAACTAAAAAATTTACACTATACATTAGTTATATAGGTCCTAAAAAGTGCCTTGTGAACTATATGGTGCCAAATGTGCAATTCACATTGCAAAAAGTTCTCACGGGTCTCAAAATGTTTATTAGAGTCTAATAAGTAAATAATAAAAGTATAACAGTTAACCAATAAAAGGTTTGTCTGTTATCGTTAAAAGAACTTAACTAAAAAATTTGCACTATACATTAGTTATATAGGTCCTAAAAAGTGCCTTGTGAACTATATGGTGCCAAATGTGCAATTCACATTGCAAAAAGTTCTAACGGGTCTCAAAATGTTTATTAGAGTCTAATAAGTAAATAATAAAAGTATAACAGTTAACCAATAAAAGGTTTGTCTGTTATCGTTAAAAGAACTTAACTAAAAAATTTACACTATACATTAGTTATATAGGTCCTAAAAAGTGCCTTGTGAACTATATGGTGCCAAATGTGCAATTCACATTGCAAAAAGTTCTCACGGGTCTCAAAATGTTTATTAGAGTCTAATAAGTAAATAATAAAAGTATAACAGTTAACCAATAAAAGGTTTGTCTGTTATCGTTAAAAGAACTTAACTAAAAAATTTGCACTATACATTAGTTATATAGGTCCTAAAAAGTGCCTTGTCAACTATATGGTGCCAAATGTGCAATTCACATTGCAAAAAGTTCTAACGGGTCTCAAAATGTTTATTAGAGTCTAATAAGTAAATAATAAAAGTATAACAGTTAACCAATAAAAGGTTTGTCTCTTATCGTTAAAAGAACTTAACTAAAAAATTTGCACTATACATTAGTTATATAGGTCCTAAAAAGTGCCTTGTGAACTATATGGTGCCAAATGTGCAATTCACATTGCAAAAAGTTCTAACGGGTCTCAAAATGTTTATTAGAGTCTAATAAGTAAATAATAAAAGTATAACAGTTAACCAATAAAAGGTTTGTCTGTTATCGTTAAAAGAACTTAACTAAAAAATTTGCACTATACATTAGTTATATAGGTCCTAAAAAGTGCCTTGTCAACTATATGGTGCCAAATGTGCAATTCACATTGCAAAACGTTCTAACGGGTCTCAAAATGTTTATTAGAGTCTAATAAGTAAATAATAAAAGTATAACATTTAACCAATAAAAGGTTTGTCTGTTATCGTTAAAAGAACTTAACTAAAATATTTGCACTATACATTAGTTATATAGGTCCTAAAAAGTGCCTTGTCAACTATATGGTGCCAAATGTGCAATTCACATTTCAAAAAGTTCTAACGGGTCTCAAAATGTTTATTAGAGTCTAATAAGTAAATAATAAAAGTATAACAGTTAACAAATAAAAGGTTTGTCTGTTATCGTTAAAAGAACTTAACTAAAAAATTTACACTATACATTAGTTATATAGGTCCTAAAAAGTGCCTTGTGAACTATATGGTGCCAAATGTGCAATTCACATTGCAAAAAGTTCTAACGGGTCTCAAAATGTTTATTAGAGTCTAATAAGTAAATAATAAAAGTATAACAGTTAACCAATAAAAGGTTTGTCTGTTATCTTTAAAATAACTTAACTAAAAAATTTGCACTATACATTAGTTATATAGGTCCTAAAAAGTGCCTTGTGAACTATATGGTGCCAAATGTGCAATTCACATTGCAAAAAGTTCTAACGGGTCTCAAAATGTTTATTAGAGTCTAATAAGTAAATAATAAAAGTATAACAGTTAACCAATAAAAGGTTTGTGTGTTATCGTTAAAAGAACTTAACTAAAAAATTTGCACTATACATTAGTTATATAGGTCCTAAAAAGTGCCTTGTGAACTATATGGTGCCAAATGTGCAATTCACATTGCAAAAAGTTCTAACGGGTCTCAAAATGTTTATTAGAGTCTAATAAGTAAATAATAAAAGTATAACAGTTAACCAATAAAAGGTTTGTCTGTTATCGTTAAAAGAACTTAACTAAAAAATTTGCACTATACATTAGTTATATAGGTCCTAAAAAGTGCCTTGTGAACTATATGGTGCCAAATGTGCATTTCACATTGCAAAAAGTTCTAACGGGTCTCAAAATGTTTATTAGAGTATAATAAGTAAATAATAAAAGTATAACAGTTAACCAATAAAAGGTTTGTCTCTTATCGTTAAAAGAACTTAACTAAAAAATTTGCACTATACATTAGTTATATAGGTCCTAAAAAGTGCCTTGTGAACTATATGGTGCCAAATGTGCAATTCACAATGCAAAAAGTTCTAACGGGTCTCAAAATGTTTATTAGAGTCTAATAAGTAAATAATAAAAGTATAACAGTTAACCAATAAAAGGTTTGTCTGTTATCGTTAAAAGAACTTAACTAAAAAATTTCCATTGTACATTAGCTATATAAATCCTAAAAAGTGCCTTGTGAACTATATGATGCCAAATGTGCAATTCACATTGCAAAAAGTTCTAACGGGTCTCAAAATGTTTATTACAGTCTAATAAGTAAATAATAAAAGTATAACAGTTAACCAATAAAAGGTTTGTCTGTTATCGTTAAAAGAACTTAACTGAAAAATTTACACTATACATTAGTTATATAGGTCCTAAAAAGTGTCTTGTGAACTATATGGTGCCAAATGTGCAATTCACATTGCAAAAAGTTCTAACGGGTCTCAAAATGTTTATTAGAGTCTAATAAGTAAATAATAAAAGTATAACAGTTAACCAATAAAAGGTTTGTCTGTTATCGTTAAAAGAACTTAATTAAAAAATTTGCACTATACATTAGTTATATAGGTCCTAAAAAGTGCCTTGTGAACTATATGGTGCCAAATGTGCAATTCACATTGCAAAAAGTTCTAACGGGTCTCAAAATGTTTATTAGAGTCTAATAAGTAAATAATAAAAGTATAACAGTTAACCAATAAAAGGTTTGTCTGTTATCGTTAAAAGAACTTAACTAAAAAATTTGCACTCCACATTAGTTATATAGGTCCTAAAAAGTGCCTTGTGAACTATATGGTGCCAAATGTGCAATTCACATTGCAGAAAGTTCTAACGGGTCTCAAAATGTTTAGTAGAGTCTAATAAGTAAATAATAAAAGTATAACAGTTAACCAATAAAAGGTTTGTCTGTTATCGTTAAAAGAACTTAACTAAAAAATTTGCACTATACATTAGTTATATAGGTCCTAAAAAGTGCCTTGTGAACTATATGGTGCCAAATGTGCAATTCACATTGCAAAAAGTTCTAACGGGTCTCAAAATGTTTATTAGAGTCTAATAAGTAAATAATAAAAGTATAACAGTTAACCAATAAAAGGTTTGTCTGTTATCGTTAAAAGAATTTAACTAAAATATTTGCACTATACATTAGTTATATAGGTCCTAAAAAGTGCCTTGTGAACTATATGGTGCCAAATGTGCAATTCACATTGCAAAAAGTTCTAACGGGTCTCAAAATGTTTATTAGAGTCTAATAAGTAAATAATAAAAGTATAACAGTTAACCAATAAAAGGTTTGTCTGTTATCGTTAAAAGAACTTAACTAAAAAATTTACACTATACATTAGTTATATAGGTCCTAAAAAGTGCCTTGTGAACTATATGGTGCCAAATGTGCAATTCACATTGCAGAAAGTTCTAACGGGTCTCAAAATGTTTATTAGAGTCTAATAAGTAAATAATAAAAGTATAACAGTTAACCAATAAAAGGTTTGTCTGTTATCGTTAAAAGAACTTAACTAAAAAATTTGCACTATACATTAGTTATATAGGTCCTAAAAAGTGCCTTGTCAACTATATGGTGCCAAATGTGCAATTCACATTGCAAAGAGTTCTAACGGGTCTCAAAATGTTTATTAGAGTCTAATAAGTAAATAATAAAAGTATAACAGTTAACCAATAAAAGGTTTGTCTGTTATCGTTAAAAGAACTTAACTAAAAAATTTGCACTATACATTAGTTATATAGGTCGTAAAAAGTGCCTTGTGAACTATATGGTGCCAAATGTGCAATTCACATTGCAAAAAGTTCTAACGGGTCTCAAAATGTTTATTAGAGTCTAATAAGTAAATAATAAAAGTATAACAGTTAACCAATAAAAGGTTTGTCTGTTATCGTTAAAAGAACTTAACTAAAAAATTTGCACTATACATTAGTTATATAGGTCCTAAAAAGTGCTTTGTGAACTATATGGTGCCAAATGTGCAATTCACATTGCAGAAAGTTCTAACGGGTCTCAAAATGTTTATTAGAGTCTAATAAGTAAATAATAAAAGTATAACAGTTAACCAATAAAAGGTTTGTCTGTTATCGTTAAAAGAACTTAACTAAAAAATTTGCACTATTTATTAGTTATATAGGTCCTAAAAAGTGCCTTGTGAACTATATGGTGCCAAATGTGCAATTCACATTGCAAAAAGTTCTAACGGGTCTCAAAATGTTTATTAGAGTCTAATAAGTAAATAATAAAAGTATAACAGTTAACCAATAAAAGGTTTGTCTGTTATCGTTAAAAGAACTTAACTAAAAAATTTGCACTATACATTAGTTATATAGGTCCTAAAAAGTGCCTTGTGAACTATATGGTGCCAAATGTGCAATTCACATTGCAAAAAGTTCTAACGGGTCTCAAAATGTTTATTAGAGTCTAATAAGTAAATAATAAAAGTATAACAGTTAACCAATAAAAGGTTTGTCTGTTATCGTTAAAAGAACTTAACTAAAAAATTTGCACTATACATTAGTTATATAGGTCCTAAAAAGTGCCTTGTCAACTATATGGTGCCAAATGTGCAATTCACATTGCAGAAAGTTCTAACGGGTCTCAAAATGTTTATTAGAGTCTAATAAGTAAATAATAAAAGTATAACAGTTAACCAATAAAAGGTTTGTCTGTTATCGTTAAAAGAACTTAACTAAAAAATTTGCACTATATATTAGTTATATAGGTCCTAAAAAGTGCCTTGTCAACTATTTGGTGCCAAATGTGCAATTCACATTGCAAAAAGTTCTAACGGGTCTCAAAATGTTTATTAGAGTCTAATAAGTAAATAATAAAAGTATAACAGTTAACCAATAAAAGGTTTGTCTGTTATCGTTAAAAGAACTTAACTAAAAAATTTGCACTATACATTAGTTATATAGGTCCTAAAAAGTGCCTTGTGAACTATATGGTGCCAAATGTGCAATTCACATTGCAGAAAGTTCTAACGGGTCTCAAAATGTTTAGTAGAGTCTAATAAGTAAATAATAAAAGTATAACAGTTAACCAATAAAAGGTTTGTCTCTTATCGTTAAAAGAACTTAACTAAAAAATTTGCACTATACATTAGTTATATAGGTCCTAAAAAGTGCCTTGTGAACTATATGGTGCCAAATGTGCAATTCACATTGCAAAAAGTTCTAACGGGTCTCAAAATGTTTATTAGAGTCTAATAAGTAAATAATAAAAGTATAACAGTTAACCAATAAAAGGTTTGTCTGTTATCGTTAAAAGAACTTAACTAAAAAATTTGCACTATACATCAGTTATATAGGTCCTAAAAAGTGCCTTGTGAACTATATGGTGCCAAATGTGCAATTCACATTGCAGAAAGTTCTAACGGGTCTCAAAATGTTTATTAGAGTCCAATAAGTAAATAATAAAAGTATAACAGTTAACCAATAAAAGGTTTGTCTGTTATCGTTAAAAGAACTTAACTAAAAAATTTGCACTATACATTAGTTATATAGGTCCTAAAAAGTGCCTTGTCAACTATATGGTGCCAAATGTGCAATTCACATTGCAAAAAGTTCTAACGGGTCTCAAAATGTTTATTAGAGTCTAATAAGTAAATAATAAAAGTATAACAGTTAACCAATAAAAGGTTTGTCTGTTATCGTTAAAGGAACTTAACTAAAAAATTTCCACTATACATTAGTTATATAGGTCCTAAAAAGTGCCTTGTGAACTATATGGTGCCAAATGTGCAATTCACATTGCAGAAAGTTCTAACGGTTCTCAAAATGTTTATTAGAGTCTAATAAGTAAATGATAAAAGTATAACAGTTAACCAATAAAAGGTTTGTCTGTTATCGTTAAAAGAACTTAACTAAAAAATTTGCACTATACATTAGTTATATAGGTCCTAAAAAGTGCCTTGTCAACTATATGGTGCCAAATGTGCAATTCACATTGCAGAAAGTTCTGACGGGTCTCAAAATGTTTATTAGAGTCTAATAAGTAAATAATAAAAGTATAACAGTTAACCAATAAAAGGTTTGTCTGTTATCGTTAAAAGAACTTAACTGAAAAATTTGCACTATACATTAGTTATATAGGTCCTAAAAAGTGCCTTGTGAACTATATGGTGCCAAATGTGCAATTCACATTGCAAAAAGTTCTAACGGGTCTCAAAATGTTTATTAGAGTGTAATGAGTAAATAATAAAAGTATAACAGTTAACCAATAAAAGGTTTGTCTGTTATGGTTAAAAGAACTTAACTAAAAAATTTGCACTATACATTAGTTATATAGGTCCTAAAAAGTGCCTTGTGAACTATATGGTGCCAAATGTGCAATTCACATTGCAAAAAGTTCTAACGGGTCTCAAAATGTTTAGTAGAGTCTAATAAGTAAATAATAAAAGTATAACAGTTAACCAATAAAAGGTTTGTCTGTTATCGTTAAAAGAACTTAACTAAAAAATTTGCACTATACATTAGTTATATAGGTCCTAAAAAGTGCCTTGTCAACTATATGGTGCCAAATGTGCAATTCACATTGCAAAAAGTTCTAACGGGTCTCAAAATGTTTATTAGAGTCTAATAAGTAAATAATAAAAGTATAACAGTTAACCAATAAAAGGTTTGTCTGTTATCGTTAAAAGAACTTAACTAAAATATTTACACTATACATTAGTTATATAGGTCCTAAAAAGTGCCTTGTGAACTATATGGTGCCAAATGTGCAATTCACATTGCAAAAAGTTCTAACGGGTCTCAAAATGTTTAGTAGAGTCTAATAAGTAAATAATAAAAGTATAACAGTTAACCAATAAAAGGTTTGTCTGTTATCGTTAAAAGAACTTAACTAAAATATTTACACTATACATTAGTTATATAGGTCCTAAAAAGTGCCTTGTCAACTATATGGTGCCAAATGTGCAATTCACATTGCAAATAGTTCTAACGGGTCTCAAAATGTTTATTAGAGTCTAATAAGTAAATAATAAAAGTATAACAGTTAACCAATAAAAGGTTTGTCTGTTATCGTTAAAAGAACTTAACTAAAAAATTTGCATTATACATTAGTTATATAGGTCCTAAAAAGTGCCTTGTCAACTATATGGTGCCAAATGTGCAATTCACATTGCAGAAAGTTCTAACGGGTCTCAAAATGTTTATTAGAGTCTAATAAGTAAATAATAAAAGTATAACAGTTAACCAATAAAAGGTTTGTCTGTTATCGTTAAAAGAACTTAACTAAAATATTTGCACTATACATTAGTTATATAGGTCCTAAAAAGTGCCTTGTCAACTATATGGTGCCAAATGTGCAATTCACATTGCAAAAAGTTCTAACGGGTCTCAAAATGTTTATTAGAGTCTAATAAGTAAATAATAAAAGTATAACAGTTAACCAATAAAAGGTTTGTCTGTTATCGTTAAAAGAACTTAACTAAAAAATTTGCACTATACATTAGTTATATAGGTCCTAAAAAGTGCCTTGTGAACTATATGGTGCCAAATGTGCAATTCACATTGCAAAAAGTTCTAACGGGTCTCAAAATGTTTATTAGAGTCTAATAAGTAAATAATAAAAGTATAACAGTTAACCAATAAAAGGTTTGTCTGTTATCGTTAAAAGAACTTAACTAAAAAATTTCCACTATACATTAGTTATATAGGTCCTAAAAAGTGCCTTGTCAACTATTTGGTGCCAAATGTGCAATTCACATTGCAAAAAGCTCTAACGGGTCTCAAAATGTTTATTAGAGTCTAATAAGTAAATAATAAAAGTATAACAGTTAACCAATAAAAGGTTTGTCTGTTATCGTTAAAAGAACTTAACTAAAAAATTTGCACTATACATTAGTTATATAGGTCCTAAAAAGTGCCTTGTGAACTATATGGTGCCAAATGTGCAATTCACATTGCAGAAAGTTCTAACGGGTCTCAAAATGTTTAGTAGAGTCTAA
Organism: Clavelina lepadiformis; assembly: GCF_947623445.1. Lineage (NCBI taxonomy): Eukaryota > Metazoa > Chordata > Ascidiacea > Aplousobranchia > Clavelinidae > Clavelina > Clavelina lepadiformis. The sequence goes on along the minus strand of NC_135243.1, from coordinate 13,939,545 downwards.
TAAGTAAATAATAAAAGTATAACAGTTAACCAATAAAAGGTTTGTCTGTTATCGTTAAAAGAACTTAACTAAAAAATTTGCACTATACATTAGTTATATAGGTCCTAAAAAGTGCCTTGTGAACTATATGGTGCCAAATGTGCAATTCACATTGCAAAAAGTTCTAACGGGTCTCAAAATGTTTATTAGAGTCTAATAAGTAAATAATAAAAGTATAACAGTTAACCAATAAAAGGTTTGTCTGTTATGGTTAAAAGAACTTAACTAAAAAATTTGCACTATACATCAGTTATATAGGTCCTAAAAAGTGCCTTGTGAACTATATGGTGCCAAATGTGCAATTCACATTGCAGAAAGTTCTAACGGGTCTCAAAATGTTTATTAGAGTCCAATAAGTAAATAATAAAAGTATAACAGTTAACCAATAAAAGGTTTGTTTGTTATCGTTAAAAGAACTTAACTAAAAAATTTGCACTATACATTAGTTATATAGGTCCTAAAAAGTGCCTTGTCAACTATATGGTGCCAAATGTGCAATTCACATTGCAAAAAGTTCTAACGGGTCTCAAAATGTTTATTAGAGTCTAATAAGTAAATAATAAAAGTATAACAGTTAACCAATAAAAGGTTTGTCTGTTATCGTTAAAAGAACTTAACTAAAAAATTTGCACTATACATTAGTTATATAGGTCCTAAAAAGTGCCTTGTGAACTATATGGTGCCAAATGTGCAATTCACATTGCAGAAAGTTTTAACGGTTCTCAAAATGTTTATTAGAGTCTAATAAGTAAATAATAAAAGTATAACAGTTAACCAATAAAAGGTTTGTCTGTTATCGTTAAAAGAACTTAACTAAAAAATTTGCACTATACATTAGTTATATAGGTCCTAAAAAGTGCCTTGTCAACTATATGGTGCCAAATGTGCAATTCACATTGCAGAAAGTTCTGACGGGTCTCAAAATGTTTATTAGAGTCTAATAAGTAAATAATAAAAGTATAACAGTTAACCAATAAAAGGTTTGTCTGTTATCGTTAAAAGAACTTAACTAAAAAATTTGCACTATACATTAGTTATATAGGTCCTAAAAAGTGCCTTGTGAACTATATGGTGCCAAATGTGCAATTCACATTGCAAAAAGTTCTAACGGGTCTCAAAATGTTTAGTAGAGTCTAATAAGTAAATAATAAAAGTATAACAGTTAACCAATAAAAGGTTTGTCTGTTATCGTTAAAAGAACTTAACTAAAAAATTTGCACTATACATTAGTTATATAGGTCCTAAAAAGTGCCTTGTCAACTATATGGTGCCAAATGTGCAATTCACATTGCAAAAAGTTCTAACGGGTCTCAAAATGTTTAGTAGAGTTGAATAAGTAAATAATAAAAGTATAACAGTTAACCAATAAAAGGTTTGTCTGTTATCGTTAGAAGAACTTAACTAAAAAATTTGCACTATAAATTAGTTATATAGGTCCTAAAAAGTGCCTTGTGAACTATATGGTGCCAAATGTGCAATTCACATTGCAAAAAGTTCTAACGGGTCTCAAAATGTTTATTAGAGTCTAATAAGTAAATAATAAAAGTATAACAGTTAACCAATAAAAGGTTTGTCTGTTATCGTTAAAAGAACTTAACTAAAAAATTTGCACTATACATTAGCTATATAGGTCCTAAAAAGTGCCTTGTAAACTATATGGTGCAAAATGTGCAATTCACATTGCTAAAAGTTCTAACGGGTCTCAAAATGTTTATTAGAGTCTAATAAGTAAATAATAAAAGTATAACAGTTAACCAATAAAAGGTTTGTCTGTTATCGTTAAAAGAACTTAACTAAAAAAATTACACTATACATTAGCTATATAGGTCCTAAAAAGTGCTTTGTGAACTATATGGTGCCAAATGTGCAATTCACATTGCAAAAAGTTCTAACGGGTCTCAAAATGTTTATTAGAGTCTAATAAGTAAATAATAAAAGTATAACAGTTAACCAATAAAAGGTTTGTCTGTTATCGTTAAAAGAACTTAACTAAAAAATTTACACTATACATTAGTTATATAGGTCCTAAAAAGTGCCTTGTGAACTATATGGTGCCAAATGTGCAATTCACATTGCAAAAAGTTCTAACGGGTCTCAAAATGTTTATTAGAGTCTAATAAGTAAATAATAAAAGTATAACAGTTAACCAATAAAAGGTTTGTCTGTTATCGTTAAAAGAACTTAACTAAAAAATTTGCACTATACATTAGCTATATATGTCCTAAAAAGTGCCTTGTGAACTATATGGTGCCAAATGTACAATTCACATTGCAAAAAGTTCTAACGGGTCTCAAAATGTTTATTAGAGTCTAATAAGTAAATAATAGAAGTATAACAGTTAACCAATAAAAGGTTTGTCTGTTATCGTTAAAAGAACTTAACTAAAAAATTTGCACTATACATTAGTTATATAGGTCCTAAAAAGTGCCTTGTCAACTATATGGTGCCAAATGTGCAATTCACATTGCAAAAAGTTCTAACGGGTCTCAAAATGTTTATTAGAGTCTAATAAGTAAATAATAAAAGTATAACAGTTAACCAATAAAAGGTTTGTCTGTTATCGTTAAAAGAACTTAACTAAAATATTTGCACTATACATTAGTTATATAGGTCCTAAAAAGTGCCTTGTGAACTATAGGGTGCTAAATGTGCAATTCACATTGCAAAAAGTTCTCACGGGTCTCAAAATGTTTATTAGAGTCTAATAAGTAAATAATAAAAGTATAACAGTTAACCAATAAAAGGTTTGTCTGTTATCGTTAAAAGAACTTAACTAAAAAATTTGCACTATACATTAGTTATATAGGTCCTAAAAAGTGCCTTGTCAACTATATGGTGCCAAATGTGCAATTCACATTGCAGAATGTTCTGACGGGTCTCAAAATGTTTATTAGAGTCTAATAAGTAAATAATAAAAGTATAACAGTTAACCAATAAAAGGTTTGTCTGTTATCGTTAAAAGAACTTAACTGAAAAATTTGCACTATACATTAGTTATATAGGTCCTAAAAAGTGCCTTGTGAACTATATGGTGCCAAATGTGCAATTCACATTGCAAAAAGTTCTAACGGGTCTCAAAATGTTTATTAGAGTCTAATAAGTAAATAATAAAAGTATAACAGTTAACCAATAAAAGGTTTGTCTGTTATCGTTAAAAGAACTTAACTAAAAAATTTCCACTATACATTAGTTATATAGGTCCTAAAAAGTGCCTTGTGAACTATATGGTGCCAAATGTGCAATTCACATTGCAAAAAGTTCTAACGGGTCTCAAAATGTTTAGTAGAGTCTAATAAGTAAATAATAAAAGTATAACAGTTAACCAATAAAAGGTTTGTCTGTTATCGTTAAAAGAACTTAACTAAAAAATTTGCACTATACATTAGTTATATAGGTCCTAAAAAGTGCCTTGTCAACTATATGGTGCCAAATGTGCAATTCACATTGCAAAAAGTTCTAACGGGTCTCAAAATGTTTAGTAGAGTCGAATAAGTAAATAATAAAAGTATAACAGTTAACCAATAAAAGGTTTGTCTGTTATCGTTAGAAGAACTTAACTAAAACATTTGCACTATAAATTAGTTATATAGGTCCTAAAAAGTGCCTTGTGAACTATATGGTGCCAAATGTGCAATTCACATTGCAAAAAGTTCTAACGGGTCTCAAAATGTTTATTAGAGTCTAATAAGTAAATAATAAAAGTATAACAGTTAACCAATAAAAGGTTTGTCTGTTATCGTTAAAAGAACTTAACTAAAAAATTTGCACTATACATTAGTTATATAGGTCCTAAAAAGTGCCTTGTCAACTATATGGTGCCAAATGTGCAATTCACATTGCAAAAAGTTCTAACGGGTCTCAAAATGTTTAGTAGAGTCGAATAAGTAAATAATAAAAGTATAACAGTTAACCAATAAAAGGTTTGTCTGTTATCGTTAGAAGAACTTAACTAAAACATTTGCACTATAAATTAGTTATATAGGTCCTAAAAAGTGCCTTGTGAACTATATGGTGCCAAATGTGCAATTCACATTGCAAAAAGTTCTAACGGGTCTCAAAATGTTTATTAGAGTCTAATAAGTAAATAATAAAAGTATAACAGTTAACCAATAAAAGGTTTGTCTGTTATCGTTAAAAGAACTTAACTAAAAAATTTGCACTATACATTAGCTATATAGGTCCTAAAAAGTGCCTTGTAAACTATATGGTGCAAAATGTGCAATTCACATTGCTAAAAGTTCTAACGGGTCTCAAAATGTTTATTAGAGTCTAATAAGTAAATAATAAAAGTATAACAGTTAACCAATAAAAGGTTTGTCTGTTATCGTTAAAAGAACTTAACTAAAAAATTTACACTATACATTAGCTATATAGGTCCTAAAAAGTGCCTTGTGAACTATATGGTGCCAAATGTGCAATTCACATTGCAAAAAGTTCTAACGGGTCTCAAAATGTTTATTAGAGTCTAATAAGTAAATAATAAAAGTATAACAGTTAACCAATAAAAGGTTTGTCTGTTATCGTTAAAAGAACTTAACTAAAAAATTTACACTATACATTAGTTATATAGGTCCTAAAAAGTGCCTTGTGAACTATATGGTGCCAAATGTGCAATTCACATTGCAAAAAGTTCTAACGGGTCTCAAAATGTTTATTAGAGTCTAATAAGTAAATAATAAAAGTATAACAGTTAACCAATAAAAGGTTTGTCTGTTATCGTTAAAAGAACTTAACTAAAAAATTTCCACTATACATTAGCTATATAGGTCCTAAAAAGTGCCTTGTCAACTATATGGTGCCAAATGTACAATTCACATTGCAAAAAGTTCTAACGGGTCTCAAAATGTTTATTAGAGTCTAATAAGTAAATAATAAAAGTATAACAGTTAACCAATAAAAGGTTTGTCTGTTATCGTTAAAAGAACTTAACTAAAAAATTTGCACTATACATTAGTTATATAGGTCCTAAAAAGTGCCTTGTGAACTATATGGTGCCAAATGTGCAATTCACATTGCAAAAAGTTCTAACGGGTCTCAAAATGTTTATTAGAGTCTAATAAGTAAATAATAAAAGTATAACAGTTAACCAATAAAAGGTTTGTCTGTTATCGTTAAAAGAACTTAACTAAAATATTTGCATTATACATTAGTTATATAGGTCCTAAAAAGTGCCTTGTCAACTATATGGTGCCAAATGTGCAATTCACATTGCAGAAAGTTTTAACGGGTCTCAAAATGTTTATTAGAGTCTAATAAGTAAATAATAAAAGTATAACAGTTAACCAATAAAAGGTTTGTCTGTTATCGTTAAAAGAACTTAACTAAAAAATTTGCACTATACATTAGTTATATAGGTCCTAAAAAGTGCCTTGTCAACTATATGGTGCCAAATGTGCAATTCACATTGCAAAAAGTTCTAACGGGTCTCAAAATGTTTATTAGAGTCTAATAAGTAAATAATAAAAGTATAACAGTTAACCAATAAAAGGTTTGTCTGTTATCGTTAAAAGAACTTAACTAAAAAATTTACACTATACATTAGTTATATAGGTCCTAAAAAGTGCCTTGTGAACTATATGGTGCCAAATGTGCAATTCACATTGCAAAAAGTTCTAACGGGTCTCAAAATGTTTATTAGAGTCTAATAAGTAAATAATAAAAGTATAACAGTTAACCAATAAAAGATTTGTCTGTTATCGTTAAAAGAACTTAACTAAAAAATTTCCACTATACATTAGTTATATAGGTCCTAAAAAGTGCCTTGTGAACTATATGGTGCCAAATGTGCAATTCACATTGCAGAAAGTTCTAACGGGTCTCAAAATGTTTATTACAGTCTAATAAGTAAATAATAAAAGTATAACAGTTAACCAATAAAAGGTTTGTCTGTTATCGTTAAAAGAACTTAACTAAAAAATTTGCACTATACATTAGTTATATAGGTCCTAAAAAGTGCCTTGTGAACTATATGGTGCCAAATGTGCAATTCACATTGCAAAAAGTTCTAACGGGTCTCAAAATGTTTATTAGAGTCTAATAAGTAAATAATAAAAGTATAACAGTTAACCAATAAAAGGTTTGTCTGTTATCGTTAAAAGAACTTAACTAAAAAATTTGCACTATACATTAGTTATATAGGTCCTAAAAAGTGCCTTGTGAACTATATGGTGCCAAATGTGCAATTCACATTGCAAAAAGTTCTAACGGGTCTCAAAATGTTTATTAGAGTCTAATAAGTAAATAATAAAAGTATAACAGTTAACCAATAAAAGGTTTGTCTGTTATCGTTAAAAGAACTTAACTAAAAAATTTCCACTGTACATTAGCTATATAAATCCTAAAAAGTGCCTTGTGAACTATATGGTGCCAAATGTGCAATTCACATTGCAGAAAGTTCTAACGGGTCTCAAAATGTTTATTAGAGTCTAATAAGTAAATAATAAAAGTATAACAGTTAACCAATAAAAGGTTTGTCTGTTATCGTTAAAAGAACTTAACTAAAAAATTTGCACTATACATTAGTTATATAGGTCCTAAAAAGTGCCTTGTCAACTATATGGTGCCAAATGTGCAATTCACATTGCAAAAAGTTCTAACGGGTCTCAAAATGTTTATTAGAGTCTAATAAGTAAATAATAAAAGTATAACAGTTAACCAATAAAAGATTTGTCTGTTATCGTTAAAAGAACTTAACTAAAAAATTTCCACTATACATTAGTTATATAGGTCCTAAAAAGTGCCTTGTGAACTATATGGTGCCAAATGTGCAATTCACATTGCAAAAAGTTCTAACGGGTCTCAAAATGTTTATTAGAGTCTAATAAGTAAATATTAAAAGTATAACAGTTAACCAATAAAAGGTTTGTCTGTTATCGTTAAAAGAACTTAACTAAAAATTTGCACTATACATTAGTTATATAGGTCCTAAAAAGTGCCTTGTCAACTATATGGTGCCAAATACGCAATTCACATTGCAAAAAGTTCTAACGGGTCTCAAAATGTTTATTAGAGTCTAATAAGTAAATAATAAAAGTATAACAGTTAACCAATAAAAGGTTTGTCTGTTATCGTTAAAAGAACTTAACTAAAAAATTTGCACTATACATTAGTTATATAGGTCCTAAAAAGTGCCTTGTGAACTATATGGTGCCAAATGTGCAATTCACATTGCAAAAAGTTCTAACGGGTCTCAAAATGTTTATTAGAGTCTAATAAGTAAATAATAAAAGTATAACAGTTAACCAATAAAAGGTTTGTCTGTTATCGTTAAAAGAACTTAACTAAAATATTTGCATTATACATTAGTTATATAGGTCCTAAAAAGTGCCTTGTCAACTATATGGTGCCAAATGTGCAATTCACATTGCAGAAAGTTTTAACGGGTCTCAAAATGTTTATTAGAGTCTAATAAGTAAATAATAAAAGTATAACAGTTAACCAATAAAAGGTTTGTCTGTTATCGTTAAAAGAACTTAACTAAAAAATTTGCACTATACATTAGTTATATAGGTCCTAAAAAGTGCCTTGTCAACTATATGGTGCCAAATGTGCAATTCACATTGCAAAAAGTTCTAACGGGTCTCAAAATGTTTATTAGAGTCTAATAAGTAAATAATAAAAGTATAACAGTTAACCAATAAAAGGTTTGTCTGTTATCGTTAAAAGAACTTAACTAAAAAATTTACACTATACATTAGTTATATAGGTCCTAAAAAGTGCCTTGTGAACTATATGGTGCCAAATGTGCAATTCACATTGCAAAAAGTTCTAACGGGTCTCAAAATGTTTATTAGAGTCTAATAAGTAAATAATAAAAGTATAACAGTTAACCAATAAAAGATTTGTCTGTTATCGTTAAAAGAACTTAACTAAAAAATTTCCACTATACATTAGTTATATAGGTCCTAAAAAGTGCCTTGTGAACTATATGGTGCCAAATGTGCAATTCACATTGCAGAAAGTTCTAACGGGTCTCAAAATGTTTATTACAGTCTAATAAGTAAATAATAAAAGTATAACAGTTAACCAATAAAAGGTTTGTCTGTTATCGTTAAAAGAACTTAACTAAAAAATTTGCACTATACATTAGTTATATAGGTCCTAAAAAGTGCCTTGTGAACTATATGGTGCCAAATGTGCAATTCACATTGCAAAAAGTTCTAACGGGTCTCAAAATGTTTATTAGAGTCTAATAAGTAAATAATAAAAGTATAACAGTTAACCAATAAAAGGTTTGTCTGTTATCGTTAAAAGAACTTAACTAAAAAATTTGCACTATACATTAGTCATATAGGTCCTAAAAAGTGCCTTGTGAACTATATGGTGCCAAATGTGCAATTCACATTGCAAAAAGTTCTAACGGGTCTCAAAATGTTTATTAGAGTCTAATAAGTAAATAATAAAAGTATAACAGTTAACCAATAAAAGGTTTGTCTGTTATCGTTAAAAGAACTTAACTAAAAAATTTCCACTGTACATTAGCTATATAAATCCTAAAAAGTGCCTTGTGAACTATATGGTGCCAAATGTGCAATTCACATTGCAGAAAGTTCTAACGGGTCTCAAAATGTTTATTAGAGTCTAATAAGTAAATAATAAAAGTATAACAGTTAACCAATAAAAGGTTTGTCTGTTATCGTTAAAAGAACTTAACTAAAAAATTTGCACTATACATTAGTTATATAGGTCCTAAAAAGTGCCTTGTCAACTATATGGTGCCAAATGTGCAATTCACATTGCAAAAAGTTCTAACGGGTCTCAAAATGTTTATTAGAGTCTAATAAGTAAATAATAAAAGTATAACAGTTAACCAATAAAAGATTTGTCTGTTATCGTTAAAAGAACTTAACTAAAAAATTTCCACTATACATTAGTTATATAGGTCCTAAAAAGTGCCTTGTGAACTATATGGTGCCAAATGTGCAATTCACATTGCAGAAAGTTCTAACGGGTCTCAAAATGTTTATTACAGTCTAATAAGTAAATAATAAAAGTATAACAGTTAACCAATAAAAGGTTTGTCTGTTATCGTTAAAAGAACTTAACTAAAAAATTTGCACTATACATTAGTTATATAGGTCCTAAAAAGTGCCTTGTGAACTATATGGTGCCAAATGTGCAATTCACATTGCAAAAAGTTCTAACGGGTCTCAAAATGTTTATTAGAGTCTAATAAGTAAATAATAAAAGTATAACAGTTAACCAATAAAAGGTTTGTCTGTTATCGTTAAAAGAACTTAACTAAAAAATTTCCACTGTACATTAGCTATATAAATCCTAAAAAGTGCCTTGTGAACTATATGGTGCCAAATGTGCAATTCACATTGCAGAAAGTTCTAACGGGTCTCAAAATGTTTATTAGAGTCTAATAAGTAAATAATAAAAGTATAACAGTTAACCAATAAAAGGTTTGTCTGTTATCGTTAAAAGAACTTAACTAAAAAATTTGCACTATACATTAGTTATATAGGTCCTAAAAAGTGCCTTGTCAACTATATGGTGCCAAATGTGCAATTCACATTGCAAAAAGTTCTAACGGGTCTCAAAATGTTTATTAGAGTCTAATAAGTAAATAATAAAAGTATAACAGTTAACCAATAAAAGGTTTGTCTCTTATCGTTAAAAGAACTTAACTAAAAAATTTGCACTATACATTAGTTATATAGGTCCTAAAAAGTGCCTTGTGAACTATATGGTGCCAAATGTGCAATTCACATTGCAGAAAGTTCTAACGGGTCTCAAAATGTTTATTAGAGTCTAATAAGTAAATGATAAAAGTATAACAGTTAACCAATAAAAGGTTTGTCTGTTATCGTTAAAAGAACTTAACTAAAAAATTTGCACTATACATTAGTTATATAGGTCCTAAAAAGTGCCTTGTCAACTATATGGTGCCAAATGTGCAATTCACATTGCAAAAAGTTCTAACGGGTCTCAAAATGTTTAGTAGAGTCGAATAAGTAAATAATAAAAGTATAACAGTTAACCAATAAAAGGTTTGTCTGTTATCGTTAGAAGAACTTAACTAAAACATTTGCACTATAAATTAGTTATATAGGTCCTAAAAAGTGCCTTGTGAACTATATGGTGCCAAATGTGCAATTCACATTGCAAAAAGTTCTAACGGGTCTCAAAATGTTTATTAGAGTCTAATAAGTAAATAATAAAAGTATAACAGTTAACCAATAAAAGGTTTGTCTGTTATCGTTAAAAGAACTTAACTAAAAAATTTGCACTATACATTAGCTATATAGGTCCTAAAAAGTGCCTTGTAAACTATATGGTGCAAAATGTGCAATTCACATTGCTAAAAGTTCTAACGGGTCTCAAAATGTTTATTAGAGTCTAATAAGTAAATAATAAAAGTATAACAGTTAACCAATAAAAGGTTTGTCTGTTATCGTTAAAAGAACTTAACTAAAAAATTTACACTATACATTAGCTATATAGGTCCTAAAAAGTGCCTTGTGAACTATATGGTGCCAAATGTGCAATTCACATTGCAAAAAGTTCTAACGGGTCTCAAAATGTTTATTAGAGTCTAATAAGTAAATAATAAAAGTATAACAGTTAACCAATAAAAGGTTTGTCTGTTATCGTTAAAAGAACTTAACTAAAAAATTTACACTATACATTAGTTATATAGGTCCTAAAAAGTGCCTTGTGAACTATATGGTGCCAAATGTGCAATTCACATTGCAAAAAGTTCTAACGGGTCTCAAAATGTTTATTAGAGTCTAATAAGTAAATAATAAAAGTATAACAGTTAACCAATAAAAGGTTTGTCTGTTATCGTTAAAAGAACTTAACTAAAAAATTTACACTATACATTAGCTATATAGGTCCTAAAAAGTGCCTTGTCAACTATATGGTGCCAAATGTACAATTCACATTGCAAAAAGTTCTAACGGGTCTCAAAATGTTTATTAGAGTCTAATAAGTAAATAATAAAAGTATAACAGTTAACCAATAAAAGGTTTGTCTGTTATCGTTAAAAGAACTTAACTAAAAAATTTGCACTATACATTAGTTATATAGGTCCTAAAAAGTGCCTTGTGAACTATATGGTGCCAAATGTGCAATTCACATTGCAAAAAGTTCTAACGGGTCTCAAAATGTTTATTACAGTCTAATAAGTAAATAATAAAAGTATAACAGTTAACCAATAAAAGGTTTGTCTGTTATCGTTAAAAGAACTTAACTAAAAAATTTGCACTATACATTAGTTATATAGGTCCTAAAAAGTGCCTTGTGAACTATATGGTGCCAAATGTGCAATTCACATTGCAAAAAGTTCTAACGGGTCTCAAAATGTTTATTAGAGTCTAATAAGTAAATAATAAAAGTATAACAGTTAACCAATAAAAGGTTTGTCTGTTATCGTTAAAAGAACTTAACTAAAAAATTTGCACTATACATTAGTTATATAGGTCCTAAAAAGTGCCTTGTGAACTATATGGTGCCAAATGTGCAATTCACATTGCAAAAAGTTCTAACGGGTCTCAAAATGTTTATTAGAGTCTAATAAGTAAATAATAAAAGTATAACAGTTAACCAATAAAAGGTTTGTCTGTTATCGTTAAAAGAACTTAACTAAAAAATTTCCACTGTACATTAGCTATATAAATCCTAAAAAGTGCCTTGTGAACTATATGGTGCCAAATGTGCAATTCACATTGCAGAAAGTTCTAACGGGTCTCAAAATGTTTATTAGAGTCTAATAAGTAAATAATAAAAGTATAACAGTTAACCAATAAAAGGTTTGTCTGTTATCGTTAAAAGAACTTAACTAAAAAATTTGCACTATACATTAGTTATATAGGTCCTAAAAAGTGCCTTGTCAACTATATGGTGCCAAATGTGCAATTCACATTGCAAAAAGTTCTAACGGGTCTCAAAATGTTTATTAGAGTCTAATAAGTAAATAATAAAAGTATAACAGTTAACCAATAAAAGGTTTGTCTGTTATCGTTAAAAGAACTTAACTAAAAAATTTGCACTATACATTAGTTATATAGGTCCTAAAAAGTGCCTTGTGAACTATATGGTGCCAAATGTGCAATTCACATTGCAGAAAGTTCTAACGGGTCTCAAAATGTTTATTAGAGTCTAATAAGTAAATAATAAAAGTATAACAGTTAACCAATAAAAGGTTTGTCTGTTATCGTTAAAAGAACTTAACTAAAAAATTTGCACTATACATTAGTTATATAGGTCCTAAAAAGTGCCTTGTCAACTATATGGTGCCAAATGTGCAATTCACATTGCAAAATGTTCTAACGGGTCTCAAAATGTTTATTAGAGTCTAATAAGTAAATAATAAAAGTATAACAGTTAACCAATAAAAGTTTTGTCTGTTATCGTTAAAAGAACTTAATTAAAAAATTTGCACTATACATTAGTTATATAGGTCCTAAAAAGTGCCTTGTGAACTATATGGTGCCAAATGTGCAATTCACATTGCAAAAAGTTCTAACGGGTCTCAAAATGTTTATTAGAGTCTAATAAGTAAATGATAAAAGTATAACAGTTAACCAATAAAAGGTTTGTCTGTTATCGTTAAAAGAACTTAACTAAAAAATTTACACTATACATTAGCTTTGTAGGTCCTAAAAAGTGCCTTGTGAACTATATGGTGCCAAATGTGCAATTCACATTGCAAAAAGTTCTAACTGGTCTCAAAATGTTTATTAGAGTCTAATAAGTAAATAATAAAAGTATAACAGTTAACCAATAAAAGGTTTGTCTGTTATCGTTAAAAGAACTTAACTAAAAAATTTGCACTCTACATTAGTTATATAGGTCCTAAAAAGTGCCTTGTCAACTATATGGTGCCAAATGTGCAATTCACATTGCAAAAAGTTCTAACGGGTCTCAAAATGTTTATTAGAGTCTAATAAGTAAATAATAAAAGTATAACAGTTAACCAATAAAAGGTTTGTCTGTTATCGTTAAAAGAACTTAATTAAAAAATTTGCACTATACATTAGTTATATAGGTCCTAAAAAGTGCCTTGTGAACTATATGGTGCCAAATGTGCAATTCACATTGCAAAAAGTTCTAACGGGTCTCAAAATGTTTATTAGAGTCTAATAAGTAAATAATAAAAGTATAACAGTTAACCAATAAAAGGTTTGTCTGTTATCGTTAAAAGAACTTAACTAAAAAATTTGCACTCCACATTAGTTATATAGGTCCTAAAAAGTGCCTTGTGAACTATATGGTGCCAAATGTGCAATTCACATTGCAGAAAGTTCTAACGGGTCTCAAAATGTTTAGTAGAGTCTAATAAGTAAATAATAAAAGTATAACAGTTAACCAATAAAAGGTTTGTCTGTTATCGTTAAAAGAACTTAACTAAAAAATTTGCACTCTACATTAGTTATATAGGTCCTAAAAAGTGCCTTGTCAACTATATGGTGCCAAATGTGCAATTCACATTGCAAAAAGTTCTAACGGGTCTCAAAATGTTTATTAGAGTCTAATAAGTAAATAATAAAAGTATAACAGTTAACCAATAAAAGGTTTGTCTGTTATCGTTAAAAGAACTTAATTAAAAAATTTGCACTATACATTAGTTATATAGGTCCTAAAAAGTGCCTTGTGAACTATATGGTGCCAAATGTGCAATTCACATTGCAAAAAGTTCTAACGGGTCTCAAAATGTTTATTAGAGTCTAATAAGTAAATAATAAAAGTATAACAGTTAACCAATAAAAGGTTTGTCTGTTATCGTTAAAAGAACTTAACTAAAAAATTTGCACTCCACATTAGTTATATAGGTCCTAAAAAGTGCCTTGTGAACTATATGGTGCCAAATGTGCAATTCACATTGCAGAAAGTTCTAACGGGTCTCAAAATGTTTAGTAGAGTCTAATAAGTAAATAATAAAAGTATAACAGTTAACCAATAAAAGGTTTGTCTGTTATCGTTAAAAGAACTTAACTAAAAAATTTGCACTATACATTAGTTATATAGGTCCTAAAAAGTGCCTTGTGAACTATATGGTGCCAAATGTGCAATTCACATTGCAAAAAGTTCTAACGGGTCTCAAAATGTTTATTAGAGTCTAATAAGTAAATAATAAAAGTATAACAGTTAACCAATAAAAGGTTTGTCTGTTATCGTTAAAAGAATTTAACTAAAATATTTGCACTATACATTAGTTATATAGGTCCTAAAAAGTGCCTTGTGAACTATATGGTGCCAAATGTGCAATTCACATTGCAAAAAGTTCTAACGGGTCTCAAAATGTTTATTAGAGTCTAATAAGTAAATAATAAAAGTATAACAGTTAACCAATAAAAGGTTTGTCTGTTATCGTTAAAAGAACTTAACTAAAAAATTTGCACTCCACATTAGTTATATAGGTCCTAAAAAGTGCCTTGTGAACTATATGGTGCCAAATGTGCAATTCACATTGCAGAAAGTTCTAACGGGTCTCAAAATGTTTAGTAGAGTCTAATAAGTAAATAATAAAAGTATAACAGTTAACCAATAAAAGGTTTGTCTGTTATCGTTAAAAGAACTTAACTAAAAAATTTGCACTATACATTAGTTATATAGGTCCTAAAAAGTGCCTTGTGAACTATATGGTGCCAAATGTGCAATTCACATTGCAAAAAGTTCTAACGGGTCTCAAAATGTTTATTAGAGTCTAATAAGTAAATAATAAAAGTATAACAGTTAACCAATAAAAGGTTTGTCTGTTATCGTTAAAAGAATTTAACTAAAATATTTGCACTATACATTAGTTATATAGGTCCTAAAAAGTGCCTTGTGAACTATATAGTGCCAAATGTGCAATTCACATTGCAAAAAGTTCTAACGGGTCTCAAAATGTTTATTAGAGTCTAATAAGTAAATAATAAAAGTATAACAGTTAACCAATAAAAGGTTTGTCTGTTATCGTTAAAAGAACTTAACTAAAAAATTTCCACTATACATTAGTTATATAGGTCCTAAAAAGTGCCTTGTGAACTATATGGTGCCAAATGTGCAATTCACATTGCAGAAAGTTCTAACGGGTCTCAAAATGTTTATTAGAGTCTAATAAGTAAATAATAAAAGTATAACAGTTAACCAATAAAAGGTTTGTCTGTTATCGTTAAAAGAACTTAACTAAAAAATTTGCACTATACATTAGTTATATAGGTCCTAAAAAGTGCCTTGTCAACTATATGGTGCCAAATGTGCAATTCACATTGCAAAGAGTTCTAACGGGTCTCAAAATGTTTATTAGAGTCTAATAAGTAAATAATAAAAGTATAACAGTTAACCAATAAAAGGTTTGTCTGTTATCGTTAAAAGAACTTAACTAAAAAATTTGCACTATACATTAGTTATATAGGTCGTAAAAAGTGCTTTGTGAACTATATGGTGCCAAATGTGCAATTCACATTGCAAAAAGTTCTAACGGGTCTCAAAATGTTTATTAGAGTCTAATAAGTAAATAATAAAAGTATAACAGTTAACCAATAAAAGGTTTGTCTGTTATCGTTAAAAGAACTTAACTAAAAAATTTGCACTATACATTAGTTATATAGGTCCTAAAAAGTGCTTTGTGAACTATATGGTGCCAAATGTGCAATTCACATTGCAGAAAGTTCTAACGGGTCTCAAAATGTTTATTAGAGTCTAATAAGTAAATAATAAAAGTATAACAGTTAACCAATAAAAGGTTTGTCTGTTATCGTTAAAAGAACTTAACTAAAAAATTTGCACTATTTATTAGTTATATAGGTCCTAAAAAGTGCCTTGTGAACTATATGGTGCCAAATGTGCAATTCACATTGCAAAAAGTTCTAACGGGTCTCAAAATGTTTATTAGAGTCTAATAAGTAAATAATAAAAGTATAACAGTTAACCAATAAAAGGTTTGTCTGTTATCGTTAAAAGAACTTAACTAAAAAATTTGCACTATACATTAGTTATATAGGTCCTAAAAAGTGCCTTGTGAACTATATGGTGCCAAATGTGCAATTCACATTGCAAAAAGTTCTAACGGGTCTCAAAATGTTTATTAGAGTCTAATAAGTAAATAATAAAAGTATAACAGTTAACCAATAAAAGGTTTGTCTGTTATCGTTAAAAGAACTTAACTAAAAAATTTGCACTATACATTAGTTATATAGGTCCTAAAAAGTGCCTTGTCAACTATATGGTGCCAAATGTGCAATTCACATTGCAGAAAGTTCTAACGGGTCTCAAAATGTTTATTAGAGTCTAATAAGTAAATAATAAAAGTATAACAGTTAACCAATAAAAGGTTTGTCTGTTATCGTTAAAAGAACTTAACTAAAAAATTTGCACTATACATTAGTTATATAGGTCCTAAAAAGTGCCTTGTCAACTATTTGGTGCCAAATGTGCAATTCACATTGCAAAAAGTTCTAACGGGTCTCAAAATGTTTATTAGAGTCTAATAAGTAAATAATAAAAGTATAACAGTTAACCAATAAAAGGTTTGTCTGTTATCGTTAAAAGAACTTAACTAAAAAATTTGCACTATACATTAGTTATATAGGTCCTAAAAAGTGCCTTGTGAACTATATGGTGCCAAATGTGCAATTCACATTGCAGAAAGTTCTAACGGGTCTCAAAATGTTTAGTAGAGTCTAATAAGTAAATAATAAAAGTATAACAGTTAACCAATAAAAGGTTTGTCTCTTATCGTTAAAAGAACTTAACTAAAAAATTTGCACTATACATTAGTTATATAGGTCCTAAAAAGTGCCTTGTGAACTATATGGTGCCAAATGTGCAATTCACATTGCAAAAAGTTCTAACGGGTCTCAAAATGTTTATTAGAGTCTAATAAGTAAATAATAAAAGTATAACAGTTAACCAATAAAAGGTTTGTCTGTTATCGTTAAAAGAACTTAACTAAAAAATTTGCACTATACATCAGTTATATAGGTCCTAAAAAGTGCCTTGTGAACTATATGGTGCCAAATGTGCAATTCACATTGCAGAAAGTTCTAACGGGTCTCAAAATGTTTATTAGAGTCCAATAAGTAAATAATAAAAGTATAACAGTTAACCAATAAAAGGTTTGTCTGTTATCGTTAAAAGAACTTAACTAAAAAATTTGCACTATACATTAGTTATATAGGTCCTAAAAAGTGCCTTGTCAACTATATGGTGCCAAATGTGCAATTCACATTGCAAAAAGTTCTAACGGGTCTCAAAATGTTTATTAGAGTCTAATAAGTAAATAATAAAAGTATAACAGTTAACCAATAAAAGGTTTGTCTGTTATCGTTAAAGGAACTTAACTAAAAAATTTCCACTATACATTAGTTATATAGGTCCTAAAAAGTGCCTTGTGAACTATATGGTGCCAAATGTGCAATTCACATTGCAGAAAGTTCTAACGGTTCTCAAAATGTTTATTAGAGTCTAATAAGTAAATAATAAAAGTATAACAGTTAACCAATAAAAGGTTTGTCTGTTATCGTTAAAAGAACTTAACTAAAAAATTTGCACTATACATTAGTTATATAGGTCCTAAAAAGTGCCTTGTCAACTATATGGTGCCAAATGTGCAATTCACATTGCAGAAAGTTCTGACGGGTCTCAAAATGTTTATTAGAGTCTAATAAGTAAATAATAAAAGTATAACAGTTAACCAATAAAAGGTTTGTCTGTTATCGTTAAAAGAACTTAACTGAAAAATTTGCACTATACATTAGTTATATAGGTCCTAAAAAGTGCCTTGTGAACTATATGGTGCCAAATGTGCAATTCACATTGCAAAAAGTTCTAACGGGTCTCAAAATGTTTATTAGAGTGTAATGAGTAAATAATAAAAGTATAACAGTTAACCAATAAAAGGTTTGTCTGTTATCGTTAAAAGAACTTAACTAAAAAATTTGCACTATACATTAGTTATATAGGTCCTAAAAAGTGCCTTGTGAACTATATGGTGCCAAATGTGCAATTCACATTGCAAAAAGTTCTAACGGGTCTCAAAATGTTTAGTAGAGTCTAATAAGTAAATAATAAAAGTATAACAGTTAACCAATAAAAGGTTTGTCTGTTATCGTTAAAAGAACTTAACTAAAAAATTTGCACTATACATTAGTTATATAGGTCCTAAAAAGTGCCTTGTCAACTATATGGTGCCAAATGTGCAATTCACATTGCAAAAAGTTCTAACGGGTCTCAAAATGTTTATTAGAGTCTAATAAGTAAATAATAAAAGTATAACAGTTAACCAATAAAAGGTTTGTCTGTTATCGTTAAAAGAACTTAACTAAAATATTTACACTATACATTAGTTATATAGGTCCTAAAAAGTGCCTTGTGAACTATATGGTGCCAAATGTGCAATTCACATTGCAAAAAGTTCTAACGGGTCTCAAAATGTTTAGTAGAGTCTAATAAGTAAATAATAAAAGTATAACAGTTAACCAATAAAAGGTTTGTCTGTTATCGTTAAAAGAACTTAACTAAAATATTTACACTATACATTAGTTATATAGGTCCTAAAAAGTGCCTTGTCAACTATATGGTGCCAAATGTGCAATTCACATTGCAAATAGTTCTAACGGGTCTCAAAATGTTTATTAGAGTCTAATAAGTAAATAATAAAAGTATAACAGTTAACCAATAAAAGGTTTGTCTGTTATCGTTAAAAGAACTTAACTAAAAAATTTGCATTATACATTAGTTATATAGGTCCTAAAAAGTGCCTTGTCAACTATATGGTGCCAAATGTGCAATTCACATTGCAGAAAGTTCTAACGGGTCTCAAAATGTTTATTAGAGTCTAATAAGTAAATAATAAAAGTATAACAGTTAACCAATAAAAGGTTTGTCTGTTATCGTTAAAAGAACTTAACTAAAAAATTTGCACTATACATTAGTTATATAGGTCCTAAAAAGTGCCTTGTCAACTATATGGTGCCAAATGTGCAATTCACATTGCAAAAAGTTCTAACGGGTCTCAAAATGTTTATTAGAGTCTAATAAGTAAATAATAAAAGTATAACAGTTAACCAATAAAAGGTTTGTCTGTTATCGTTAAAAGAACTTAACTAAAAAATTTGCACTATACATTAGTTATATAGGTCCTAAAAAGTGCCTTGTGAACTATATGGTGCCAAATGTGCAATTCACATTGCAAAAAGTTCTAACGGGTCTCAAAATGTTTATTAGAGTCTAATAAGTAAATAATAAAAGTATAACAGTTAACCAATAAAAGGTTTGTCTGTTATCGTTAAAAGAACTTAACTAAAAAATTTCCACTATACATTAGTTATATAGGTCCTAAAAAGTGCCTTGTCAACTATTTGGTGCCAAATGTGCAATTCACATTGCAAAAAGTTCTAACGGGTCTCAAAATGTTTATTAGAGTCTAATAAGTAAATAATAAAAGTATAACAGTTAACCAATAAAAGGTTTGTCTGTTATCGTTAAAAGAACTTAACTAAAAAATTTGCACTATACATTAGTTATATAGGTCCTAAAAAGTGCCTTGTGAACTATATGGTGCCAAATGTGCAATTCACATTGCAGAAAGTTCTAACGGGTCTCAAAATGTTTAGTAGAGTCTAATAAGTAAATAATAAAAGTATAACAGTTAACCAATAAAAGGTTTGTCTGTTATCGTTAAAAGAACTTAACTAAAAAATTTGCACTATACATTAGTTATATAGGTCCTAAAAAGTGCCTTGTGAACTATATGGTGCCAAATGTGCAATTCACATTGCAAAAAGTTCTAACGGGTCTCAAAATGTTTATTAGAGTCTAATAAGTAAATAATAAAAGTATAACAGTTAACCAATAAAAGGTTTGTCTGTTATGGTTAAAAGAACTTAACTAAAAAATTTGCACTATACATCAGTTATATAGGTCCTAAAAAGTGCCTTGTGAACTATATGGTGCCAAATGTGCAATTCACATTGCAGAAAGTTCTAACGGGTCTCAAAATGTTTATTAGAGTCCAATAAGTAAATAATAAAAGTATAACAGTTAACCAATAAAAGGTTTGTTTGTTATCGTTAAAAGAACTTAACTAAAAAATTTGCACTATACATTAGTTATATAGGTCCTAAAAAGTGCCTTGTCAACTATATGGTGCCAAATGTGCAATTCACATTGCAAAAAGTTCTAACGGGTCTCAAAATGTTTATTAGAGTCTAATAAGTAAATAATAAAAGTATAACAGTTAACCAATAAAAGGTTTGTCTGTTATCGTTAAAAGAACTTAACTAAAAAATTTGCACTATACATTAGTTATATAGGTCCTAAAAAGTGCCTTGTGAACTATATGGTGCCAAATGTGCAATTCACATTGCAGAAAGTTTTAACGGTTCTCAAAATGTTTATTAGAGTCTAATAAGTAAATAATAAAAGTATAACAGTTAACCAATAAAAGGTTTGTCTGTTATCGTTAAAAGAACTTAACTAAAAAATTTGCACTATACATTAGTTATATAGGTCCTAAAAAGTGCCTTGTCAACTATATGGTGCCAAATGTGCAATTCACATTGCAGAAAGTTCTGACGGGTCTCAAAATGTTTATTAGAGTCTAATAAGTAAATAATAAAAGTATAACAGTTAACCAATAAAAGGTTTGTCTGTTATCGTTAAAAGAACTTAACTAAAAAATTTGCACTATACATTAGTTATATAGGTCCTAAAAAGTGCCTTGTGAACTATATGGTGCCAAATGTGCAATTCACATTGCAAAAAGTTCTAACGGGTCTCAAAATGTTTAGTAGAGTCTAATAAGTAAATAATAAAAGTATAACAGTTAACCAATAAAAGGTTTGTCTGTTATCGTTAAAAGAACTTAACTAAAAAATTTGCACTATACATTAGTTATATAGGTCCTAAAAAGTGCCTTGTCAACTATATGGTGCCAAATGTGCAATTCACATTGCAAAAAGTTCTAACGGGTCTCAAAATGTTTAGTAGAGTTGAATAAGTAAATAATAAAAGTATAACAGTTAACCAATAAAAGGTTTGTCTGTTATCGTTAGAAGAACTTAACTAAAAAATTTGCACTATAAATTAGTTATATAGGTCCTAAAAAGTGCCTTGTGAACTATATGGTGCCAAATGTGCAATTCACATTGCAAAAAGTTCTAACGGGTCTCAAAATGTTTATTAGAGTCTAATAAGTAAATAATAAAAGTATAACAGTTAACCAATAAAAGGTTTGTCTGTTATCGTTAAAAGAACTTAACTAAAAAATTTGCACTATACATTAGCTATATAGGTCCTAAAAAGTGCCTTGTAAACTATATGGTGCAAAATGTGCAATTCACATTGCTAAAAGTTCTAACGGGTCTCAAAATGTTTATTAGAGTCTAATAAGTAAATAATAAAAGTATAACAGTTAACCAATAAAAGGTTTGTCTGTTATCGTTAAAAGAACTTAACTAAAAAAATTACACTATACATTAGCTATATAGGTCCTAAAAAGTGCTTTGTGAACTATATGGTGCCAAATGTGCAATTCACATTGCAAAAAGTTCTAACGGGTCTCAAAATGTTTATTAGAGTCTAATAAGTAAATAATAAAAGTATAACAGTTAACCAATAAAAGGTTTGTCTGTTATCGTTAAAAGAACTTAACTAAAAAATTTACACTATACATTAGTTATATAGGTCCTAAAAAGTGCCTTGTGAACTATATGGTGCCAAATGTGCAATTCACATTGCAAAAAGTTCTAACGGGTCTCAAAATGTTTATTAGAGTCTAATAAGTAAATAATAAAAGTATAACAGTTAACCAATAAAAGGTTTGTCTGTTATCGTTAAAAGAACTTAACTAAAAAATTTACACTATACATTAGCTATATATGTCCTAAAAAGTGCCTTGTGAACTATATGGTGCCAAATGTACAATTCACATTGCAAAAAGTTCTAACGGGTCTCAAAATGTTTATTAGAGTCTAATAAGTAAATAATAGAAGTATAACAGTTAACCAATAAAAGGTTTGTCTGTTATCGTTAAAAGAACTTAACTAAAAAATTTGCACTATACATTAGTTATATAGGTCCTAAAAAGTGCCTTGTCAACTATATGGTGCCAAATGTGCAATTCACATTGCAAAAAGTTCTAACGGGTCTCAAAATGTTTATTAGAGTCTAATAAGTAAATAATAAAAGTATAACATTTAACCAATAAAAGGTTTGTCTGTTATCGTTAAAAGAACTTAACTAAAATATTTGCACTATACATTAGTTATATAGGTCCTAAAAAGTGCCTTGTGAACTATAGGGTGCTAAATGTGCAATTCACATTGCAAAAAGTTCTCACGGGTCTCAAAATGTTTATTAGAGTCTAATAAGTAAATAATAAAAGTATAACAGTTAACCAATAAAAGGTTTGTCTGTTATCGTTAAAAGAACTTAACTAAAAAATTTGCACTATACATTAGTTATATAGGTCCTAAAAAGTGCCTTGTCAACTATATGGTGCCAAATGTGCAATTCACATTGCAGAATGTTCTGACGGGTCTCAAAATGTTTATTAGAGTCTAATAAGTAAATAATAAAAGTATAACAGTTAACCAATAAAAGGTTTGTCTGTTATCGTTAAAAGAACTTAACTGAAAAATTTGCACTATACATTAGTTATATAGGTCCTAAAAAGTGCCTTGTGAACTATATGGTGCCAAATGTGCAATTCACATTGCAAAAAGTTCTAACGGGTCTCAAAATGTTTATTAGAGTCTAATAAGTAAATAATAAAAGTATAACAGTTAACCAATAAAAGGTTTGTCTGTTATCGTTAAAAGAACTTAACTAAAAAATTTCCACTATACATTAGTTATATAGGTCCTAAAAAGTGCCTTGTGAACTATATGGTGCCAAATGTGCAATTCACATTGCAAAAAGTTCTAACGGGTCTCAAAATGTTTAGTAGAGTCTAATAAGTAAATAATAAAAGTATAACAGTTAACCAATAAAAGGTTTGTCTGTTATCGTTAAAAGAACTTAACTAAAAAACTTGCACTATACATTAGTTATATAGGTCCTAAAAAGTGCCTTGTCAACTATATGGTGCCAAATGTGCAATTCACATTGCAAAAAGTTCTAACGGGTCTCAAAATGTTTAGTAGAGTCGAATAAGTAAATAATAAAAGTATAACAGTTAACCAATAAAAGGTTTGTCTGTTATCGTTAGAAGAACTTAACTAAAACATTTGCACTATAAATTAGTTATATAGGTCCTAAAAAGTGCCTTGTGAACTATATGGTGCCAAATGTGCAATTCACATTGCAAAAAGTTCTAACGGGTCTCAAAATGTTTATTAGAGTCTAATAAGTAAATAATAAAAGTATAACAGTTAACCAATAAAAGGTTTGTCTGTTATCGTTAAAAGAACTTAACTAAAAAATTTGCACTATACATTAGTTATATAGGTCCTAAAAAGTGCCTTGTCAACTATATGGTGCCAAATGTGCAATTCACATTGCAAAAAGTTCTAACGGGTCTCAAAATGTTTAGTAGAGTCGAATAAGTAAATAATAAAAGTATAACAGTTAACCAATAAAAGGTTTGTCTGTTATCGTTAGAAGAACTTAACTAAAACATTTGCACTATAAATTAGTTATATAGGTCCTAAAAAGTGCCTTGTGAACTATATGGTGCCAAATGTGCAATTCACATTGCAAAAAGTTCTAACGGGTCTCAAAATGTTTATTAGAGTCTAATAAGTAAATAATAAAAGTATAACAGTTAACCAATAAAAGGTTTGTCTGTTATCGTTAAAAGAACTTAACTAAAAAATTTCCACTATACATTAGTTATATAGGTCCTAAAAAGTGCCTTGTCAACTATTTGGTGCCAAATGTGCAATTCACATTGCAAAAAGTTCTAACGGGTCTCAAAATGTTTATTAGAGTCTAATAAGTAAATAATAAAAGTATAACAGTTAACCAATAAAAGGTTTGTCTGTTATCGTTAAAAGAACTTAACTAAAAAATTTGCACTATACATTAGTTATATAGGTCCTAAAAAGTGCCTTGTGAACTATATGGTGCCAAATGTGCAATTCACATTGCAGAAAGTTCTAACGGGTCTCAAAATGTTTAGTAGAGTCTAATAAGTAAATAATAAAAGTATAACAGTTAACCAATAAAAGGTTTGTCTGTTATCGTTAAAAGAACTTAACTAAAAAATTTGCACTATACATTAGTTATATAGGTCCTAAAAAGTGCCTTGTGAACTATATGGTGCCAAATGTGCAATTCACATTGCAAAAAGTTCTAACGGGTCTCAAAATGTTTATTAGAGTCTAATAAGTAAATAATAAAAGTATAACAGTTAACCAATAAAAGGTTTGTCTGTTATGGTTAAAAGAACTTAACTAAAAAATTTGCACTATACATCAGTTATATAGGTCCTAAAAAGTGCCTTGTGAACTATATGGTGCCAAATGTGCAATTCACATTGCAGAAAGTTCTAACGGGTCTCAAAATGTTTATTAGAGTCCAATAAGTAAATAATAAAAGTATAACAGTTAACCAATAAAAGGTTTGTTTGTTATCGTTAAAAGAACTTAACTAAAAAATTTGCACTATACATTAGTTATATAGGTCCTAAAAAGTGCCTTGTCAACTATATGGTGCCAAATGTGCAATTCACATTGCAAAAAGTTCTAACGGGTCTCAAAATGTTTATTAGAGTCTAATAAGTAAATAATAAAAGTATAACAGTTAACCAATAAAAGGTTTGTCTGTTATCGTTAAAAGAACTTAACTAAAAAATTTGCACTATACATTAGTTATATAGGTCCTAAAAAGTGCCTTGTGAACTATATGGTGCCAAATGTGCAATTCACATTGCAGAAAGTTTTAACGGTTCTCAAAATGTTTATTAGAGTCTAATAAGTAAATAATAAAAGTATAACAGTTAACCAATAAAAGGTTTGTCTGTTATCGTTAAAAGAACTTAACTAAAAAATTTGCACTATACATTAGTTATATAGGTCCTAAAAAGTGCCTTGTCAACTATATGGTGCCAAATGTGCAATTCACATTGCAGAAAGTTCTGACGGGTCTCAAAATGTTTATTAGAGTCTAATAAGTAAATAATAAAAGTATAACAGTTAACCAATAAAAGGTTTGTCTGTTATCGTTAAAAGAACTTAACTAAAAAATTTGCACTATACATTAGTTATATAGGTCCTAAAAAGTGCCTTGTGAACTATATGGTGCCAAATGTGCAATTCACATTGCAAAAAGTTCTAACGGGTCTCAAAATGTTTAGTAGAGTCTAATAAGTAAATAATAAAAGTATAACAGTTAACCAATAAAAGGTTTGTCTGTTATCGTTAAAAGAACTTAACTAAAAAATTTGCACTATACATTAGTTATATAGGTCCTAAAAAGTGCCTTGTCAACTATATGGTGCCAAATGTGCAATTCACATTGCAAAAAGTTCTAACGGGTCTCAAAATGTTTAGTAGAGTTGAATAAGTAAATAATAAAAGTATAACAGTTAACCAATAAAAGGTTTGTCTGTTATCGTTAGAAGAACTTAACTAAAAAATTTGCACTATAAATTAGTTATATAGGTCCTAAAAAGTGCCTTGTGAACTATATGGTGCCAAATGTGCAATTCACATTGCAAAAAGTTCTAACGGGTCTCAAAATGTTTATTAGAGTCTAATAAGTAAATAATAAAAGTATAACAGTTAACCAATAAAAGGTTTGTCTGTTATCGTTAAAAGAACTTAACTAAAAAATTTGCACTATACATTAGCTATATAGGTCCTAAAAAGTGCCTTGTAAACTATATGGTGCAAAATGTGCAATTCACATTGCTAAAAGTTCTAACGGGTCTCAAAATGTTTATTAGAGTCTAATAAGTAAATAATAAAAGTATAACAGTTAACCAATAAAAGGTTTGTCTGTTATCGTTAAAAGAACTTAACTAAAAAAATTACACTATACATTAGCTATATAGGTCCTAAAAAGTGCTTTGTGAACTATATGGTGCCAAATGTGCAATTCACATTGCAAAAAGTTCTAACGGGTCTCAAAATGTTTATTAGAGTCTAATAAGTAAATAATAAAAGTATAACAGTTAACCAATAAAAGGTTTGTCTGTTATCGTTAAAAGAACTTAACTAAAAAATTTACACTATACATTAGTTATATAGGTCCTAAAAAGTGCCTTGTGAACTATATGGTGCCAAATGTGCAATTCACATTGCAAAAAGTTCTAACGGGTCTCAAAATGTTTATTAGAGTCTAATAAGTAAATAATAAAAGTATAACAGTTAACCAATAAAAGGTTTGTCTGTTATCGTTAAAAGAACTTAACTAAAAAATTTACACTATACATTAGCTATATATGTCCTAAAAAGTGCCTTGTGAACTATATGGTGCCAAATGTACAATTCACATTGCAAAAAGTTCTAACGGGTCTCAAAATGTTTATTAGAGTCTAATAAGTAAATAATAGAAGTATAACAGTTAACCAATAAAAGGTTTGTCTGTTATCGTTAAAAGAACTTAACTAAAAAATTTGCACTATACATTAGTTATATAGGTCCTAAAAAGTGCCTTGTCAACTATATGGTGCCAAATGTGCAATTCACATTGCAAAAAGTTCTAACGGGTCTCAAAATGTTTATTAGAGTCTAATAAGTAAATAATAAAAGTATAACATTTAACCAATAAAAGGTTTGTCTGTTATCGTTAAAAGAACTTAACTAAAATATTTGCACTATACATTAGTTATATAGGTCCTAAAAAGTGCCTTGTGAACTATAGGGTGCTAAATGTGCAATTCACATTGCAAAAAGTTCTCACGGGTCTCAAAATGTTTATTAGAGTCTAATAAGTAAATAATAAAAGTATAACAGTTAACCAATAAAAGGTTTGTCTGTTATCGTTAAAAGAACTTAACTAAAAAATTTGCACTATACATTAGTTATATAGGTCCTAAAAAGTGCCTTGTCAACTATATGGTGCCAAATGTGCAATTCACATTGCAGAATGTTCTGACGGGTCTCAAAATGTTTATTAGAGTCTAATAAGTAAATAATAAAAGTATAACAGTTAACCAATAAAAGGTTTGTCTGTTATCGTTAAAAGAACTTAACTGAAAAATTTGCACTATACATTAGTTATATAGGTCCTAAAAAGTGCCTTGTGAACTATATGGTGCCAAATGTGCAATTCACATTGCAAAAAGTTCTAACGGGTCTCAAAATGTTTATTAGAGTCTAATAAGTAAATAATAAAAGTATAACAGTTAACCAATAAAAGGTTTGTCTGTTATCGTTAAAAGAACTTAACTAAAAAATTTCCACTATACATTAGTTATATAGGTCCTAAAAAGTGCCTTGTGAACTATATGGTGCCAAATGTGCAATTCACATTGCAAAAAGTTCTAACGGGTCTCAAAATGTTTAGTAGAGTCTAATAAGTAAATAATAAAAGTATAACAGTTAACCAATAAAAGGTTTGTCTGTTATCGTTAAAAGAACTTAACTAAAAAACTTGCACTATACATTAGTTATATAGGTCCTAAAAAGTGCCTTGTCAACTATATGGTGCCAAATGTGCAATTCACATTGCAAAAAGTTCTAACGGGTCTCAAAATGTTTAGTAGAGTCGAATAAGTAAATAATAAAAGTATAACAGTTAACCAATAAAAGGTTTGTCTGTTATCGTTAGAAGAACTTAACTAAAACATTTGCACTATAAATTAGTTATATAGGTCCTAAAAAGTGCCTTGTGAACTATATGGTGCCAAATGTGCAATTCACATTGCAAAAAGTTCTAACGGGTCTCAAAATGTTTATTAGAGTCTAATAAGTAAATAATAAAAGTATAACAGTTAACCAATAAAAGGTTTGTCTGTTATCGTTAAAAGAACTTAACTAAAAAATTTGCACTATACATTAGTTATATAGGTCCTAAAAAGTGCCTTGTCAACTATATGGTGCCAAATGTGCAATTCACATTGCAAAAAGTTCTAACGGGTCTCAAAATGTTTAGTAGAGTCGAATAAGTAAATAATAAAAGTATAACAGTTAACCAATAAAAGGTTTGTCTGTTATCGTTAGAAGAACTTAACTAAAACATTTGCACTATAAATTAGTTATATAGGTCCTAAAAAGTGCCTTGTGAACTATATGGTGCCAAATGTGCAATTCACATTGCAAAAAGTTCTAACGGGTCTCAAAATGTTTATTAGAGTCTAATAAGTAAATAATAAAAGTATAACAGTTAACCAATAAAAGGTTTGTCTGTTATCGTTAAAAGAACTTAACTAAAAAATTTGCACTATACATTAGCTATATAGGTCCTAAAAAGTGCCTTGTAAACTATATGGTGCAAAATGTGCAATTCACATTGCTAAAAGTTCTAACGGGTCTCAAAATGTTTATTAGAGTCTAATAAGTAAATAATAAAAGTATAACAGTTAACCAATAAAAGGTTTGTCTGTTATCGTTAAAAGAACTTAACTAAAAAATTTACACTATACATTAGCTATATAGGTCCTAAAAAGTGCCTTGTGAACTATATGGTGCCAAATGTGCAATTCACATTGCAAAAAGTTCTAACGGGTCTCAAAATGTTTATTAGAGTCTAATAAGTAAATAATAAAAGTATAACAGTTAACCAATAAAAGGTTTGTCTGTTATCGTTAAAAGAACTTAACTAAAAAATTTACACTATACATTAGTTATATAGGTCCTAAAAAGTGCCTTGTGAACTATATGGTGCCAAATGTGCAATTCACATTGCAAAAAGTTCTAACGGGTCTCAAAATGTTTATTAGAGTCTAATAAGTAAATAATAAAAGTATAACAGTTAACCAATAAAAGGTTTGTCTGTTATCGTTAAAAGAACTTAACTAAAAAATTTCCACTATACATTAGCTATATAGGTCCTAAAAAGTGCCTTGTCAACTATATGGTGCCAAATGTACAATTCACATTGCAAAAAGTTCTAACGGGTCTCAAAATGTTTATTAGAGTCTAATAAGTAAATAATAAAAGTATAACAGTTAACCAATAAAAGGTTTGTCTGTTATCGTTAAAAGAACTTAACTAAAAAATTTGCACTATACATTAGTTATATAGGTCCTAAAAAGTGCCTTGTGAACTATATGGTGCCAAATGTGCAATTCACATTGCAAAAAGTTCTAACGGGTCTCAAAATGTTTATTAGAGTCTAATAAGTAAATAATAAAAGTATAACAGTTAACCAATAAAAGGTTTGTCTGTTATCGTTAAAAGAACTTAACTAAAATATTTGCATTATACATTAGTTATATAGGTCCTAAAAAGTGCCTTGTCAACTATATGGTGCCAAATGTGCAATTCACATTGCAGAAAGTTTTAACGGGTCTCAAAATGTTTATTAGAGTCTAATAAGTAAATAATAAAAGTATAACAGTTAACCAATAAAAGGTTTGTCTGTTATCGTTAAAAGAACTTAACTAAAAAATTTGCACTATACATTAGTTATATAGGTCCTAAAAAGTGCCTTGTCAACTATATGGTGCCAAATGTGCAATTCACATTGCAAAAAGTTCTAACGGGTCTCAAAATGTTTATTAGAGTCTAATAAGTAAATAATAAAAGTATAACAGTTAACCAATAAAAGGTTTGTCTGTTATCGTTAAAAGAACTTAACTAAAAAATTTACACTATACATTAGTTATATAGGTCCTAAAAAGTGCCTTGTGAACTATATGGTGCCAAATGTGCAATTCACATTGCAAAAAGTTCTAACGGGTCTCAAAATGTTTATTAGAGTCTAATAAGTAAATAATAAAAGTATAACAGTTAACCAATAAAAGATTTGTCTGTTATCGTTAAAAGAACTTAACTAAAAAATTTCCACTATACATTAGTTATATAGGTCCTAAAAAGTGCCTTGTGAACTATATGGTGCCAAATGTGCAATTCACATTGCAGAAAGTTCTAACGGGTCTCAAAATGTTTATTACAGTCTAATAAGTAAATAATAAAAGTATAACAGTTAACCAATAAAAGGTTTGTCTGTTATCGTTAAAAGAACTTAACTAAAAAATTTGCACTATACATTAGTTATATAGGTCCTAAAAAGTGCCTTGTGAACTATATGGTGCCAAATGTGCAATTCACATTGCAAAAAGTTCTAACGGGTCTCAAAATGTTTATTAGAGTCTAATAAGTAAATAATAAAAGTATAACAGTTAACCAATAAAAGGTTTGTCTGTTATCGTTAAAAGAACTTAACTAAAAAATTTGCACTATACATTAGTTATATAGGTCCTAAAAAGTGCCTTGTGAACTATATGGTGCCAAATGTGCAATTCACATTGCAAAAAGTTCTAACGGGTCTCAAAATGTTTATTAGAGTCTAATAAGTAAATAATAAAAGTATAACAGTTAACCAATAAAAGGTTTGTCTGTTATCGTTAAAAGAACTTAACTAAAAAATTTCCACTGTACATTAGCTATATAAATCCTAAAAAGTGCCTTGTGAACTATATGGTGCCAAATGTGCAATTCACATTGCAGAAAGTTCTAACGGGTCTCAAAATGTTTATTAGAGTCTAATAAGTAAATAATAAAAGTATAACAGTTAACCAATAAAAGGTTTGTCTGTTATCGTTAAAAGAACTTAACTAAAAAATTTGCACTATACATTAGTTATATAGGTCCTAAAAAGTGCCTTGTCAACTATATGGTGCCAAATGTGCAATTCACATTGCAAAAAGTTCTAACGGGTCTCAAAATGTTTATTAGAGTCTAATAAGTAAATAATAAAAGTATAACAGTTAACCAATAAAAGATTTGTCTGTTATCGTTAAAAGAACTTAACTAAAAAATTTCCACTATACATTAGTTATATAGGTCCTAAAAAGTGCCTTGTGAACTATATGGTGCCAAATGTGCAATTCACATTGCAGAAAGTTCTAACGGGTCTCAAAATGTTTATTACAGTCTAATAAGTAAATAATAAAAGTATAACAGTTAACCAATAAAAGGTTTGTCTGTTATCGTTAAAAGAACTTAACTAAAAAATTTGCACTATACATTAGTTATATAGGTCCTAAAAAGTGCCTTGTGAACTATATGGTGCCAAATGTGCAATTCACATTGCAAAAAGTTCTAACGGGTCTCAAAATGTTTATTAGAGTCTAATAAGTAAATAATAAAAGTATAACAGTTAACCAATAAAAGGTTTGTCTGTTATCGTTAAAAGAACTTAACTAAAAAATTTCCACTGTACATTAGCTATATAAATCCTAAAAAGTGCCTTGTGAACTATATGGTGCCAAATGTGCAATTCACATTGCAGAAAGTTCTAACGGGTCTCAAAATGTTTATTAGAGTCTAATAAGTAAATAATAAAAGTATAACAGTTAACCAATAAAAGGTTTGTCTGTTATCGTTAAAAGAACTTAACTAAAAAATTTGCACTATACATTAGTTATATAGGTCCTAAAAAGTGCCTTGTCAACTATATGGTGCCAAATGTGCAATTCACATTGCAAAAAGTTCTAACGGGTCTCAAAATGTTTATTAGAGTCTAATAAGTAAATAATAAAAGTATAACAGTTAACCAATAAAAGGTTTGTCTCTTATCGTTAAAAGAACTTAACTAAAAAATTTGCACTATACATTAGTTATATAGGTCCTAAAAAGTGCCTTGTGAACTATATGGTGCCAAATGTGCAATTCACATTGCAGAAAGTTCTAACGGGTCTCAAAATGTTTATTAGAGTCTAATAAGTAAATGATAAAAGTATAACAGTTAACCAATAAAAGGTTTGTCTGTTATCGTTAAAAGAACTTAACTAAAAAATTTGCACTATACATTAGTTATATAGGTCCTAAAAAGTGCCTTGTCAACTATATGGTGCCAAATGTGCAATTCACATTGCAAAAAGTTCTAACGGGTCTCAAAATGTTTATTAGAGTCTAATAAGTAAATAATAAAAGTATAACAGTTAACCAATAAAAGGTTTGTCTGTTATCGTTAAAAGAACTTAACTAAAAAATTTACACTATACATTAGCTATATAGGTCCTAAAAAGTGCCTTGTCAACTATATGGTGCCAAATGTACAATTCACATTGCAAAAAGTTCTAACGGGTCTCAAAATGTTTATTAGAGTCTAATAAGTAAATAATAAAAGTATAACAGTTAACCAATAAAAGGTTTGTCTGTTATCGTTAAAAGAACTTAACTAAAAAATTTGCACTATACATTAGTTATATAGGTCCTAAAAAGTGCCTTGTGAACTATATGGTGCCAAATGTGCAATTCACATTGCAAAAAGTTCTAACGGGTCTCAAAATGTTTATTACAGTCTAATAAGTAAATAATAAAAGTATAACAGTTAACCAATAAAAGGTTTGTCTGTTATCGTTAAAAGAACTTAACTAAAAAATTTGCACTATACATTAGTTATATAGGTCCTAAAAAGTGCCTTGTGAACTATATGGTGCCAAATGTGCAATTCACATTGCAAAAAGTTCTAACGGGTCTCAAAATGTTTATTAGAGTCTAATAAGTAAATAATAAAAGTATAACAGTTAACCAATAAAAGGTTTGTCTGTTATCGTTAAAAGAACTTAACTAAAAAATTTGCACTATACATTAGTTATATAGGTCCTAAAAAGTGCCTTGTGAACTATATGGTGCCAAATGTGCAATTCACATTGCAAAAAGTTCTAACGGGTCTCAAAATGTTTATTAGAGTCTAATAAGTAAATAATAAAAGTATAACAGTTAACCAATAAAAGGTTTGTCTGTTATCGTTAAAAGAACTTAACTAAAAAATTTCCACTGTACATTAGCTATATAAATCCTAAAAAGTGCCTTGTGAACTATATGGTGCCAAATGTGCAATTCACATTGCAGAAAGTTCTAACGGGTCTCAAAATGTTTATTAGAGTCTAATAAGTAAATAATAAAAGTATAACAGTTAACCAATAAAAGGTTTGTCTGTTATCGTTAAAAGAACTTAACTAAAAAATTTGCACTATACATTAGTTATATAGGTCCTAAAAAGTGCCTTGTCAACTATATGGTGCCAAATGTGCAATTCACATTGCAAAAAGTTCTAACGGGTCTCAAAATGTTTATTAGAGTCTAATAAGTAAATAATAAAAGTATAACAGTTAACCAATAAAAGGTTTGTCTGTTATCGTTAAAAGAACTTAACTAAAAAATTTGCACTATACATTAGTTATATAGGTCCTAAAAAGTGCCTTGTGAACTATATGGTGCCAAATGTGCAATTCACATTGCAGAAAGTTCTAACGGGTCTCAAAATGTTTATTAGAGTCTAATAAGTAAATAATAAAAGTATAACAGTTAACCAATAAAAGGTTTGTCTGTTATCGTTAAAAGAACTTAACTAAAAAATTTGCACTATACATTAGTTATATAGGTCCTAAAAAGTGCCTTGTCAACTATATGGTGCCAAATGTGCAATTCACATTGCAAAATGTTCTAACGGGTCTCAAAATGTTTATTAGAGTCTAATAAGTAAATAATAAAAGTATAACAGTTAACCAATAAAAGTTTTGTCTGTTATCGTTAAAAGAACTTAATTAAAAAATTTGCACTATACATTAGTTATATAGGTCCTAAAAAGTGCCTTGTGAACTATATGGTGCCAAATGTGCAATTCACATTGCAAAAAGTTCTAACGGGTCTCAAAATGTTTATTAGAGTCTAATAAGTAAATGATAAAAGTATAACAGTTAACCAATAAAAGGTTTGTCTGTTATCGTTAAAAGAACTTAACTAAAAAATTTACACTATACATTAGCTTTGTAGGTCCTAAAAAGTGCCTTGTGAACTATATGGTGCCAAATGTGCAATTCACATTGCAAAAAGTTCTAACTGGTCTCAAAATGTTTATTAGAGTCTAATAAGTAAATAATAAAAGTATAACAGTTAACCAATAAAAGGTTTGTCTGTTATCGTTAAAAGAACTTAACTAAAAAATTTGCACTCTACATTAGTTATATAGGTCCTAAAAAGTGCCTTGTCAACTATATGGTGCCAAATGTGCAATTCACATTGCAAAAAGTTCTAACGGGTCTCAAAATGTTTATTAGAGTCTAATAAGTAAATAATAAAAGTATAACAGTTAACCAATAAAAGGTTTGTCTGTTATCGTTAAAAGAACTTAACTAAAATATTTGCACTATACATTAGTTATATAGGTCCTAAAAAGTGCCTTGTGAACTATATGGTGCCAAATGTGCAATTCACATTGCAAAAAGTTCTAACGGGTCTCAAAATGTTTATTAGAATCTAATAAGTAAATAATAAAAGTATAACAGTTAACCAATAAAAGGTTTGTCTGTTATCGTTAAAAGAACTTAACTAAAAAATTTGCACTATACATTAGTTATATAGGTCCTAAAAAGTGCCTTGTCAACTATATGGTGCCAAATGTGCAATTCACATTGCAAAAAGTTCTAACGGGTCTCAAAATGTTTATTAGAGTCTAATAAGTAAATAATAAAAGTATAACAGTTAACAAATAAAAGGTTTGTCTGTTATCGTTAAAAGAACTTAACTAAAAAATTTACACTATACATTAGTTATATAGGTCCTAAAAAGTGCCTTGTGAACTATATGGTGCCAAATGTGCAATTCACATTGCAAAAAGTTCTAACGGGTCTCAAAATGTTTATTAGAGTCTAATAAGTAAATAATAAAAGTATAACAGTTAACCAATAAAAGGTTTGTCTGTTATCGTTAAAAGAACTTAACTAAAAATTTGCACTATACATTAGTTATATAGGTCCTAAAAAGTGCCTTGTCAACTATATGGTGCCAAATACGCAATTCACATTGCAAAAAGTTCTAACGGGTCTCAAAATGTTTATTAGAGTCTAATAAGTAAATAATAAAAGTATAACAGTTAACCAATAAAAGGTTTGTCTCTTATCGTTAAAAGAACTTAACTAAAAAATTTGCACTATACATTAGTTATATAGGTCCTAAAAAGTGCCTTGTGAACTATATGGTGCCAAATGTGCAATTCACATTGCAAAAAGTTCTAACGGGTCTCAAAATGTTTATTAGAGTCTAATAAGTAAATAATAAAAGTATAACAGTTAACCAATAAAAGGTTTGTCTGTTATCGTTAAAAGAACTTAACTAAAAAATTTGCACTATACATTAGTTATATAGGTCCTAAAAAGTGCCTTGTCCACTATATGGTGCCAAATGTGCAATTCACATTGCAAAAAGTTCTAACGGGTCTCAAAATGTTTATTAGAGTCTAATAAGTAAATAATAAAAGTATAACATTTAACCAATAAAAGGTTTGTCTGTTATCGTTAAAAGAACTTAACTAAAATATTTGCACTATACATTAGTTATATAGGTCCTAAAAAGTGCCTTGTGAACTATATGGTGCCAAATGTGCAATTCACATTGCAAAAAGTTCTAACGGGTCTCAAAATGTTTATTAGAGTCTAATAAGTAAATAATAAAAGTATAACAGTTAACAAATAAAAGGTTTGTCTGTTATCGTTAAAAGAACTTAACTAAAAAATTTACACTATACATTAGTTATATAGGTCCTA
Source organism: Clavelina lepadiformis (assembly GCF_947623445.1). Classification (NCBI taxonomy): domain Eukaryota; kingdom Metazoa; phylum Chordata; class Ascidiacea; order Aplousobranchia; family Clavelinidae; genus Clavelina; species Clavelina lepadiformis. Next base: position 13,903,964 of record NC_135243.1, on the reverse strand, counting down.
AAAAGTGCCTTGTCAACTATATAGTGCCAAATGTGCAATTCACATTGCAAAAAGTTCTCACGGGTCTCAAAATGTTTATTAGAGTCTAATAAGTAAATAATAAAAGTATAACAGTTAACCAATAAAAGGTTTGTCTGTTATCGTTAAAAGAACTTAACTAAAAAATTTGCACTATACATTAGTTATATAGGTCCTAAAAAGTGCCTTGTGAACTATATGGTGCCAAATGTGCAATTCACATTGCAAAAAGTTCTAACGGGTCTCAAAATGTTTATTAGAGTCTAATAAGTAAATAATAAAAGTATAACAGTTAACCAATAAAAGGTTTGTCTGTTATCGTTAAAAGAACTTAACTAAAAAATTTGCACTATACATTAGTTATATAGGTCCTAAAAAGTGCCTTGTGAACTATATGGTGCCAAATGTGCAATTCACATTGCAAAAAGTTCTAACGGGTCTCAAAATGTTTATTAGAGTCTAATAAGTAAATAATAAAAGTATAACAGTTAACCAATAAAAGGTTTGTCTGTTATCGTTAAAAGAACTTAACTAAAAAATTTGCACTATACATTAGTTATATAGGTCCTAAAAAGTGCCTTGTCCACTATATGGTGCCAAATGTGCAATTCACATTGCAAAAAGTTCTAACGGGTCTCAAAATGTTTATTAGAGTCTAATAAGTAAATAATAAAAGTATAACATTTAACCAATAAAAGGTTTGTCTGTTATCGTTAAAAGAACTTAACTAAAATATTTGCACTATACATTAGTTATATAGGTCCTAAAAAGTGCCTTGTGAACTATATGGTGCCAAATGTGCAATTCACATTGCAAAAAGTTCTAACGGGTCTCAAAATGTTTATTAGAGTCTAATAAGTAAATAATAAAAGTATAACAGTTAACAAATAAAAGGTTTGTCTGTTATCGTTAAAAGAACTTAACTAAAAAATTTACACTATACATTAGTTATATAGGTCCTAAAAAGTGCCTTGTCAACTATATAGTGCCAAATGTGCAATTCACATTGCAAAAAGTTCTCACGGGTCTCAAAATGTTTATTAGAGTCTAATAAGTAAATAATAAAAGTATAACAGTTAACCAATAAAAGGTTTGTCTGTTATCGTTAAAAGAACTTAACTAAAAAATTTGCACTATACATTAGTTATATAGGTCCTAAAAAGTGCCTTGTGAACTATATGGTGCCAAATGTGCAATTCACATTGCAAAAAGTTCTAACGGGTCTCAAAATGTTTATTAGAGTCTAATAAGTAAATAATAAAAGTATAACAGTTAACCAATAAAAGGTTTGTCTGTTATCGTTAAAAGAACTTAACTAAAATATTTGCATTATACATTAGTTATATAGGTCCTAAAAAGTGCCTTGTCAACTATATGGTGCCAAATGTGCAATTCACATTGCAGAAAGTTTTAACGGGTCTCAAAATGTTTATTAGAGTCTAATAAGTAAATAATAAAAGTATAACAGTTAACCAATAAAAGGTTTGTCTGTTATCGTTAAAAGAACTTAACTAAAAAATTTGCACTATACATTAGTTATATAGGTCCTAAAAAGTGCCTTGTCAACTATATGGTGCCAAATGTGCAATTCACATTGCAAAAAGTTCTAACGGGTCTCAAAATGTTTATTAGAGTCTAATAAGTAAATAATAAAAGTATAACAGTTAACCAATAAAAGGTTTGTCTGTTATCGTTAAAAGAACTTAACTAAAAAATTTACACTATACATTAGTTATATAGGTCCTAAAAAGTGCCTTGTGAACTATATGGTGCCAAATGTGCAATTCACATTGCAAAAAGTTCTAACGGGTCTCAAAATGTTTATTAGAGTCTAATAAGTAAATAATAAAAGTATAACAGTTAACCAATAAAAGATTTGTCTGTTATCGTTAAAAGAACTTAACTAAAAAATTAGCACTATACATTAGTTATATAGGTCCTAAAAAGTGCCTTGTGAACTATATGGTGCCAAATGTGCAATTCACATTGCAGAAAGTTCTAACGGGTCTCAAAATGTTTATTACAGTCTAATAAGTAAATAATAAAAGTATAACAGTTAACCAATAAAAGGTTTGTCTGTTATCGTTAAAAGAACTTAACTAAAAAATTTGCACTATACATTAGTTATATAGGTCCTAAAAAGTGCCTTGTGAACTATATGGTGCCAAATGTGCAATTCACATTGCAAAAAGTTCTAACGGGTCTCAAAATGTTTATTAGAGTCTAATAAGTAAATAATAAAAGTATAACAGTTAACCAATAAAAGGTTTGTCTGTTATCGTTAAAAGAACTTAACTAAAAAATTTGCACTATACATTAGTTATATAGGTCCTAAAAAGTGCCTTGTGAACTATATGGTGCCAAATGTGCAATTCACATTGCAAAAAGTTCTAACGGGTCTCAAAATGTTTATTAGAGTCTAATAAGTAAATAATAAAAGTATAACAGTTAACCAATAAAAGGTTTGTCTGTTATCGTTAAAAGAACTTAACTAAAAAATTTCCACTGTACATTAGCTATATAAATCCTAAAAAGTGCCTTGTGAACTATATGGTGCCAAATGTGCAATTCACATTGCAGAAAGTTCTAACGGGTCTCAAAATGTTTATTAGAGTCTAATAAGTAAATAATAAAAGTATAACAGTTAACCAATAAAAGGTTTGTCTGTTATCGTTAAAAGAACTTAACTAAAAAATTTGCACTATACATTAGTTATATAGGTCCTAAAAAGTGCCTTGTCAACTATATGGTGCCAAATGTGCAATTCACATTGCAAAAAGTTCTAACGGGTCTCAAAATGTTTATTAGAGTCTAATAAGTAAATAATAAAAGTATAACAGTTAACCAATAAAAGGTTTGTCTGTTATCGTTAAAAGAACTTAACTAAAAAATTTGCACTATACATTAGTTATATAGGTCCTAAAAAGTGCCTTGTGAACTATATGGTGCCAAATGTGCAATTCACATTGCAGAAAGTTCTAACGGGTCTCAAAATGTTTATTAGAGTCTAATAAGTAAATAATAAAAGTATAACAGTTAACCAATAAAAGGTTTGTCTGTTATCGTTGAAAGAACTTAACTAAAAAATTTGCACTATACATTAGTTATATAGGTCCTAAAAAGTGCCTTGTCAACTATATGGTGCCAAATGTGCAATTCACATTGCAAAATGTTCTAACGGGTCTCAAAATGTTTATTAGAGTCTAATAAGTAAATAATAAAAGTATAACAGTTAACCAATAAAAGTTTTGTCTGTTATCGTTAAAAGAACTTAATTAAAAAATTTGCACTATACATTAGTTATATAGGTCCTAAAAAGTGCCTTGTGAACTATATGGTGCCAAATGTGCAATTCACATTGCAAAAAGTTCTAACGGGTCTCAAAATGTTTATTAGAGTCTAATAAGTAAATGATAAAAGTATAACAGTTAACCAATAAAAGGTTTGTCTGTTATCGTTAAAAGAACTTAACTAAAAAATTTACACTATACATTAGCTTTGTAGGTCCTAAAAAGTGCCTTGTGAACTATATGGTGCCAAATGTGCAATTCACATTGCAAAAAGTTCTAACGGGTCTCAAAATGTTTATTAGAGTCTAATAAGTAAATAATAAAAGTATAACAGTTAACCAATAAAAGGTTTGTCTGTTATCGTTAAAAGAACTTAACTAAAAAATTTGCACTCTACATTAGTTATATAGGTCCTAAAAAGTGCCTTGTCAACTATATGGTGCCAAATGTGCAATTCACATTGCAAAAAGTTCTAACGGGTCTCAAAATGTTTATTAGAGTCTAATAAGTAAATAATAAAAGTATAACAGTTAACCAATAAAAGGTTTGTCTGTTATCGTTAAAAGAACTTAACTAAAATATTTGCACTATACATTAGTTATATAGGTCCTAAAAAGTGCCTTGTGAACTATATGGTGCCAAATGTGCAATTCACATTGCAAAAAGTTCTAACGGGTCTCAAAATGTTTATTAGAGTCTAATAAGTAAATAATAAAAGTATAACAGTTAACAAATAAAAGGTTTGTCTGTTATCGTTAAAAGAACTTAACTAAAAAATTTACACTATACATTAGTTATATAGGTCCTAAAAAGTGCCTTGTGAACTATATGGTGCCAAATGTGCAATTCACATTGCAAAAAGTTCTCACGGATCTCAAAATGTTTATTAGAGTCTAATAAGTAAATAATAAAAGTATAACAGTTAACCAATAAAAGGTTTGTCTGTTATCGTTAAAAGAACTTAACTAAAAAATTTGCACTATACATTAGTTATATAGGTCCTAAAAAGTGCCTTGTCAACTATATGGTGCCAAATGTGCAATTCACATTGCAAAAAGTTCTAACGGGTCTCAAAATGTTTATTAGAGTCTAATAAGTAAATAATAAAAGTATAACAGTTAACAAATAAAAGGTTTGTCTGTTATCGTTAAAAGAACTTAACTAAAAAATTTACACTATACATTAGTTATATAGGTCCTAAAAAGTGCCTTGTGAACTATATGGTGCCAAATGTGCAATTCACATTGCAAAAAGTTCTAACGGGTCTCAAAATGTTTATTAGAGTCTAATAAGTAAATGATAAAAGTATAACAGTTAACCAATAAAAGGTTTGTCTGTTATCGTTAAAAGAACTTAACTAAAAATTTGCACTATACATTAGTTATATAGGTCCTAAAAAGTGCCTTGTGAACTATATGGTGCCAAATGTGCAATTCACATTGCAAAAAGTTCTAACGGGTCTCAAAATGTTTATTAGAGTCTAATAAGTAAATAATAAAAGTATAACAGTTAACCAATAAAAGGTTTGTCTCTTATCGTTAAAAGAACTTAACTAAAAAATTTGCACTATACATTAGTTATATAGGTCCTAAAAAGTGCCTTGTGAACTATATGGTGCCAAATGTGCAATTCACATTGCAAAAAGTTCTAACGGGTCTCAAAATGTTTATTAGAGTCTAATAAGTAAATAATAAAAGTATAACAGTTAACCAATAAAAGGTTTGTCTGTTATCGTTAAAAGAACTTAACTAAAAAATTTGCACTATACATTAGTTATATAGGTCCTAAAAAGTGCCTTGTCCACTATATGGTGCCAAATGTGCAATTCACATTGCAAAAAGTTCTAACGGGTCTCAAAATGTTTATTAGAGTCTAATAAGTAAATAATAAAAGTATAACATTTAACCAATAAAAGGTTTGTCTGTTATCGTTAAAAGAACTTAACTAAAATATTTGCACTATACATTAGTTATATAGGTCCTAAAAAGTGCCTTGTGAACTATATGGTGCCAAATGTGCAATTCACATTGCAAAAAGTTCTAACGGGTCTCAAAATGTTTATTAGAGTCTAATAAGTAAATAATAAAAGTATAACAGTTAACAAATAAAAGGTTTGTCTGTTATCGTTAAAAGAACTTAACTAAAAAATTTACACTATACATTAGTTATATAGGTCCTAAAAAGTGCCTTGTCAACTATATAGTGCCAAATGTGCAATTCACATTGCAAAAAGTTCTCACGGGTCTCAAAATGTTTATTAGAGTCTAATAAGTAAATAATAAAAGTATAACAGTTAACCAATAAAAGGTTTGTCTGTTATCGTTAAAAGAACTTAACTAAAAAATTTGCACTATACATTAGTTATATAGGTCCTAAAAAGTGCCTTGTCAACTATATGGTGCCAAATGTGCAATTCACATTGCAAAAAGTTCTAACGGGTCTCAAAATGTTTATTAGAGTCTAATAAGTAAATAATAAAAGTATAACAGTTAACCAATAAAAGGTTTGTCTCTTATCGTTAAAAGAACTTAACTAAAAAATTTGCACTATACATTAGTTATATAGGTCCTAAAAAGTGCCTTGTCAACTATATGGTGCCAAATGTGCAATTCACATTGCAAAAAGTTCTAACGGGTCTCAAAATGTTTATTAGAGTCTAATAAGTAAATAAAAAAAGTATAACAGTTAACCAATAAAAGGTTTGTCTGTTATCGTTAAAAGAACTTAACTAAAAAATTTGCACTATACATTAGTTATATAGGTCCTAAAAAGTGCCTTGTCAACTATATGGTGCCAAATGTGCAATTCACATTGCAAAAAGTTCTAACGGGTCTCAAAATGTTTAGTAGAGTCGAATAAGTAAATAATAAAAGTATAACAGTTAACCAATAAAAGGTTTGTCTGTTATCGTTAGAAGAACTTAACTAAAAAATTTGCACTATAAATTAGTTATATAGGTCCTAAAAAGTGCCTTGTGAACTATATGGTGCCAAATGTGCAATTCACATTGCAAAAAGTTCTAACGGGTCTCAAAATGTTTATTAGAGTCTAATAAGTAAATAATAAAAGTATAACAGTTAACCAATAAAAGGTTTGTCTGTTATCGTTAAAAGAACTTAACTAAAAAATTTGCACTATACATTAGCTATATAGGTCCTAAAAAGTGCCTTGTAAACTATATGGTGCAAAATGTGCAATTCACATTGCTAAAAGTTCTAACGGGTCTCAAAATGTTTATTAGAGTCTAATAAGTAAATAATAAAAGTATAACAGTTAACCAATAAAAGGTTTGTCTGTTATCGTTAAAAGAACTTAACTAAAAAATTTACACTATACATTAGCTATATAGGTCCTAAAATGTGCCTTGTGAACTATATGGTGCCAAATGTGCAATTCACATTGCAAAAAGTTCTAACGGGTCTCAAAATGTTTATTAGAGTCTAATAAGTAAATAATAAAAGTATAACAGTTAACCAATAAAAGGTTTGTCTGTTATCGTTAAAAGAACTTAACTAAAAAATTTACACTATACATTAGTTATATAGGTCCTAAAAAGTGCCTTGTGAACTATATGGTGCCAAATGTGCAATTCACATTGCAAAAAGTTCTAACGGGTCTCAAAATGTTTATTAGAGTCTAATAAGTAAATAATAAAAGTATAACAGTTAACCAATAAAAGGTTTGTCTGTTATCGTTAAAAGAACTTAACTAAAAAATTTACACTATACATTAGCTATATAGGTCCTAAAAAGTGCCTTGTCAACTATATGGTGCCAAATGTACAATTCACATTGCAAAAAGTTCTAACGGGTCTCAAAATGTTTATTAGAGTCTAATAAGTAAATAATAAAAGTATAACAGTTAACCAATAAAAGGTTTGTCTGTTATCGTTAAAAGAACTTAACTAAAAAATTTGCACTATACATTAGTTATATAGGTCCTAAAAAGTGCCTTGTCAACTATATGGTGCCAAATGTGCAATTCACATTGCAAAAAGTTCTAACGGGTCTCAAAATGTTTATTAGAGTCTAATAAGTAAATAATAAAAGTATAACAGTTAACCAATAAAAGGTTTGTCTGTTATCGTTAAAAGAACTTAACTAAAAAATTTGCACTATAAATTAGTTATATAGGTCCTAAAAAGTGCCTTGTGAACTATATGGTGCCAAATGTGCAATTCACATTGCAAAAAGTTCTCACGGGTCTCAAAATGTTTATTAGAGTCTAATAAGTAAATAATAAAAGTATAACAGTTAACCAATAAAAGGTTTGTCTGTTATCGTTAAAAGAACTTAACTAAAAAATTTGCACTATACATTAGTTATATAGGTCCTAAAAAGTGCTTTGTCAACTATATGGTGCCAAATGTGCAATTCACATTGCAAAAAGTTCTAACGGGTCTCAAAATGTTTATTAGAGTCTAATAAGTAAATAATAAAAGTATAACAGTTAACCAATAAAAGGTTTGTCTGTTATCGTTAAAAGAACTTAACTAAAAAATTTACACTATACATTAGTTATATAGGTCCTAAAAAGTGCCTTGTGAACTATATGGTGCCAAATGTGCAATTCACATTGCAAAAAGTTCTAACGGGTCTCAAAATGTTTAATAGAGTCTAATAAGTAAATAATAAAAGTATAACAGTTAATCAATAAAAGATTTGTCTGTTATCGTTAAAAGAACTTAACTAAAAAATTTCCACTATACATTAGTTATATAGGTCCTAAAAAGTGCCTTGTGAACTATATGGTGCCAAATGTGCAATTCACATTGCAGAAAGTTCTAACGGGTCTCAAAATGTTTATTAGAGTCTAATAAGTAAATAATAAAAGTATAACAGTTAACCAATAAAAGGTTTGTCTGTTATCGTTAAAAGAACTTAACTAAAAAATTTGCACTATACATTAGTTATATAGGTCCTAAAAAGTGCCTTGTGAACTATATGGTGCCAAATGTGCAATTCACATTGCAAAAAGTTCTAACGGGTCTCAAAATGTTTATTAGAGTCTAATAAGTAAATAATAAAAGTATAACAGTTAACCAATAAAAGGTTTGTCTGTTATCGTTAAAAGAACTTAACTAAAAAATTTGCACTATACATTAGTTATATAGGTCCTAAAAAGTGCCTTGTGAACTATATGGTGCCAAATGTGCAATTCACATTGCAAAAAGTTCTAACGGGTCTCAAAATGTTTATTAGAGTCTAATAAGTAAATAATAAAAGTATAACAGTTAACCAATAAAAGGTTTGTCTGTTATCGTTAAAAGAACTTAACTAAAAAATTTCCACTGTACATTAGCTATATAAATCCTAAAAAGTGCCTTGTGAACTATATGGTGCCAAATGTGCAATTCACATTGCAGAAAGTTCTAACGGGTCTCAAAATGTTTATTAGAGTCTAATAAGTAAATAATAAAAGTATAACAGTTAACCAATAAAAGGTTTGTCTGTTATCGTTAAAAGAACTTAACTAAAAAATTTGCACTATACATTAGTTATATAGGTCCTAAAAAGTGCCTTGTCAACTATATGGTGCCAAATGTGCAATTCACATTGCAAAAAGTTCTAACGGGTCTCAAAATGTTTATTAAAGTCTAATAAGTAAATAATAAAAGTATAACAGTTAACCAATAAAAGGTTTGTCTGTTATCGTTAAAAGAACTTAACTAAAAAATTTGCACTATACATTAGTTAAATAGGTCCTAAAAAGTGCCTTGTCAACTATATGGTGCCAAATGTGCAATTCACATTGCAAAAAGTTCTAACGGGTCTCAAAATGTTTATTAGAGTCTAATAAGTAAATAATAAAAGTATAACAGTTAACCAATAAAAGGTTTGTCTGTTATCGTTAAAAGAACTTAACTAAAAAATTTGCACTATACATTAGTTATATAGGTCCTAAAAAGTGCCTTGTCAACTATATGGTGCCAAATGTGCAATTCACATTGCAAAAAGTTCTAACGGGTCTCAAAATGTTTAGTAGAGTCGAAAAAGTAAATAATAAAAGTATAACAGTTAACCAATAAAAGGTTTGTCTGTTATCGTTAGAAGAACTTAACTAAAAAATTTGCACTATAAATTAGTTATATAGGTCCTAAAAAGTGCCTTGTGAACTATATGGTGCCAAATGTGCAATTCACATTGCAAAAAGTTCTAACGGGTCTCAAAATGTTTATTAGAGTCTAATAAGTAAATAATAAAAGTATAACAGTTAACCAATAAAAGGTTTGTCTGTTATCGTTAAAAGAACTTAACTAAAAAATTTGCACTATACAT